>NC_065519.1:29828243-29903243 GCF_006386435.1 Epinephelus moara
TCTGCTGGTTTTCTACCCGGAAGTATTTGTAAACAACAAGGCGATTCCCTCTATAGTCCGGCCGGACGGATGAGTCATGGCCTTGTAAAGGATTATGTTTGTTTCTTTTAGTTGGCGAGAATGTGTCGCCGCAAACGCGACAAACATCCACTAACTTTGACGGCGTTTTCTGCGAACCATTTTGTACCGCTACACGTGTTTCTAGTGGGACTATGTTTACAAGCACAAGAGTTCAGCGAGCCACCGAAGGACCGCCCTGCGGATTTACTGTTGGCTCTGCAACGTAGGGAGTTTTTTTAAACTCTGAAATTGTATCCGCCCATCTAAACACAAAATCAGGGAGAAAGTCATCAGTCTTTAGTTAAGCAAAGCGTCTAAAGACTGACTTGTGAGCCTAAGGACGGGGCAGGTCTTCTACATCCTAGGAAAAAAACTTTCTAACTGTATGGAGGTGAAATTTTATATAACTCAACGATTGAAATGTCATTAGGGCTTACAGTCATGCATTATTAAGGGCATGGCCACTTTGAGTGACAGGTGGTTGCCAATGTTGGTTAGGTAATGTAACCATGGCGTAACCACAGATTCACAGAGTAAAGGAGTTGCTGTAGCTATCATTATTTCAGAATGTTTTGAGTTCATGAAAGTTAACTATAACATTTTGGTCACCTAAAAAAAACTCGTGTTCAGCATTTGGTTGTACTGAAAGACCCTTTCAAGCTCCACTTTCTCGTCAAAATATTGTCACTTCTAATTCCTTTGGCTCCAAAAATCCAAGATTGCGACAGTCTAAAGGTTAAACTTGAGGCTTCAAAACGGGAGTCCGCAAACCAGTGGGTGATGTCACACTGGCTACATCCATTATTTTCATACAGTCTATGGTGTGTATCCAAAGCCCGATATATCTTCTACCTCTGTGCTATAGAGCTCCACAGTTGTCCAAAACAGAATGCATGTCAGTGAGCCACACCATTGCAGAGGGTGACAGGTTTCTTAATTATCTTTAGTTGTGCATGTTTTGTTGGCATAAGAACTGTCATTTACAAAAACTGGATACTGTCACAACATACTCATAGTATAAGAGGTATCACTCTTAGAAAAGCCTTATCAAACCATGTTGTGTTGCATCACCTTCACAGTTGTGACTGATTCTCTATGTGCATTGCCAGCTTTTTTTCTTCTATGTGGAGATATAAGTGGTAAATATCCATCACCTGAATCTGCTGAGAGTTATTGCTTAACAATTTTATAATTGTTCACACCTCAGTATTAAAAGGGACTGTTAATGGTCTGATTTGTGCTCACTCTCAAACTCCACTGTATGTCTTGATGCAGACTAGCTGCACATCTGGCTGTGACGTTTACAACATGAAACCAGCCCGTCAGGATGTGGTCGCACACAACACACTTACACAGGAAACACTGGATTAACTCACTCACCGTTCAGACACCCAGTCCAGAAGCACAAAAATACACACCAAAGAACTTTGTTCACTGACTCATGCAAATAAAACTCTCACTCTGTATGGTGTCACCTACATGTGTGTCATGATCTTGTGCAGGAAGACGCCGTCCACCAGTTCCATAAACATGTTGACCCGCTCCTCTGAGCCTACGTCGTCACATGAACCCAAAGGACCCAACGTGCGCACCTAGAGACAGAAAGAAACGTCAACCACATCACTCCTAGAAATATAAACTTAACACTCTTGATGTTTTTTCTTTCAGCTTAATATGCTGGTTGGCATTCTGCTGAAACGAGTAGAATCCACTGGGTATCTTCCACAGTTAGGGTCTGTTTTTAGTATGAAATTTCCTCCTTATGCCTCCATGGACAGTGTTTCCCTGCTCAGATGCAGCAGAGGCATGATGACACAAGGACATTTGGCATTAAAAGGACTGCAGCCTTAGCTTCATATTAGCTTCAGCTAAACATTAGAATGCATCTCTGCACAGAATAATAACTTTGGAATTTGCCCCCATCACTTTAATTGAAAGAGGGGGTGTCCTCGTGGCCAGTGTGGGCAGCAGGAACAATTACTGTCACCAGTAACCTTTCAATGTACACATGGGTATATCAGCTACATTTAAAGACAGATTTGAAAACAATGTAAACCTTTCTTTAAAAGTTATATCGAGCGCATTTAATATTTCTTTAACCTTTCTTTATTCAGGGGGGGTTTTGCTCTCTTTTTGAGGAACGCCCTGCTCACACAGTGACACAGCTGGAAGCTGCCCAGTATAACCACAGTCTGATCTGCTCCTGGCCACTGAGCAACTCCACCGGAGTAGTTGGAGATTAAGGGCCTTGCTAAATGTGAGCGCTACTCTTTCATTTTCTCCACCCAGACATACCCTAAAATCAGGTTTCAGATATCCTATCGGCAACATTCTGGTCACGAACCCCATTTCTCTAACCTTGGATGTGCAAATAAAGGAAAAAAAAGAGAATGAGAAACAGCTTGTGACTTTCCATGCGTCAGCTTCTGCAGCGTGGCTGTGTTAAATGCATTTGTCTGTGTCTGACATACATGAGAAAAAGTGTTGGTTGACCGGCCAGGTCAACAGGATGGGGTCACAGCCAAACAGGAAGTACCGCAGAGGTAATAACCTATTGACTGCTTTGTGGGTTGTCCTAGTCTGGGCTGGAAGCCCATATTGGCCAGCAGGAAGATTAAAGTGGGTCCCAAACAAACTTTTAACACACTGATATCTATAACAAAATCTACTGAGGAATTAAAGTATCTAATGTACATTTTTTCCATTTTTTGCTTCTGTTTCTTAATTCTGGATTTAGTTTCCATTACTTTTAACCATTTATTTGCTCAGTCTCTGCTTAAAGCTTTGCTAGATAAGTGAAATCAGCTGCAGCACTTTTTGCTCCATAGAGATAGTGACTCTTTTGGACATGCTAAACCCACTCAAACAGAGAGAATGTTTGGGTTGACAAGGGGAAATTCTTTCGTACATCAGTAAATTAAAAATGGCAAAAGTCGATGAAGAGGTAAAGAAACAGCACTAACTGAGGAACAGCAGCTGCAACCAGTGAAGCAGAGGAAACTGAGAATTCACTTTTTCTCCCTGACAGTTGAAATGAGATCTAAACTTGGAAAGCCCCAGAGAGACCAGCCAATGTCTCTCAATGAATGATTTAGGGACTGTTTGTCACTTATGTGAGGGGAGGAGGGAGGTGAAAAAAGAGGGAGGTATGTCAAATAATTTTTTAAGCTCGAGGGAGGGACTTGTGTTTTTTTATTTTGACTTAGAGGAGGATGCAACTGGAAATGGTTGTAATCTTTATTTCTGTTACCACTTATTTTTAAAGAAAACATAGCGGGTTTGCAAGGCATGTTTTCTTTAAAACTTGCCGAATTACACCTTTTAAAATAGCCAGAAACTGTAAAAACAGAAATTATCATTGGATTTTTTTTCCAAATCTGAGCTTAAATTAGTGATATATTTTATCAAAATCACTTTATTCCACATTTCTCATTCAAATTTTGCCAAAAGTAGCCCATCTGAAGTAACCAGCATGCACCACAAGAGTGAAAAAATAGCATTTTTTTTCTCTTAACTTTTAAACATCAATTGATACGTTTCTAAAATCTCATAACTAATTAATGGTTGGTGGAGGATCATGCGATTTCCCAAGTCACTCAGGGAGACTCGAGAAAAATATTTGTGGCTTCGGAAAAATAAAAAACAAAATAAAATGAAGTCACACCCCAGGCACCCCCCTCATCTGATAAATAGAGAACAGTCCCTTAACCAGGGGCTTTAACAGTGAAACTCTTAACCCTGTCGCTGTAATGTAACAGTCTGAACTGTGTCAATAAATGGGTTAAAAGTGCAGGAGAGCAAAGTATTGCAGATGGTGATTCAGAGGTCAATGTTGTTTGTTTAGACAGTCTAAACTGGTTGGTCAGGTAGTTCTCACAAACAAATGTATCCAAAGTGAGAGAAACACAAGAGAAACAGAGAAAGTCAAACAGAGATAGGTCAGCAACTCGTGTGCATCACCGCACAGCCGTGTGCGCGCGTGCTGCTCCCACTCACCCACACCACCAGCGGTGACTCCATGAAAGTGGCCAGTAACTCGGACAGAGTCACGTCCATGGTTCCGAGTCCGTTTATCAGTCACCAACCGATCATAAATCCACCGGTCAATCAGTCGATATCCGCAGCAGGCTCGCGGTGGGTCACCACACAGGACAGAACAAAGCCCCCGCGAGGCATCGATCCCCCCCTGCACGAGCTTCTCTCACACCACTATTGTCTCGCGCTGCCCCGTTTCCCTAAACAGTAGGTTTCCAATTAAAAGCGTTAAATATGAATACAACTGTTAGAAACACTTCCACAAACGCTCTCATGCAGCCCGGAGTCAGTTCCGTTAGTTTAGCGGGTAAATATCCAGTTTGTTTTCCGGCTGAAGGTGGAACACTTGATCCAAACTTCGCAGGACAGTTGTTCGCGTTGCCAAGGATACACGACTCTGACCGTAAAGCGGCAAAACCGCCGTGAAATAAGAAAGAAAAGTAAACAAAGTAGAGAAAAGTCAAATGCACGATGGAGGGAAACTAAGAACATTAAAATAGTTGTTTCCGTTGTTTGTTACATCTCCACCATGTCTCTCTCCTCTTCTTCTCTCCATCAACCTGACTGTGCGGCGGTCACTGAGACAGGAGGATTGACTGACAGCAGTACCGACCAATCCGCTACTGCAAGAAGCGTGCTCCCCGCCCTTTGCGATAAATCAGCCAATTACAGTGCAGTAATTTGGTAGCATTTTCTCTGAGTCTGACGTCACCATCAGACAGACTCAGCCAGCCAAAGACCAAAGACGGAACAAGATAGTGAACGTCCGAGAGTTGTTTCCTAAATAATAATTTAAAAATACCTTTTTCGGTACTTCTGAATTAGTAGGGTTTTGTAAGTTAGGTACAAGTAGTGAGTGTAAGTAAGTGATGTTATAATAATTATTATTTTTGCGTAGTCTTCATAGAACGGTTTCTCAAAGCATATTACAATAGATAACTATAACAAACCATTGCTGTATATATGATATTAGTGACAAAATATTGGATGAGAATGTACACTGACTTAATGTACTACCATATTGATAGCTGCTTATCACTTGTTAGTTCTTTTCCTGTGTTAGCTAGGTAGCAAAATTGCAGTTTTATCTTGTAAGGGACTGTTCTTTACTTATCAAAGGAAGGGGGTGGCTGGCATGTGACTTAAATTATTTTTTTCACCCTGTCCGAAGCTACAGATATTTTTTTCTTGAGCCTCCCTGAGTGACTTAGGGAAAATGCATGAGCCTTCCTCCACCATTGATTAATTATTAGATTTTAAAAACGTGGCCTTTGATGTTTAAAAAGCCTTGGTTTTTCACTCTTGTCATGCTGCTGGTTAGTCGATGCAAATAATTTATTTTGACAAAATTTTAGTGATGTAGAATAAGGTAATTTGATTAAATATTACAATTTGAAGCCCAGATTTCTTTTTTGGTTTGTTTGTTTTTCCTGTAAGTGTTTAACTCACATAATGTGTATGATGACCGTCGGAAATTTAAAAGTCAAATGATAATTTCTGTTGTTACAGTTTCTGGCTATGATAAATGGTGTTATTGTTAAAGAAAACATGCCTTTTAAATTCAAAAATGAAATAAATACAAAAAACAGCCGTTGATAGTTTTATGCCCCTCCCCAAAGCCAAAATAAAAAACACAAGTTCCTCCCCAGAGCTTAAAAATATATGCCTCCCCCTTTTTGCACCACCCCACCCATCGATAACAAACTGTCCCTAAAGCAACTATTTTACCATCTATTGTTGCTTTTCCTTACCTCACAGACTTAAATATTTTGTATATCTTTTGTATATTTGTATATTTTTTTGTATATTCCACTTTCTTGTCTAATTTTTGAGTATATGTCAATACTGGTACATTGAGAGCAAAGTCTACCGAAGTCAGATTCCTTGTATGTACACATGAACTTGGCCGATAAAGCTGATTCTGATGGAACTGACAAAACACAGCTGAGAAGGGTGTGGTATGGACCCAAATGAAGTACACTCAGGAACAGTTGGTAATGACCTTTATTTTCACCACAGCAAACAAGGTACGGAGCAGACTGAATAAACACAGAATAAAGTTCGTTCTTCGGGCTGAAAGCCCTCACACAGTCTCTGGGGCTCAGACGAGGGGAAGAGACGTGGCCGGAGTCGGCCGTGGAACCGAGGGGAAGCTCCTTAGCCCCCGGCTCCAAACAGTTCAGTTCTCTTTTGGTGTGAGGGGAAGAGAAGTAGCTTACTTCAGACGATGACGACGAGGAGGAAGTTCCATGGCCCGAAGAGCCGGCTGCACGTGTGGAGGTGCCGACGGGGAGAGAGCAGAGGAGTGATCGGAGGCAAAAATTCTTCTGAGGCCTCCGTCCCAGCCTCCTCGTCCTCTTCAGAGACTGACCCCCCGTCTTCCTCCTCAGACCCAGATGTCTCAGGTGCAAGAGGGGACTGAGGGTCGGTGCTGCGACCCCCTCGTGCCGAGGCGATGTTGGAGGGCTGGTCAGGGTGTTGGCGATGGAACTCCTCAATGAGTCGCACATCCAGGATCTGACGGGCCGGAACCCATGACCGCTCTTCCGGGCTGTACCCTTCCCAGTCGGCAAGGTATTGCAGACCCCTCCCACGACGACAAGAGCGCAGCAGGCGGTGCACCGTGTAAGCAGGGGCCCCGTCAATGATGCGAGGAGGTGGAGGTGGCTGGGAGGCAGGCTGCAGGGGACTCTCCCGGAACGGCTTAATCCTGGAGACATGGAAGGTGGGATGAATCCGCATGGTGCGGGGCAGCTTGAGCCGAACAGCCACTGGGTTTACAACCTTCTCAATGGGGAATGGTCCAATAAACTTGGGAGCCAATTTCTTCGACTCCACCCTCAGAGGAAGGTCCCGGGTTGACAGCCACACTTTCTGTCCCACCTGGTAAGGGGGGGCCTGGGAGCGGCGGCGGTTGGCGGCTGTCGAATAACGATCTATGGCCCGTAGGAGAGCGGTCCTGGCCTGTGTCCAGGTCCGACGGCAGCGGCGGATGAAGGCCTCCACTGACGGGCAGACGGTTTCCTTCTCCTGGGCAGGAAACAGGGGAGGCTGGTAGCCATAAGCGCACTGGAATGGAGAGAGCCCAGTGGCGGAGCTGATGAGGGTATTGTGGGCGTATTCCACCCACAGCAGTTGTGTGGACCAGGAGGCAGGGTGCTTGGAAGCCATGCAGCGGAGCGCCGTCTCCATCTCCTGATTCATCCTCTCGGACTGGCCGTTGGATTGGGGATGAAACCCAGAGGACAGGCTGGTGGAGGCTCCCAGGAGGCGGCAGAATTCTCTCCAGAATGCAGAGGTGAACTGGGGGCCTCGGTCGGAGACCACGTCGGACGGGAGGCCGTGGAGCCGGAACACGTGCTGCAAGACCAGCTCAGCAGTCTCCTTGGCCGAAGGGAGCTTGGGCAGGGGCACGAAATGAGCCATCTTGGTGAACCGGTCTACTACTGTCAGAATGGTGGTGTAGACTCCTGACAGCGGCAGCCCGGTGACGAAGTCTAATGAGATGTGGGACCAGGGTCGATGAGGCACAGGCAGAGGGTGCAGGTGACCGGCGGGGGCCCGTCGCAGGGCCTTGTTCTGGTTACAGACTGGGCACGCGTTAACAAAGTCTCTGGTGTCATCATCCAAGGTGGCCCACCAGAACCGCCGTTGCAGAACCTCCTTGGTTCGATGAATTCCAGGATGACAGGTGAGTCGGGAACCGTGGACCCATTGCAGAACCTCAGACCTCAACTCCTGAGGGACGAATAGGCGGTCTTGGGGGCAGGAGCTGGGCCCCGGCTGGTCCTCCAAAGCAGCTCTTACCCGCTCCTCCACCTCCCAGGTGAGAGCGGCCACCAGACGGGAAGCGGGGAGGATGTTGTCTGGACTGGAGGGGCCCTCTTCCCCGACCATGAACTGTCGGGACAGGGCGTCAGGTTTAACGTTGCGGGAGCCTGGCCGGTAGGAGAGGGTGAAGCTGAATCTGGCAAAGAACAGAGCCCACCGGGCCTGACGAGAGTTCAGTCTTTTGGCCGAGCGGATGTACTCCAGGTTCTTGTGATCGGTCCAGACGAGGAAGGGGGTCTTGGTTCCCTCCAACCAATGGCGCCACTCCTCCAACGCCAGCTTCACCGCCAACAGTTCTCGATTACCGATGTCATAACTCCTCTCAGCTGGAGACAGACGCCTGGAGAAGAAAGCGCAGGGGTGTAGTTTCTGGTCCTCGGCAGAACGCTGGGAGAGGACGGCCCCCACCCCCACATCAGAAGCGTCAACCTCCACTACGAACTGTCTCTCGGGGTCAGGGATCAGGAGAATGGGGGCTGAGCTGAATCGCCCCTTCAGGTGCTGGAACGCCTCCTCGGCGGCCGAAGTCCATCGAAAGGGGACCTTGGAGGAGGTGAGGGCGGTGAGAGGTGCTGCCACCGTGCTGTAGCCCCGGATGAACCTCCTGTAGAAGTTGGCGAACCCCAGGAAGCGTTGCAACTGCTTGCGAGAGTCAGGGACAGGCCAGGAGGTGACGGCTGAGACCTTAGCGGGGTCCATCTCCATGCGGTCCTGGCCGATGATGTACCCCAGGAAGGAGACAGAGGAGGCGTGGAACTCGCACTTCTCAGCCTTGACGAACAGGGAGTTCTCCAGCAGGCGTTGCAGCACCGTCTGGACGTGATGTATGTGTTCTTGCTTGGACCGGGAGAAGATCAGGATATCATCTAGGTAGACGAACACAAACTTGTTGAGCATGTCCCTTAGTACGTCATTGATGAGGGCTTGGAAAACAGCCGGGGCATTGGTGAGCCCGAAAGGCATCACCAGGTATTCATAGTGTCCTGTGGGGGTGTTGAAGGCTGTCTTCCACTCATCCCCTTCTCGGATCCGAACCAGATGATAGGCGTTGCGGAGGTCCAACTTGGTGTAGATGGTGGCCCCTTGGAGCAGCTCGAAAGCTGAGGCGATGAGGGGGAGAGGATAGCGGTTCTTTACCGTGATGTCGTTCAGCCCTCTGTAGTCGATGCAGGGCCTCAGGGAACCACCCTTCTTGTCGACGAAGAAGAACCCCGCCCCAGCAGGTGACGAGGAGGGTCGGATGATCCCGGCGGCCAAGGCATCACTGATGTAGGTCTCCATGGCCTCCCTTTCAGGTGCGGACAGGGAGTAGAGGCGACCCTTGGGGGGAACAGAGCCGGGAAGGAGGTCGATGGCGCAGTCGTAGGGCCGATGAGGGGGCAGAGAGGTGGCCCTCGCCTTGCTGAACACCTCCCGGAAATCGTGGTAGTCAGGGGGCACCATGGAGAGGTCAGGGGTGGAACAAGAGCTGGCAGGCGGCGTGGGTGCAACTGCCGGTCTGAGGCAGATCTGTTGACAGGAGGGGCTCCATCCCAGGATGGACCCCGTAGACCAGTCTATATGGGGGTTATGGCGGCGAAGCCAGGGGAAGCCGAGGATCAGGGGAAGGTTGGGAGACCTCAGGATATGAAACCGGATGGTCTCATGGTGTGTGCCGGACAGGAGCATCGAGATGGGGGTGGTTTGATGAGTGACGGTCCCCAGAAGATGACCATCCAGAGCGCTGGCCGGCATGGGACGAGGGAGAGGAACTTGACCAATGTCCAGCTGACGGGCGAGTTCCTCGTCGATCAGGTTGACATCTGCCCCCGAGTCGATGAAGGTGGCGAGGGTGTGGGACCCCCCTGCCAGCAGGAGCTGGACGTGAAACAGTGGTCTTGGGTTGGGGGCAGAGTTCTGGGACCGGCTCAGCAGAATGCCCCTTTTTACTGCTGAGCCCTCCCTTTTACTGGACACCGGGAGACAAAATGGCCGGCCTGGCCACAGTAGAGGCAGAGATTTCCCCGGCGTCGGCGCTCTCGCTCCTCCGGCGTTAGGCTGGTGCGCCCCACCTGCATGGGCTCCGCCCCCCCATGCATGGGTTCAGAGGAAAGGACAGGGGTGGCTGGAAACCCACGCTGACGGGCGGAAAGCCGATGATCTCCTCCCTCGTGGCGTTGCTCCCTCCTCCTCGCCTGTATCCGTCTGTCTAGCCTCGTGGTCAGCTCGATGAGCCCGTCCAGGGAGCTAGGGAGGTCGAACGAGACCAGCTCATCCTTAACGTAAGGAGCTAGTCCGTTGAGGAAAGCGTCGCATTGGGCAGCAGCGTTCCAGTCATTGAGGCGAGCCCGGGATCTGAAGTCTATGGCATAGTCTGAAACTGTCCGCTCCCCCTGCCTCTGACTCATGAGTCCCCCTGTAGCATCAGGCCCAAGGGAAACGGGTCCAAACACCTTGCGAAGCTCCTCTGAGAAGGCCTGGAAAGAGGCGCAGGCTGGCGTGCCTCTCTCCCACTCTGCCATACCCCACAGACGTGCCCTTCCAGTGAGGTGGTTCCAGTGGTGGGCAAACAGAATTGAACAGTTCGTCAGGAAAGGGTTGCAACCCTCAGGATCCCCAGCGTAGCGTTCTGGCGCCCCCACCCGGGGCTCAGATGTGGTGCTTGATGATGGCCCCGGGGTCGGAGCAGGAGGGGCTGGAGCTGAGGCAGAGGCAGCGTGTTGAGTCATGGAGACCGCCATCTGTTGTACCTGGGCGGCTAGCGAGGTTAGCGCTCGTTCCAGAGCTGACGCTGACTGACGGGCCTGTTTAATTTAAGTGTCCCATTAAGCTAACATGCCCACAGCAGGGCCCTAGAACTCAGACATCTAAATGGAATGCAGCCTTCATTTTGAAATACATCTTGCACCTGTGCTTTTCTTGTTGAGAAAGGTCAACATTTCTGCTGTGAAAAAGTCTGTCTGTACCATTTTAGTGGCAAGAAAGTCAAACTTAAAGAAAAAGTTTTGCACAGGATAATTTAGACAACTTTCACATTTACTTTTGTCTATTGATAAGAACTGACGACAAAATGAATGTTTATATGTAGCTATCAGATTTTTGTTATCCAACATCATAGTTGTTTTGATAAATATCAAAATATTTGACCATATGAGTGAAAAAATAAAGAGATACATGACCAAACATCAAAGTATCCCCAGCTACCTGGCCCAAATACACAGACTTTGCACCCTGTCCATGGTATGGATGCCTTCCTTACTTATCCTGGGGAAGAGGAATGGGGGATTCACAATCAAGATATGGATTATTCTATAATATATGAGAGACTTTTCTACGTTTTGCTTGTGGATGAGATAAGATGGAATCTGACTGTCAATCAGATAGCAATTTACATGGCGTTCTGTGTCATACCAACATTACAGGAGTCTGTGATGTCTGTGACTGACTTTGAAAAAACAAACACACACACAAAACAAAGACAAAAAAGAGAGTAATAGCACTGAAAAAATTCAAACATATTGAGCCCAACCCACCTGTTTTACACAGGCTGTAGACTCCCAGTAAACTGTAACACTGTGAGTTTTTCCTTTAAACTAACAGAGACAAAGGTTGGGGGTGAACCTCTTGCCGTGCGTTGATAATCTCTGACTGCTCCTCAAACAGGTTAAAAAGGAAACCAAAGATCAGCTCAGATCAAAAGGACACAAAGGCCACATGCAAAGGAGCAGAAACTGATGACTGTAAAATTCAGTGTGACACTTGTACGTGTTGTTAGGCTGCAACCAGTAGTGGAGCGGAGGGGTTGTCACATACTTTATACAAAGTCATAAAGTTTTCACAAAGGCTACTAGTTGTAAAGTGAAACATGTAATAAACATGTTCCTCAGGCCCACTCTGAGCTTACTGACCTTTAGAGAGGAATTTAATGTGAAAGTGGGGTGAGATGTTTAGATGCTGATCTCAGTGCAGTCTGACAGGATTACATGTGGAGGAGTGAAGGGTGGATCTCTTGAAGATTACACCCAAATCCAGAGTGCTTTTCACTTGGCATGATCAGACAGGAGAGACTGAGGCAAGTTCACCAGCTTCATGTCCAGAACCAGACCAAACATGTAGCCAACACAAGTTTCAAAATAAAAGGCACAGCTCTGTAACAAAGCTGGAAACAAAGCTCTTTTGTAAGTGAAGTGGTGGATTTTCGAAGAAGAATAATCTGTAGAACAGCGCCCCTCTGTGGCTCCCTTATATTACTACATATCCTGCAAGAAACCAGTCTGTCAGTAGGTGTATCCTGCATGAGTGTTTAGCTTTGTAGCAGCTAGTGTTTCAAAGCTACTAGTTGTTTCACACTTGAGAAGGCGGCTGAAACCTCCAATATCCTTTATCACACTAATAGCAGAAGGTGTATTTCTGTATCCTTCAACTTTTTAAAGAAATATTTCTGACTTTACATTGACTTAACAAGAATTGCAGTGGTAGTGAAACAAATAATAGAAAAACAATTGTAGCAATAGTAGTAGTAATACTTTGTAATATTTAACCTGTAACATATTTCTGACTGTAATGTTTCGGATTTCATTAAACTGTATTATGGGTTTGAAACTTAAAGGGACAGTTCACCCCCAAATCAAAAACACATATTCTTCCTCTTACCTGTAGTGCTATTTATCGATCTAGATTTTTTTGGTATGAGTTGCTGAGTACCGGAGATATTGGCCATAGAAATGTCGGCATTCTCTCCAATATAATGGAACTAGATGGCACTCGGCTTGTGGCAATCAAAGATATATTTGAAACACTCAGCAACAATGTCTCTTCCCAGAAATCATGACCCGGTTACTCAAGATTATCCACAGACCTTGTTGTGAGCAGGAGGTATTTTCTTTCTACCTACACCCGTCAACCATATCACTGCGCAGAAGGAAGTGTGCATCTACTCATGGACGACAGACTAATGCTTATTACAGTGTGGGATGGAAACATTAAAGGGATAGTTCCAATTTTTTGAAGTGGGGTTATATGGGGTACGTATCCACTGACAGTATATTACATACAGTAGACGTCAGTCGGCACATCCCCAGTTTGGAGTAGCAGGCTGGAGTCCAACATGGAAGCTCAGCAACCCACTGCTACGGGGGTGGCAGAAACAAAACTCCCACCTAAAAAAAATCAATATCAGTTTAAGTGTTAGAATATTTGCTCTGCTTTACCTTAATGTCAGACAGGGATTTCCAACTGGAAAATGAAGCCGTTATATTGCTCTCTTTAAAGCCAGACTCCCAAAAATCCAAACTATCCCTTTAATGGTGTCCTTCTCGGCCAAGCTATAACTTTGGCTACCTCAGTGAAACTTTAGAAATCCTCTTTCTTTTGTCAGAGGTCTGGATTGTACAAGACCAGCACCTTGATATTACTGGCAGGTGTAATTTGGTTATGGACGCGTAAAACGTGTGCTCACATCTATACACTAAGTCCATCAGGCTACAGATGTCTCCACCTGTCTCTGTTGGAGATTATGTTCTCTAAACACATGATCCAGTCAGGGAGAGGCTGTTTGGAGCTGATAGTGTCTGACCCACACCCAACAAGGAACTGTTCTTTTCTTCTATACTCAAAACATATAATAGGAGTTTCCCATTTTTGTTCAGACTACTGAACTTGAACTCAAGCCGTGTTTATTCTTGCCCTTGTGGACAGGACAGACAAAATATTTCAACTCAGTGGCTCACTTAACAGCTTTTTAGTGCTTTCAACCACATCTCATGGTCTTCAAAAGGTTTTGGAATTGACTTTTTTTTTCCTGCTAAAGGCTTTTTGGGGGAGATCTCACTTATCTGCTATGAGGATCAAGGGGCAGAGGGATGTTGTAAAGCCCTCTGAGGCAAATTGTGATTTGTGATACTGGGCTCTAAAAATAAAACTGAATTGAAAATATGACCTAACTGTGGAACATCAGTCACATGACAACTGGTTTTTGTTTGATGTTCCTCACTGAAGTCATGTGATGACATCTAAGCCTGATTCCATTCACCAATGAAAACCATGAGATGCAACTGAGAGTGCTAGAGAGGCTATTAAGTGAATGTTTAAAATCATTTTTGTCACATAAGAATTCACCTTCAACCTCAGCTGACAACTGTTGCTCCTTGCATGCAGAGAATGTTGGGCCAAATTCCATTCAGTTTTTAGGGGCTGTTTTCACAAAGCTTCCTCGTACGAAGAGTTGCTCCAACTGACAAAATTCTAAGAAAATTCATGGAATTATAACGTTTTCTAAGAATTTCACCTGAAAGGTTAGACTACGTCCTGATAAAGATAAAAGTTACCCAGAAAGCATGTTAGCCCTTCAGAGAGGTCCTGAGGTGAAATCTGTTGCTGCAGGTGTTGTTTCTCTGGGATTCTTTCAGAATATTGAAATCTTATTTAGAGGATACTTTTAAGTATTAGTATGTATGTGACTGATGAAATCACAGCAGTTTTCCTGTATACAGACTTTATTGTCTATAAATTCTTGGGCTGTATTTAAAAAAAACATGAATTTATTTTTATTTCTGAACCAACAAGAAATAAAGCATTCAGCTGGATCGCAGGTTAAATTAAAGGGTTTTGATGGGAAAGTGACAACAAAAGAAAATTTAAAATAAAGCTTGCATTCAAGGCCTGAAGACAAGAACCATGTTTGTAGCTTAAACTAAACTTTAACTAAACTTCACAGTCCTTCATTTATACACAATAAAATGCGTGCCAATGAATCGATCTGCAGGAGAATAAATATTTGAAAGCCAGACGGAATGCCTGAGAGTCTTACTGCATTATATGCTATTTTATTTTGTTTTGTCACATGCCACCTGAATTTTGTTTTCCTTTACATAAATAAATACATTTCCACCATAAATTGATGCAGAAAAATTCACTAAAACACAGGACATGAAGTGTTTGAGGCTCAAAAGTTCCTGGGAGAGGACCCCCAGATCCCCCACTTAATATGTGTCCCTCAGAATGTTTAAACAAAATGAGTGGGTACTAAAACAAATATGGAAGTAAGCAAAATTTGTTACTGTATATAGCTTTATTATTTAAACTTATAATTATGCTTGAGCACCTGTGCCTGCAAATGACTGTGCATGGGACTGGTCAACAGTCTTACAGTCTCATATTGTGATGCAGTTCATTTCATTTCTACTGAGTGTCCACACCTTACAGGCTCACAGAAGGACAGCCAATCACATCTGTTAGAAGAATGTGCCATACCTAGCAAAGGGGTCACCCACACCACCTCACTAAGGTCAAAGTTTCTGTCCCTTACTTGCTCAGATTTGCTCTGAGAACTTTCCTAAATCACTCCTGAGCTAGGACTCCTTAGTAAAAAAAACATTAGGATAAATTAGGAGCTCTTGGAGAGTATACTCAGAATGTTTGCGAATACGGCCCCAGGTCTGCTTTTGAAAAACTGGTACTTGAGAAAACCTTAACAAGATACTTCAACCCCAAAATGACCATTTGTCTATCAATCGCTCACCTTGTGTTGTGTTCAGTTCATGAAAGAAAACATTGTTTTTCTCACATGCCTCAACATTGAACGAAGAATCCAAAAACAGAAAACATTATTGATGAAGCCATTCACAAAAACTACGTCAGTGTCCACTGGCAGAACCTGACACAACCCATGCAGTGTAATCCAAGTCTCATATATCCAGCTGTACACTCAGAACTTACAAAATATACCACTGTTCATGTGGGAGTGTTTTCAAACAATTGTTTTTAGCAAAAATGCATGTGTTTGGGAAGTGCTGAGCAAACAACTGGATAAATGACACTTTGATTATACTGCATAAGTTGTGTGAGCATTTGTCAACTGATGTTTTGATATAGTTTTGCTGCCCCTGTCACTCTAGGTCATCCCAAAAAAAATGATGTTTTTTTTTGATTCTTCGTTCAGGTGGAGGCACGCTAGACAAACAAAGTTTTCATCACAGACTCAACGTAACGCAGTGTGAGTAACTGATATACAAATTCTTGGGGGGAAGTATTCCTTTAAACAAAAAACACAAAGTCAGACATTTTCTATCAATCATCTATTTCTTTATTTATTCATTGTGAATATTCATACAAAAAGCAGATTTACTCAGGAAGAAGTGATGTCCGATAAACAAGAAGTGGTGTCGATTAACTTTACATTCAATACAGTTAATTCCACTTAGCCCCACCCCCACTCCTGGACCAATGGCAGTTGAGGCGAAAGGTGAAACCTGTAATCCTATTGGTGCATTCTGGACTTCATAAATCTATTTTCAATATATCAAATATATAAATGCTCTACCCAGTGATAACAGTATATTTTGTCAGGTCTACTTCAGGTCAATATAATAATACTTAACTGTCTTCAAAGACAGGCGCTCACACACACACACTCGTACACATTCATTCCCACGCAACCACACACACACTAAATATATAATAAATTCAGCATCATGTGCCGATCAGGAACACGACTAAAAACTACAACTTTCACGTTTGTTTACCTGCTCAGCCCTCAGGGCTCAGAGGTCGATTCTACTCAAATGTGATCAGACAGGACAGAAAGAGTCGGCTGACGAGACAGTCAGAGGTCAGTCAGAAAAAAAGAGTGAATAAAACAGGAAGTATCAAGTGCTGTGTTCATTATTTTAGTGTTTATTGTAATAGTGTGCATTTTAACAAGAGAGCCAGTCAAAAACCAGTCAGTCAGTCAGTCAGTCAGTCAGTCAGTCAGAAGGCTGCAGTTTTAGGCCATACATCAGCAGACATCCAGTCCAGAGGAAAGTCAGCATCTAATGCACTGCTGTGATGTGTACATACAGGACTGTGTGTGTGTGTGTGTGTGTGTGTGTGTGTGTGTGTGTGTGTGTGTGTGTGTTAGTGAGGGTTCTTCATAGCAGTAGATGCTGTGGCTCAGTGTGGATTTAAATGAGTACTTAGTGTCTGTGTGTGTGATTTTCACATTTACTCCTCACCAGGGGCCTCATCTCTACACCAAGCCTGAGTCATTTAATAAAAAACACTTAGAAGCTTGAATACATATAAATCAAATGTTTACATGGATTCTCGGCACTGCAAAAAGTTAAGGTAATTTGACTGTCGTAACTGAAACAGTTTTAATCAGACTGGTTGAAATGATCACAGGATAAAGGCAGACGATGCATCACGAATGAGGCCCTGTTTTTCTGAGACAGAACAACTCTTACAATAAAACACACAAAATGAAAAAAAGAAAGAAAAAAAAAGTATTTTCCAGGTCCATATTTTGGTCTCACTAAGAATTGTGATGATAAGAAAAAGATCAGTGTCGTATAAGTGTCACTGCTGGATACAAACACTATGGACCAGTTAGGCACGATGTAAGATCACTTAATTGAGGGTTTTCTCCCTTTAAGAACACGCAATGCACAAAAGTTTAGATTGCATGTGTGTGTCATTACCAGTGCCAACAGGTGAATACATTCTAAAAGATTTTGAGTATCTAGTTTCTGCAGTACAACAGAGTATTAGGGTCAATGTTAAGAAAAACACTAACCTGAGATTCTGAGAAAAAAGTCACAATGTTATGAGAATAAAGTTACAATTACAAGAAGTTGTAATGTTTCAACAATAAATTTGTGATTTTACTGGAAAAATCTAACAGATATAAAGTCATAATTTTTACGAAGAAAATACAGCGTTGTATACTATAATTAAAGTTGCAGAATTACAAAAAAGTCATAATTCAAAAAAACAGATTTTACAGAAAAGAGTCATAAAATGACAACAATAAAGTTGTAAGGACAGAGTCGTGCTTTTTTGAGATATAGTCCTAATTGTACTAGAAATACAGTCATATTTTGAAAAGTAATATCAAGAGAAAAAGGTTACATTGAGAACAAAATGTTCCATGTTATGAATAGAGTAACAGAATTAAGATAAAGATTTACAAGAAAAAGTCCTAATATTATGGGATAATACTGTAATTTTAGAACTAATTCTAATATCTTTCAAACTGAAGTTGTAGAATTACAAGATCTTATTTTCATAGTCAGCCATAGCAAACAGATGAGGGCAGTCTTTTATGTGTCAAATGAGGGAATGTGATGACCTGAAGTTACAGGTTCCACCAGTAAGCACATTAATATCACAGCTTGCAGGATATTGAAATGAACTGAAACCAGTTACATGAAGTGTAAGTCATAAAACTGGATGTGTTGGAGGTAGCTGCTGGAGTTGGGACTCTTCCTCCAGACAGCTACGCCGAAGTGTTCTCAGCATCAGAGAAGAATATAGTCCAGTAGGCTTTGTGATGAAAGGCAGACACAATCAACTGTCAGAGTAGTGTGGTGTGTACTGAGTGAAGATTAATGTTCTGCTCATGACTAAACTCATTCTAATAGAGATGCTGATGCCTCTCATAGAAAAGAGACAGATAAATTAGGACCGCCAGGACACACTAAAACATGCATGTGCAATCTAATCTATGCAAACTGATAATATCATTTTGTTCTAAAAAAACAAACAAAAAAAACCAACCTTTCTCTGGAATATTATGACCTTTTTTCTCAAGTGAAATCACAACTTAATCCCTAATTTTATTTTGGAATTTTTCAAGTAAATTTACAACTTAATTTGATTACATTAAGAGTTGTCTTTTACAACTTATTCTCACTATAGTCTGACTTTCTTGTGAACAAATTTTTTCATAATGTTATTATTTGAAAGACTCCACTCTGCATGTTCTCCCTGTGTCAGCGTGGGTTTTCTCCAGGTTCTCTGGCTTCCTCCCACAGTCCAAAGACATGCAGGTTAATTGGTGACTATACTTTGCCTATAGGTGTGAATGTGAGCGTGAATGGTTGTCTGTCTCTATGTGTCAGCACTCGCCCAATGTCAGCTCCAGCTCCCCCATGACCCTTATCACGATAAGTGACTAATGAATGAAAATGAATGAATGTTCTAATTTTCCTCATTAAATTACATTATCTTTATAGTTTTTTTCCATAAAATCATGAATTTATCTTATAATATTATGATTTCAACTACAACGACAACTTTATGTTGTAAAGGTACACAATGCAGGGGTTGTTGGTTACAGTTTGTAAACAGGTGGAACTCTTCTTTTTTTCCTTAGCAGCAGTTTGGGGAGTTTTGAGTCAAGGGTGGATAACTGACCATTCCATTCCATCAGAGCTGATCAGATCAGATCAATAGATAAGAGGAGCAGTTGCTTGTAAGTGAAAGCAAACCTCTAGACCCTGCACAATGGTTAAGTTTCACTTTCACTGCGCTTGTGTTCTGCTGCTACGTCTGTGCCCAAGCTCTGCTCTGTGAGTGTGGCATAATGAGTAACTGAATGGTAGGCTATATATATTCCAACAGCACACCTAATGAACCGTCCAGCTCCAAATACAGAGGATTACTTTTGTTTGAATCTCTATTGTTTTGAGGAAAATCCTGCATAATGTACCTTTAATATTGTGATGTTTTCCCATAAAAAGTCAGCTTTATATCACAACATTGCAACTCTCAAAATCTCATGTCGGTTTTCTCCAAACAGTAACCCTAATAGTTCGTTGTAACTCTCGCACAGTTATTTCAGGTTCCAGTTGGTTGAGTCTCTATAGATGTGTACTCCACTGTCGCTCTTTGATTGGTGTGTGAATGTGTGTGTGTGTTCAGCGCAGCCAGGAGCAGGGCACCCACTGGGGTTCAGTGTCCAGTTTGTTGATGAGTCGTAGCAGCTCGTTGTAGGCTTTGTCCTGGTCCGTGTTGACGATGACAGCGTCGAACAGGTGACCACAGCTCTGCTCCATCTCCCGCGCTTTCTCAATGATGTCCCGCAGCTCCTCGGGCTATGCAACACAGACACACACACACACACACACACACACACACACACAGATATTACTGAGGCAAACATAAAGATGTTAACACCACTGATATTTATCTTTGACCAAGTGTAAACAGACAGTGTAGACAGTAAGACAGGAACCTTGGGGTTCTTGTTGTCTTTAGCCAACAGGGCTCGGAGTCTTTCCTGGGAGGGCGGAGCTATGAAGATGATGTAAGGCTTTAAGTCTGAACTCCTCAGCACCTTTAGAGCCTGTGAACACACACACACAAAATACATAAGGATTCAACATAACCTTAACCAACATTCTGCTCAGTCAGTGTGTGTGTGAGTACCAACCTGTGTGTGCAGACAGAGCACACAGATTTTTCCAGTGTTGATGACCTGTCTCACTGAGTCTGTACTTGTCCCGTACAGGTTCTTCTCAAATTCACCAGACTCGATCAGCTTTCCTGGGAAAAACACACAGGGAGGTGTTGATATAGAATCATTTCGTCAGACTATGACAAGTGCAGATCCAAGACATCCAAGTATTCCTTTAGAAAGTCATACAACATTTACAGCATTGGGTGTGTTAGTAATTACTTGTTGTGACATTTGATTTCTCCTTCCCGTCTGAAAATTACACTTAAACCTTTGAACCTTGGCTGTTTCTCGCACTCACTGTGGTTACTGGCTTATGATACTGTCACTACATGTCTTAGAAAGGCACACCATTATTGTATTTCTTCCAGGCTTGAAATTGTTTATCAAAAGAATTAGTCTTTCAGTCTGTCTCTTTATTATATTCTGCTTCTTTTTGCTGCTCCCTGATTATATTGCTTTGTGTTTTTATACTGTTTCATTATTTTTTTGCCCTGTGTACAGTTTACTTAATATACTGGTCTGTGTTTCTTTCTACCCATATGTACTTTTATATTGCTTTGTGTGTTTTTCTACTGTCTGCAGTATCCCTTTCCTGCTGTAATGCTGCAAATTTCCCCAATGTGGGACAAATAAAGGATTATCTTATCTTAAAATAAGACAATATACAATTGTGTGGGTTCTTTTACCTATATGTGGACACTTATGGACACTGAAGAAATCCTCTAAGTGTCATTACAATGTTATGAGGCGAGGAATGAATTGAGGTTATACGGGCGGACAGTGATAGTTCTGTAAATACTATATAGATTGGTGAATTTACAAAAGGATTGCACGGCTTTTATGGCAGCTAAAACCTGCACAAATAACACAAAAAGAAACCCTGTAATTCTCACAGAACTGCAAAGGGTGAAATGCACCAATATCTGCACTGCCAAGCTAATAGTGTCTCTGTGCTTATGTGCTATTTGCACCTATTTAAATATGAAAACATTTGGGGCAAAATTGGCCCCTTTCATTTACTTGTCTGTCTAGTAAAATTATTTAGTGTTAATTTAATAAACATTTCATTTGTAAAGAAACTTAATCCTGTGTTTTGTGTGTGTGTAAATATTGAGTCACTGTACACTAGGTCAAGAACCTAATCCGTAGCAGCCCTGAGATAATGAGACTCATTTCATTCATCTTGAAGTTTTCCCTGTTTTTCCAGCATTGGGTGGCACTGTGGGAATGAGAGGCGAATCGTTTCAAATCAATTGAAGATTAGAAGCCGTTATTTAATAAACTAATTGAATAATTGTCTCTGATGTCTGAAGTTGAGCAAAGTGTGACACTGACTGAAGAATGTCATGTCAAATGATCAATTTCTATATGTCAGAATATTCACTAACATGAAACATTACCTGCTGCCAATTCTGCCTCAAAGGTCTGACGAGACACAAAGTGGTAATCTCGACCACTCAGCTCACCATCTCGACGGCTCCGCGTGGTGTCTACAACACACAAAGGCGCACACACACACGTTAGTAGATCCACAAACACATAAAGCATGTGTACAGTGTGTGTGTGTGTGTGTGTGTGTGTGTGTGTGTGTGTGTGTGTGTGTGTGTGTGTGTGCGCAAGTCTTACGGGGTACAGCTCCAGCAAACCGTTCTTGTTGACTGTTGAGCAGTCTCTGTCGAAGCTCTGCCTGCCCGCAGCTGGTTGGACCAATCAGAGCGATCGGCCGCTTCCTATTGGCTGGTTGGTGGTATAGAGCCATCTCCTCATAGGTGAGAATCTCCTCATTATCAATATCTGGGCAAATGGAAAGAAACAACCAAATCAAAGTTACAAGGCCCAAAAGATAATCTGTAATGGTGTATTCACACCGAGAGCAGATCAAATTTTTGCGTTGCATTACTCAAGTATATATGAATGCTGGAGAGTTTGTGGAGTATTTTGCGGCTGGGGATTATTCAGCTGTGCTAATGCTTGTATTAATGCACTGGGGAAAGCAGCTAACTCGGTTTGCAGTAAAGTACAATCAATTGCTAGAATCAAATGATGTAAACACAGAGGCTGAGTGCTCTGAAACCGTGTGAACAAAGACAGCAACACACTTAATTATTTTTCATAATGTCACGTTAGTTTATCAACACTTTCCCCCTTACATTGTTTACTTTCCCCAATGAAAGACCAACTTACATTATTGAGAGCATTTTGCTAAGAGGCAACTCAACAAAACAGCTTACACAAGTCACAAATACACATTTTCAGAACCTACCACTTAGTGCTATGGCTTTGTTTACTTGTCTCTAAGCTCTTTCCTTTTTTGTTCTGTCTCTGTACATTACTGATGTAGAGTGGTAACACTCTGGGTGGCTAAAGATGACGACTTTGTTTGTTCATTGTTCGTTCTGATTCTCTGTAACGTCAATAGAATCTCAACTAGCTCTCAACACGGATAGGCTTTTATGACACAGTGTTGCGCAAATTTCTCGCTCAAATTTCAACTTGCGAAATGATGCAAAGATGCAAATACCACAAATTAGTGTCTATTTGCATCTTTGCATCGACTTACAATGTAATCTCACTGCAAGAAACACTCGTATCGTGTTCGGTGTGAACACACCATGAGAAGACGTCACTATTTGCAAGACTACAGCTAGATTCCTTTTGAGATTATTTCCCATCCTACTCCTGGTGGAAAATGACAAATATGACAAATTCCTTACATGTCCGCAAAAATGTATAACTCTAGAAACACAACATAAAAGGCATTGTATGTCGACAGTATTTTTGTTAACTGAGCATCAATATAATCCATAAAGATTTTGGATTTTGCGCCTCAACTCGCTGCCATCCTCTATTGGTTAGCTGCAATATTTTAGTGGTAGGAGACTGTGGGAATGAGAGGCGAATTGTTTCAAAAATTCAGATTTTTCTTAAAATAAGTGCTGGTTGGTGGATCAGACACACAGATATAAACACGGACTCTTGTTCCCTCCACAACTCCACCAGTTTCTCCCCCATTTCCACAAAAGAAGAAAACTGAGACTAGTTTACATTCTTGTTCAGAGAAATATGTTGTCCATTAAAATAAAAAAAAACATGATACCCATTCATGCCTAATTCAGTCTATTTTCTTTAGTCTTCTTTTGTCACAGTTGCTCATCCATGAATACACTGTCATGCAGATGTGTGACTACGTAGCAGAAGTTTATATGCACATGAAAGTTGTGTCACAATTACATTTGATTCAAGTTTGGTGAGAGTCAGAGAAAGACAGGAAGTCATACCATCATTCCTGTGAGCATTGTACAGCAGCTTCTTTCTCTTCCTTTTGTTCTTCTTTGCGCACCACAGCTTCCCTGTTAACAAACACACAATTTAAAACACACTTTGGACTTACAAGGCTTATTGCATTGACTGGAACATGTCTTTTTACTACATCTATTATTATTTATTTTGGCATGAGAAATGCAGTTACAGTGGAAATGGAAAACTGGACACTTAAACTCCCTCAACTGAACAAGATATTTCCTGCAGTCCCTTAAGACATCAAATAAATTATAATACAAACTACATACTGCACGTTATTTATACTATAAACAATGCACAGTATTCTATACTCAAACTATGACCTTAAACTGGCTATAGTGTAGAGAGTAGAACAACTGACCTGACTTCTCAGGCTCCTTGTCTTCTTCTATGGTCTGTTTCATTGCTTCTCTCTGCTGCTGGAAACTCTTCCCTGTGAAATAAAAAGAGTATATGACAAAAAAATAAACAGCAATCACATCATGCAATAGAGTGAACACAGGTTCATGTGGAGGAGAGTCACGGCCAGCCATCTTATGCATTTGCCTCTAAGGCTTCAACTGAGCAGTATTCAAATGCTCTCTCAAAAACACTCAACACAAAGACACAGACAGAAATACCTGGTACCAGTCCAGCTAAGGGCTGGTTGTCCTCATCTCCATCCCTGTAGGCCTGCCACCAGTTGGGGTCTGACTGGCTGATAATGTGGAGAATATCTCCTTTCTGGAAAGACAAGCCCAGCTCTCTGCACGGCACATAGGGGTCATCTGATGGGTCATAGTCAAAATGTGCCTTCACGTGAACCTGGAGGAGAGAAAGAAGAGAAACACCAGTGACGTGGAGAGACACATAAAGGTTTATGAGACTGGGTTTGGATCCAGTTCACATTTCCAACAGCAAATATTTAAACAGTTTTTGAACTGTTGTTTGACAGAATTTTTGTTCAACCTCACGCTGTCAGATGTTGACAACTCAGCACTCACCACAGATTCTTTGACAGGAGGAGGTTTGCTCTGAGTGCTGGGAATAAGCACAAAGGTCAGGAGGCCGTGCATGTCCGCCTGACAGAGAGAGGGCCAAAGAAAAGCATGTGTTATTTATCAGTTTTGTCAGACTGTCCTTTTGTTCTACAAGTTATCATCTTGACACAAATCAAGAATCAGTGGGATGGAAGAACAATGTGGATGTTGGAGCGTAAAATGTCTACATAACATTTAGAAAGCTTAAAAATGTATGTGAACATTAAATTTGTTAACTGTAGTATAATAACTAAAACTAAAATTCTTATTTATTACATTAATCACTCTCTGTTACCAGTGATGGCAGGGCTGTCACGGTTTGTGTATTTGTGCTGAACTGTCACAGTATGGTCACGGTCCAGTGTACGCAGCATACACAGTATGCAGATTGATGCACATAATGTGGAGTCTCCAAAACAGTTCTGCCTGGACACTTAGCTGTATGCCAATGGCAACAGGTGGTTAGAGAAACAAGCTGGCATGTGAGTCAGTCACACTATGGTGAGCGCAAATGAAACGGCAAGTTTCCAGTCAACTTCAACTGCACCGGAGAGAGAGATGTGTAGAAGACAATGACGGTGTGTCAACCTTGCTCCACCACTGCAGGCGATGTGAATGTAAACACATCAAGCATGCTAACACACATTCAACAGCATCATCCAGATGCACCAATCACCAGGAAGAAGTAAAAAAAAACAAAAAACAACTGGATTCCAACTCCCTCTCGCTGCTGCTTTAAAGCAAACTATTGACGCAAAAGCAGGAAAGGACAAAACAATTACAAGTTCTCTTTTTCATTATTTCATTTGTTTTATATTTTCAGTTTCATAGCATAAGAGATTCTTTTCAGTTTTATAGCCCGTTGTGACCCTTTGCCTTTTGGGAAAGTGTTAATGCAGTGTTATACAGAGTAGAGCTCTGAATCTCTGCCTGAGCTTCACTGGGTCTGACCTGACCGCTGGATTTGTGCAAGGTGACTTGGCTGGTGTTTGCTTCTGCCTCTCTAGCAGTGGTAGAGATGTGTGTAACATGCAGCAAAAAGCAGAGCATCACTTACACACTGCATCGCCATGGACCACCGTGTGCACTAGACGCACTGAGGGCCACAGCCAGCTCTGCTGAAAAATGTTGTGCACAAGACGACAGACGATTGAAATGAGGAAAAGAGGGAAAATTGGTGCAAGGTAGCGTGTTGGCCCTTAGCTTGTAATAAATGCTTTAATTTAAAAATATATAGTATAACACATACAATGCAATATTTTTATAATATAATATAGCACATATATATTTTTACAGTAGAAATTTGGGTTTTTAATCAACTTTAGGCCCAAAACTGTTGCTGTGGTTCGGGCTCGGGTCGGGCTTGGACAGAAACTGTGCGGGGTCAGGACTGAGTTTTTGGGCCCAATCAGAGCTCTTATACAGGAGCGTTTGAAATGTTCCTTATTTTTATAATGAAAATAGTTTATCAAAGTTACCAGTGGGCAAAATGTTACCTGAGTCACCAGCAGGAGGATTGCGTATGTTTTTGACACATGCATTACGGTCTCTTTAAAATAAATGAAAACAAATGGATGTATCCCTATTGGTTTTTCCTCTGTACAGAACTCGCACCATACTGTGACTCCTGTGTGCAGTTACACCCCTAAGTGATTGTGTCTCTCAGAAATGTAAAGAAATGTGTTTACTGTGTGCATGTGGATATACTCACAAGAATATCAAAGACTTGGTTGACATCTTTCCCTCTGATCTCTATGCCATTTATCTCCAGTATTTCATCTCCTTCTGATAAAAGTCCACTCCTTTCAGCTGCTCCACCCCGAACAATACGACTGATGATAACACTGTCCATTTCATTTCTGACAGTTGCCCCCTACGGAACACACACACAGTGGAATAATGGACATACATGGACATGACTGCAGGCCTTTGTTACTTACAGTATGTTATATACAGTATATTGGACCCAGGGAAGAAAGAGCTGGTACTTTGCTGGAGATAATCAGAGATTCAAATAAATAATTTTATCTACAGACACATTCATTACAAAGCACTTATCCTAAAGGAAAGCTTATAATGCTTTACAGAGAGCAAAGAAAAAAGCAAGTTATATTTAAAGGAGGGAAGATAATGTATTTGTCTGAGTTATCTTCACTTAGACTACTGTTGATATTTCCCACATCCTGTGAGTCTCAGCCACTTAGGCGCTAAAGCTTCACAGCCTTCCAGGAAGCCATAAGTGTTGATAACACCAGGAGCAATGTGACCTCTGTAATCCATATCACAATTCAGTAAGGACAAATTACACCATATGTTTTACATGTATATGTACTTTCCTTTGAAGCTACAACTCTTTTCCAACAGTATTTACATTTGGCTTTATTTTGTCCTGTATCATGTTAACTGAACCCAAATGGTGCCCACTTGATTGACAGGGCCTTTATCTGTACCAGCAATTTCTTTTCACTGGATTTACTTTAAAGGTGAAGTAAATAAAATTTGCATGGTTAATTAAATAATTGGTGTTTTACCTTTTGTTAAAATAACAAGGTGTTCCCATTCTGCTAGCCAGTAGTAGATGCCCATTTATTAATATGAAGAGACTCACAGTGGATTAATGGAGGGTGTTGTTTATTAATCTCTCCATAATCTATACCAATTTATCCAGTGCAGGGTAACAGATGGGCCAGAGCTGATTCCAGCTCAAATTGGACATCCCAGGCCTGCTATATATGGACATATTACCATTCACACATTCACACGTACAGTAAAGGTAATTTAGAGTCCTTGGTCATAAATAAAAGCTAAACTGAGTATGTAGCAGGATGTCAGCGCTCTGTACAAGAGCCTTCTCATTGATTTTGAGTGAACATCAGTCTTACCAGTGGTATGTCTTGGGCTTTCTCTATGCAAACTATCTTGACAGTCTCTCCTCCCCACTGGGTCAGTGTTTCTCCTTGGGCGGGGAGCGGCTCAGGCTGCATTTCCATCTCTGCTATGCTGTCATGGGCCAGGAGCAGTGACTGCAAAACACACATACACACGCATGCACAGACACACAGACACACAGACACACACACACACACAACTCAGCAAAAGGATTGGAGCAATGACAATCACTACAGGATTCTTTTGTTCATTTGCTAATACATCTTTTTGTGTGTGTGTGTGTGTGTGTGTGTGTCTACCTGGATGTGTGTGTCTGACAGTAGGCTGTAGAGTTCGAGTCCCTCTTTGTTCTGACTTGACTGGATGAGATTCCTGGCCTGGATCCATGGCAACATAAGACATCATTGGCATCATCACCAGAAGTATTAGCATAGCAATAGTATATCATCACCATAGCAACTGTAGATATTTCTGAACATAGCGCAGTCATTTTGCAATAAGTTATTATATGCCTCATTATATAGCACTGCCCCAAAGCAAAATTCCTACAAAATAATTATGGGCTCATCTAAAGCTGGGCTCAGGTTCCGAGGAACTGAGTATCCTTTTCATTACAGTCGAAGGAGTAATCTGGGGCCTCTTTATGGAAACGTCCTAAATTTGAAATCCTATCTTACCTCAGTTTAGGATGACACTTAGAATTGTTGGCATTACAGAAATGTGTCTCCTGACTGCATTTATCTTATCTTAGGAAATGAACTTACATGTAGTTATTACAGTCCGTTCCTAACTTAGGGAATAGTTTGCAATCATGTGACTATAATGACAGAGGCATCAGGCACACTGATGTATGACATCACACGCAAAGAAGCAATTTCCAAGTAACGGATCCCACATGAGGATGGCATAGAACCTCTCCTAAATTCCAAAGAACTGCCCAAAAGTGGCAGCCACACTGTTGTTAGGTCTGTATGGCAATGACAATGAAGATGGGGAACAACATGAACCCCGAAATATAATGACTGAAAGTCTACTCAAAATATATGATGACGTTTAAAAAGAAAAAAAAAACCTAAACATCCCTAAAAGGTGAGGTTTCCAACTGATCCGCCACTTGGTCGCCATTCTGTTTTCCTCCCGTCCATATACTTTAAAGTATTTAACTCTTTCAGCTGACACAGCATGAACTGTGTCTCCTCGTCTGTCCAAAAATGCATGTCTCTAAATGTAGATTTCACCATGTTGTTACCAGCTTCTTCTTCTATAATTCATTTAACACTATTCGACTTCCGGGTCAAAACCTGGGGCAGAAACTGTGGAGCATGCACAGAGTGTCTAGGCCAGTTTGGGTTCGATTGACTGTGTACATGCAGGAGTAATTTGACTCCCAATTGCATAATCTGGGTGTGTTAGTCCGACTTTGAGAAATTCGATTTATTACAATTTCAGTCGGACTAACATGTCAAATGTATTTTAAGTAAGACTAACACAATTAATCGATTTTCTCTAATGTAATGTAAACAAACTGAATGAAAAGTAAGAATCGTTAATATTATGGCTTGCCAATCTCAAGTAGCCTACAGGTACATTTTAACCAAAGATACAAGCAGTCTCATGCACATTCTAAACATAGATACAGGCATCGCAAGTGCTGATTTAAGAATTGAATTTACATTTATTGTTGGGATTTTATTTTTTTAAGTTAAAGCTACTCTTACCTTTCTTGTATTTCACACAGCACTTAGAAACAATATGAACATCCACAACGCCCACCTCCCTCCAAAGTCCCATCCCCCTCCTCCTGCAACTCCAACTCCCTCCAAAAGCCTACTCCCCCCTCCTCCATTACGTCCTCATCACGTCTATGATAGACATAGGCGTTGGCAAGGTAATGTTAGATACACGAAAGAGGAGAGCGAGTGCAACACGCCAAGAGAATAGTATAGTATAGTATGGTATATAGAGAAGGTAAAGTTAATGTTTCAGAGGCTACGCTACAGTAGGCAAATGTTAGCCATTAGCAACTGGATGCTGTGTTGTCATACAACATTATATGTTATATTAGAAGTAAACTAAATATAACGTTACCTGTCCTGCACAGTCAAACGCAACCCTGGAGTTTTGAAACTTATCCAGGGTCAATGATGACTGATGAGTTTTATAATATCACGTAAACGGGGGGAACAGATGTTATGTGAGCGGTTACGTCAGTCGGTTGCCTCCACGTGGGGAAGTCAGACAGGACACTCGGCCAATACTTGCATTCAGTCCGAATGCGATGATTGGTCAGATTTTTCTTAGAACCATATGAGAATGGTACAATTATGAGTTTTTATCTCTGATGGAATTCACTTACATTTTAGTGTGCCATTAGCTTATTAATAGCATTTTAACCTAAACAAAGAAAAGCATAAAATTTCCAGAGAGGTAAGTGTCGCTTTAATATAAGAGAGGAAGTCTGAGACAGGATAGGACACAGCAAGGTAATGTGGCACTGCTTCTGTAATAGGAGGATAGGACAAACAGTAGGAATATTTTTTGTAATGTAACATGTTGGAATAACAATGTTATGTTTTAGGTTAGATGGAGCAAAAGTTTGTTAAAGTGTGGCAGGAACCATCTATTCTCTGCATTATATATCTTCTGCTATATACTAGTACTGTCATATGAGAATGAAAAGACAAAAAGATTGTGAAAGTTGTCCTTAATTTCAAAATTGGTCAGGATTTAAAATAGTTTCAGTCTGCAGCTAAGAGGAGAGAGGGTACAAGCTGGGCATGAACTACAGTAAGGTATTCTGAGTTCCTAAAATCGTGCTGCCCACTGTGACTATTTTTATTTTTATCATTTCTTTTCCACTTCATTATCAATGACAAAGGAACGTGGTTCTGGGAGTGCAGTATGAACGCTGAAAGCTTTTCTGCTTTAAAGCCAAATGCAGGGCAGGGGGCGGAGATTCCAACATGGAGCAGAAATAATGTGCTGCTCTTTAATGAGATTCCACTGAAATGAGCCATGAATAGGTCTTACAGCTAGCCAGCTCAACACTGTGGCAGAAAAATAATAGCAGCACTGATTGTACTCGCATCCTGAATGTTGGCTTTACTTGAAATGGTTACAGTCAACCTGGTGTCACCTGATAGTCACCCATAAATAATCTAACTTTACAGAGTTAGAGTCTCTGCTTTGTTTTACAACATTTCAGGCTGTCCAGCAGATGTGGCTTTTCCTTTTTGCTGAATGAACTCATATTTGAGCTAAAACTGAAAAATGAATCATTAATGAAACAGGCCATTGTTCAAAAATATGATTACAAAATAGAAGAGTTGGCTGTAAGGAATGTGTGTATGTGTTTACATGCACATACTGTAAGCACTCATGTTTCAGCTCTAATTGATGCTGAACAGAGCTGCTCTGTCTCCAACCTCGTTATTAGGGTACACACTCGCTGACCTACACCATCACTGTGTGTCTGTGTGTGTGTTAGCCTTCTGTCAGATGAGAGAATAGTCAAGGCATTAAGCAAAAGACATTTTGAAATAAAATTAATGTGGATATACCTCCATGGCCAGCTGAAGTGCCTGGTGTGTGTGCGGGTATGGAGGAGAGGGTCGGTGCATGCTGTTGGCCACGGCATTATGGATCTTCAGCGCTGACTGGAAGTCAGACTAAAGGAGAAAACAGACACCAGCATGTTCTGTCAGATTCCTTTCAACTGGAGCTCACACATTAAGTACATACATACATGAACCCCTTCCACATCACTATGCCTGTATTCATTAGGGGTGAAACAATACACACATTCATGTTGAAACATTCGGTGCAAGGTACGCATTACAAACCAAATTATATGGAAAACAAAAGATACAGGTTGCATTGTGTAAAACATAATCTCAGTGCCACTGTGCTCAACAACACAGCCCACACGTCATAACAGGCAACATGTCTGCCCCTCCCACCCCCAAACCAAAACATTCTACTCCAATGAGACACACTGGGAGGCAGCTACACTAAGCTAGCTCATTGTTATATGTAGTGTAACACCATTGCCAGACCAGAAATAGAACATCCTCTGATAACCTACAGGTATGATGTTTGGAGCCACTTTGGTTTTACTTTGAATTATAGGAATGTAGGTTACACCAGTGGGAATACTTCAAACATGTCCACTCATTTACAATGACATCACCCCAGTGTGTCAATCAGTGGAACCAAGTGAAAACAAGGTGTGACTCATGCTACAAGCTAACGTTAACCCCGCGGCATTTAGGCAGCCATTCCTGACTGATTGTAACAGGGAAAAATAAATCATTGTGGTGTTTATAGCTGCAGATATGAGACCTTACTCTGTAGTGGAAAATGTATAGGCTTTACAAGCATGCTAAATGTAATGAGCCCTGTTACAATAATTCCTCTTGAACCCATTTCAGCCAGACCATAACTCCTGCTTTGTAAAAACAAACAAACATACAAACAAATAAAAAAGCCAGCATTATATTGGCTTTAAACTTTTTTTAAAAAAAAAAATTAAAAAAGGTAATTTTTTCTGGAATTACATAAACAGAATTGCTTCTTTTCTTTGTATCACAGTAACACTACTTTTTATATATTTTATAAGTAGCTGTTTTTGTTCAATATGCTGTTAAAAAGACAAAAAGGGAGGGTCACTAAGGTGTAGCTCAATCATTGTTCAAAGTAAAAAAAGAAAAATTATAGTTTATAATTTCAGTTTTAGTAAAAATAAATAAATAAATAATCATGGAAATTTCTTTGGCATTTATACTTTTTTTTACTGTATTGTAAATTAACTGTTAAACCCAAAGTCTTTATTTACACTTTTTAAAAGTGAAATCAAAGTGCAAATGTCTATACTTTTCTTCCTGTGCATCACTGATTGATGAAACAAGTGTTTCAGTTTATATGCTATTCATGAAGCTTTTCCATTAGCTTTTCTTGGAAAAACTTGTTTTGATCATTGACAGTTATTTGAGAAATGACAGAAGGACGGGGATACTACGATGAGCACTGATACCTAACCAACAATGACTGAACAGACATTTTGCCAACCTCACTGCCAATCAAACTGAAACTGAAAATTCAATGGATACAGCTGTTCTAGACACAACAGACTGAGTTTATAAGAATTATGGTTTAAAGCGCAAGCCTGAACTTTTTGTCTTCCCCGTCTGGCAGTGAGAGTAATTGTACATTGTCAATGCATGTGAGCTCTGCAGGTGAGCTCACTGCATCTCCCCGCCCCCAGGAGCGCTGTCTTCAAGTTTGTTTGTTTTTTACTCTAATTTTTCCTCTGATATATATATTTATATTTATCTGGCACATCCACACCTGAAGCTGCTTTTGGATGCTTCTATAGATTTGCCGCCATAAGTTCTGCCACACTCCTGCTGCCCTACCTTAGCTCTGTCTGGTTAATGTAAAATGTAGCCACGTGAAACAGCTACATGTTTTTGAGTTTCTGTTGTCAGACAACTAAACAAGCATAGTAAACATTTGATTTGATCTGAGCTGATTAATGCTACCTGTTGACCAACAGTAATTCCTGCACAGCTGCACTGAGATGTTGCTGTTTCACATTCACAAAGTTGTCTGACAAAACAAACTCAAATACGGGTTCATGAAAACAGCTGTAGTGTGTCATCAGCTACGATATATGGCTGCAGCTAACAACTATCGTCATAATCCATTAGTCTAACATTTATGATTAATCAGTGTCAGTGAACAATGCACACTGTAATGTCACAGGCAGAGCCCGAGGTGACTTCTTCAGATAGCTTGTTGCTTGTCCAACCAAAAGTCTTAAACTAAAAGACATTCAATTTAATGTCATATATGACAGAGAAATCAGAAAATGTTTAGCAACTTTGCTTGAAAAATTATTAATCAAGTATTAAAATAGTTCCTAACTCTTGTTTTTGAGATTGAATAAACGTTAACACGATTAATGACTGCAGCTCTATTAAAATGTAATTTAACATGAGTCATTACGCAGACAATGACAGGTGACACAATGGTGGCTGCTTAAGTGTACCCCTACACAGTCACCTGGTGAGCTTTCCCGAAAAGCGATAAAGGGCCATTCATGGCTTTTTGATCCTAACAAACGGCAAAACATTCCAGGATAAACACAGAATTATTAGTTAGCTGTGGGCATAAAAATATCCAACTTAAGAGTGTTTCATACTGGCACAAGAGTTCCTATCTAAAGATAAAAAATATCTTTCTGTATCCGCCAGCCTCCCCTCCTCTTACTGAGGCCTTCATTCCAACTGCAGGAATGTTGTGAGGCCCATGTTGTCATGGATGCTCCAGCTCAGACAGCGGTGACAACTCTGCTCTGTCTTTGTTAATCCCTTCTATGTGGGAGGCCAGACAGTCTTGAAAAATACCACAATTACACATTGACTCAGAGCTCTCTGTATCTCCTATATTCCCTTTATATTACCTTGTTTAGTAGTGCAAGAACCAGCTCTACGTCATTCTGACTCTGCTGGTCGGACAGGCAGCTCCGGACCTGCTTCAGTGACAGCAGCAGCTCCTCTAACTCTGCAAGAAAAACACAGGCACTCACATTAAGAACTTCTGACTCTGACATCCGTACCTACACAAGAGAAAAGACGGTAAAACTGCTCCAAATCAGAGATTACTTTATGATGATGGCAGAAGACAATCTGCTTGACCTGACTTCAGATTAATGTGTATGTGACAGACTGCATCTCATTTATTACTCAAGACTTAAGTTCCACATTGTGTGTACCTGTTTATGTGTCAACATTACCACCCATAACAAAGTTTTAATTAAGTCGCCCTCAAGAGCCTCTCCGGTCCCTCTCTCCCTCCCTGAGGAATTCCCTCCCTAACGGCAGACATGTCTTTCCTTACATTCCTTTCCCTCCAAGCCAGCTTTCTCTCACTTTCTCCATCTCTTTACTCCTTTTTCCTCTTCTTCATCCCTTCTTTTTTGCAAATTTAAATGATCTTCAAAGTTTTTATGTCCCTTTCACCTCCATCTTTTTATTCTTTCCTTTCCCTCTGAGAGCTTTACTGCATCAATGATCAGCAATTCTACTCCCATCTGTGTGTGTGTGTGTGTGTGTGTGTGTGTGTGTGTGTGTGTGTGTCTTACCCAGCAGTGTGCTGGCTGCTGAGTGCTGGCTGCTGCGGTGTGTATGAGTCTTGCAGGAATGTGGGGTTGTCGATGCCGACGTGGGGATGCTGGGAGAGCTTCCTGAGTCTGAGCGAGGCGTTCAGGTCCAGCTGCCGACCCTCCTCCTCTCTACGACGCCGAAGATCCTCCTGACACATATATGAACAAATAAATGTATTATAGATAGAAATACAACTGAACTAATGAATGGACCATTTGACTATTCAGAAACAAAAACTCGGATGACTCTGCATGATATGAACATGTACAGTAAGTTTTTCATGGAAAGGAGTAGTTTCAACGTATCCACTTAAAAATAAGCTGACTCTGGATCTGTACTTATTAACATGTGATTAGTTTAATAATTTGTCACTTCTAGCTGGTGGTAAATGAAGAATCCAGATCGCCCACAAACCATCTTTGACCCTGGCAAACAACAGTTATTTGTATTGTTGTTGATGAAACAGAATTGGCTGTGTCTTTTTACTGTTCATACAAGTCTAACAGAGTGAACAGTCTTTTTGTAAATATACCATCTGTCCACCTGATTAAAAGAAAGGGGCCCTGGGAGGACCTTAAAACCACCAACTACCCAAGTTTACTTTATAGAAAATATTTGACAATTCAAATTACTAGTGCAATGCTGACTGGAAAAATCAGATTTGTATACTACTACACAATATTTGTGTATTTATACATTTTCATTGTGTGAGACTAGGTGCAGTGACTTAGCCTGAAGACATGGCACACTGCTGGAGATGCACCAGCTCATCAGCTAAACATCAGTATCAGCACAATATAAAGCAGGGCTCGAGACTAACGGCCACAAACTTAAATTATGAGCAGGTACAAGAAGAATACAATGACTGTTTGGCAAATGGGCTCTGTGATCTCAGTGTTGTGTCATGAGATGGTGACTAGCTGCTGGCGTCCCCTCATCCTGGGTACAATAGAAAACGTGTTTGGGACAAACACAAATCTTCCCCAGGACGACTTTGGGACAAAAGGACGCAGTAAACTCACTGTTGCTGCGTCAGAGGATGCTCCCTATTGTTTCCCTGATAATGCAAGATGGTGAACAGCGAATTTGCGTTAAAATCAGCCAGAGGAGGGCTGGTTAACATTAGCTTTAAGCAGCCGGTGGCCACAACTAACAGCTCACAGAGGCTGCTCTGAGTGACATTATGATGCGTTCAAGCTCTATTCAGTAACAATGAGTATTAGGCAAAAGTAAATTATGTTTTCATGACATATTCAATGTAATCCTGTAAAATGTAGTTTATAGCGAGAAACTTTAATATATACAGCTGTTTTAAGGAGAAATTTACCAGTGTTTTCAAAGCAATTTAAAATAGATATTGGAGTGATAATTATGATATATACTGTAAAAAGGTTTTTAAGCAGTTTTTCAAAAGATGGTTTTTATGTGAAAGGTTATATTAAAGGTTGTTTTATAAATCTGTATGACTGAATTAGTGCAGATGTCTGTGTTTCCCTGGCACAAAAGGGGGAATGAATAACAACAAAAACAAAACAAAATAAACAACAATACAAAAACATCGGAATAGACTATTGGCCAAATAGTTATTTTAAACATCAGTATCAGTGTCAGTATCAGCCCAGAATTTCAAAATTGGTGCATCCTTACACACTACATGCACCTGACCAATGATAGTTTGCCTTCTTTCACGAACAGGGGTAAGTTACCAAGGATGATTTCACAGGTGTTTTCACCATCTGACTGCAATGTTTACATATGTGGAACCATGGAACCATCCACAGTCACTACAAAGTGGAGAGTTTTCAGACATACAGAGAAATTCAAATATTCTCAACTGAGGTTGTGCTTGTCAATGTCGCATCTGGTCCAGACAGCCAATTAAATCAACGAAGAAGCTGTAAATCACTACTGATTTAATACCAGAAGTTCTGGTAGGAACAGTGGGACAAAGGCAAATGCAGATGAAGTGTTGATATTAGCGATGTTTAATAACGATGATGGTCACCCCATTATTTAAATAATAATCGGCGAACACATGCATGGAGTTGCATAAACAGCCAGGTGGATCTTTCTGGTAAGGATAATGTCGCTTACTATGCTTATAAACAGACTAGCTAGGTAGTTAGCCACTGGACTGCGACAGCTCATCACACTATTAAGCCCAGTGTGCTTTGACGCAGTTGTGCGCGTAGCGACATTTCTCATGTGATCGGAACCTAAAGTGAGACTAATGTAGTATAATTGGTATTTCACAGAAATAGGCATTTAGGTGTGCTGTGTTTTGATGAGGGGAAATGTAGGATCCAGTTTGTCCTATATCAGGGACTAAAAGGCTCTTCTGCAATGATTCTGACCATTGTTTGTTCTAAAAATGTGCCTTGTGAGTCTCCCAACTTCATGGAAGTGTAATACGAAATTGCTCTTTCTCTTTGCCATGTTCACAGTTCCTCATGGAAACATGGCTCTTTGTGTCTCTATTGCTCAACGTCATAGAACGGTGGTCAAGGTGGAGCTAATTTAAATTATATACAGTTTATCATGCACTTATCATATGTTTTCTAATTTCCTAATGTGCAAAGTAACAAAGATAATGTATTTTACTCTGAAATCTAGCACACTGGAGGTTTAAAATAGCATTAAATGCAAATACTTAAGTACTTACACCTACAGTTTCACTTGAGTATAGCACCTGAGTAAATGTATTTGGTTACATTCCACCACTTCTATTAGTTCTTGTGGAGTTGGCTGGTGCAAAGATATGCAGAATATGCTGGCGCTGGGTAGTGACTGTGACATAGCACACTGGTCTTTTATTTGTTCTCTGTTTTCACTTAGTTTTACACTTACTACAACACTTTAATCAGCTTTGGTTGATATTAAATTCACTTTACAGATAAATGTGACTTGCATTTTTGTTGTAGTTTTAGTGTTGAGTAAAATAAGCACAAGTAACAAGTGTGTTTGTTTGTATGTGTATGTGTGTACATACCTGGTGCTGTCGTATCCTCTCCAGCTGTGCAGATCGTCGGACCGGTAGCGTTCGACTCCCCAGGTCTCCCGGACAGTCCACAGCCATTTCTCGGTGCTGCTGTCCTCCCCTCAGCTCTTCATCTCCTCCCCCTCCTCCTCCTCCTCCCTCCCCAGCAACATGGCCGTTCAGATGGGAGGTTGTCATCCCTCACACACACACCACGAGTCAAAGTGGGTGTGTTTGTGTGAGTTGCAGAGATTTTAGGGTACGTGTATATATAAAGCAAGTCTAGGAGGGCAGCTCAGTAAACATGCCAGCCATGACAACTTCACCTGAGGAGATAACAGAAAGACAATGTCATTAATTAAGTTGGCGACATTCTGCATCCCAACATTCCTCCAACATGGATTTGGATAACAAGAGGTGGTGTCCCTATACCATTCAGCATTGAAGCTGACACTATCAGACCCAGGTCTCATGTGACTATCAGGTATCTATTTACCTGCGATCAACAGTCAGGTATGACTGGTCAAACACAGGATGAATGAGTGTTCAGTGTGCCACAACAAACATGGTTTGTGGCTTTAACACGTCATGATCAACAAACCAGTGCCGGACCACAAAACTGACTGGGGGACTGACCGATCTCTTCATGCTACGTAACTACTGTACCACAACTTACTAACTGGTTACTGATAGGAAGACTTAAATCAGAATTCCTGTCTATTAAAATTTGGGTCTTAATTTTGTAATTCTGGCCATTGTTTCTGTAATTATGATAACAATGAACCCAATAAAATAATTGCCAAGATTTGGGAACATTCAATGATCAGACAGGTTGTAAGCAAGATGACAGTTAAGCCTGATGATTTAAACCACTTTATTTGGAGGTAAAACTTTCTCAGCAATTACCTTTGTGAATATAACCTTGTTATTGTCAACAGGAAAAATACAAAATGACAAAAAGTTGGCAGAACCAGCTGAAAGAAGGCCTTTTTTACAGCAAACATTTGGACTTGTCATAGTAGTAAAAGCACAGGCGTTATTACTAACATTAACAATCAAGTGTCCTAGTAAACCATAACAGTGAGCCAGCTATACAGTATCAAATGGAATTTGGCATTCATTTATTTATTTATTTTATTTACACCTGCGTTTCTACTATGTCATGTCAAAAGGAGGATTATAGCACCCAAAAACTTGTTTGTTTGTTTTTTCAAAAAGTGTTTCTCTGAAATATTAAATATTTTTGACGAGATAAACAACAAACAAAGTTTAAGTTTGGACAGAAACGGTGACACACTGCTAATCTGCCCTATCAGGACTGTGTTGCTGTGGTTTGATCAGATCTGATTGGCAGTGGCTTGGAAACAGAAGTAAACAACCACACAGGTGTCATCACATTGTAATTCAAGAGTTCAGAGCCCACTGGTCAGGTGATAAGACCTGGACAAATTGGGTTTCTGATACAGATCAGGTAAAAACAGATATCTCTCTCTTTTGTCAAACACAGCCCCACACTATTTAAAATCTATCAGGAGAGTAAACAGAAAAATATAGTAAACAGTAAATAGGCCTACAGAATTTTGCTCTTGTAAAAACAGTTCTAACTTTGGCCGCTTGAGGGTGGGCAACCCGGTTTTTGGACCTACTCCGGAGAAGGTCCATGAACTAATAATGGATATGCAAACTGGCGTGGCATGGCTTGACTTGGCATGGCCAAAAGTGACAGTGAAAAAGGCCCATAATATGGCCAAAACTATAAAAATAATGTCCAAGTTGTACTCATACTCGTCGTCGTCGAGTAATGAACCAGAAATATCCTTTAATGACTGCCAAACAGGTGGACTGACACCTTACTAGTTTATTGGTCGAGCAAGTGACTGATTTACTGAGTGTCCTAACTGGTTTACCTGCTGCTTTATGAGCTGACTGACTGACTGCTGGTCCACAACCTGACTTAGTGCTAAATGAACAACTGGTTTACCAGCTGACAGTACATTGTGGAATATGATGGGCTGTGTTAGGCTGACTAACTGGTACACTGACTAACAGACTAGTTTAACACAGTTTATGACACAGTCAGTTTCTCTCTCTCTCTGCATCTTAGTCATTCCTACCTCTGTCTCTTAAGTAGTTCAGAGACAACAACGTCATTACAACCCCCCACTCTCCACACATAACCATGACAACGGCTTTGTCAGCAGCCGGGTGGTCCCCCCCGCCACACAAACCTACACACACACATACTAAAGGAACTGAGTACTATGTAGGGAGATGGTGGGAGGGAAGATTGGATGGATGAGAAAAAAGAGAGAGGGACAAGAGAGGGCGAGCAAGGTAGACATTATTAGATGAAGGGAGGGAGAGAGAGGGAGAGAGAGAGAGAAGGGGGGGGGGGGGGGGGGGGCAGAGGTAAAAATAAACAGGTGAGATGGATGGATGAATTATCTTACAGTGCCACAATAACAACAGCATGTAGATATGCTATCTCTTACCAGCAGGACTGTAAACACACACACACACACACACACACACACACACACACACACACACACACACACACACACACACACACACACACACACACACACACACACACGGTCCCATGATGCAGCAGTGAGGAATGCCAGGCAGCCCCGGGAACAAAATTCCACTGATGGGGGAGGGGAGTGTGTGTATATATGCCATGGATCATGGATGTATTACAGAACTGGATATGGTGCCACAGCTCAGCCGTACTTCCAATTTTCCCCAGTGGCCACTTGCAGTAGTGCAACTAAAAATTCTCAGCGGCCCAAATAGCATTTTCCCCATAGACCACCACTGTAAAAGAGACGTCTGTGAAACTGTTGACAGGACGCTTCCAGCTGTAAACATGGTTAATTATTACTCGTTGTGTTGAATGTTTAAGAGCTGTGGCAGTTTAATCTTTGTAAAACTTGTCCAAAGCCCAGAAAAGTAATTATTTTTGTGAATGAGGCTGTGCTGTGTATGACCACGTTAAATTTACTGGTCATGTGTTAACCTTTATTCTGGAACTTAATTGTTTTGTTTATCTATATATTAGCCACGTAATGACTGGATTCTCTGATTAAACACTGAAGGTGATCTTGTTCCATGGTTATGATTTTTCACTTTTCTTTCAGATACTTTAATATGGTAAGTCATTTAACTTTTATGGGATATATTATGTGATCTGTGCAATATGGAAAGTGGTTCGCTCATTAACATGGCCCGTCCGGGCCACAGGCATGATGGGATTAACACTACTGTGCATATTCAGCAGACCACTAAACCCCAGAGGTAACCCAGAAGTTAGAAACTTGTTTAGTGTATGTGCCAGGTGAGCAATTCTCATTAGACTGGAAAGGTTCCGTCTTTGGGTCCAGTGTCCAGTTCTAAATAATTCATCCATGACATACACCTACTGGTCAGACTGAGACATCAAAACTCACTACGCTTACATTCTCAACATCTCTGTTCTGATCACCTTGAAGCCAGATTCTGACATGTGACTGCGTGTGTTGTGTTGTTTTTAAATTAATCAGTGCAATAGTTACAAAAAAGATATTTCAGTACTTTTGCATATTTTTCAAAAATATCAATCATTTCATTTTCCATGTGCAACATTTTGCATTTTTTCTCTTTTTACATCAAAGAGCTCTGACTTAGCAGATGTTTATTTTACACAAATGCCTCAAACTTGATAATGTACTGCAACCATGATTTTATCAGATACATCCTGGACAGCATGACTTGTACTGAACTTGACAGATTGGTGTTATCGCACAGCATATAGGGGCCTTAGAATGCCAGTGAAAAAAATAAGCAAGGGTTCGGTATGTTAAACTATTATCTGCCTGCCATTTGCCATTTTCATCCTTTCCATTATAAGCATAAATCAACAGTGTCAAATACCAGTATAAACAACACGTTAATCCACATCCTTGTTTTCTGGTGCGGAAGCTTCCTCTAGATGCCTCTGTTTCAGCAGACAAATATGTGTATCCTAAATCACTGAACAATCCTCCGGAAATTCATATTGGAGTCATTTTACTTTTATATTGCTTTCAGCACAAAGGCTGGAATATTGGCCTTTTATTAAAAATGGGACTTAGTTCAGTTCATTCACTTCGCTTTTGCTGAGCATGCAGTTTCTCTGATTATCTCTGTGCATGATCAATTATCAGTGTTACTTTTTTTTAAATTTTATTTATATCTTCACTCTTGGATCCAAAGAAGTTTATTCTTCTGTAATCCAACTTTCCAATCCAAAAGGATTTTTAATAATGAAAAAAAAAGCAAACAAGCAAATTAACAAAAAATAAATCCCCAACAAACCCAGATTACGTCAAACATTTTGGGCAAACAACGTCCAAAATGTAAGATAATCAAGTCTGTGTCCTTGAATGTTTTCTTCTCTGTCTGAACATTTTCAGTTTAAATGAAGTCAAAAGATAAACGTCTTCAAGCTTGAGTCCCCCAAATAGGTTTGACCAAGCAAAAATGAAAATGTAGCCACAAGACTCAGCAGCAGGTGAATGGAAGCAAAGCAAGCAGGCAACCTCATGCTATAGTCTTATACGTACATTACCAGAGCACTACCTTTACACTACCCTTATTCTCACTATAGCCAAAAGTTTAGAATAACATAATAATTAAAAACACATACTAATATGTGTATATCGACAGTCACAACTGTATTCCTATAAGTATTTATAGGATTTTTTAGTATTTAGTTTTCCTTTTTATTTCTTCCTTTAGTGCTACTATTATATGGTTTGTTCTAGTATTTTATGGTTTTATTCTATTCTGATTTAAATATTTTGAATCCATAAATAAATATATATTTTCTGTGTGTGTGTACCGTGGAGGGGGCTACAACTACATTTTATTGTGCAATCCATGACAATAATAAATTGTTGAATTAGGTTTCTGTCTGAGAGGGAGAGGAGCCATAAAACAGTGCTCAGGGCCTGAGTAGTCTGTGTCTGAGGTTCAGACATCACTGAGCAGAGGTAAGTGCAGGAGGATTTAAGCAGCTCCTCTTGAGGGCTAGCCTTCCTCCTATAACAACAAACATTAAACTGCTGACATCACCATGAGGGATTCAAAACTCGGTAGGGATAAAAACGAGGCTACCGAAACTCATTCAGAGGCCTCAAGCAGGGAAAACAAATGACTGGAAATCATCCTGATGGATTAGTTGCTCATAAAAGATACAAACAGCCTGGGATAAGCATGTGATGGTCACCACTGGAGACATGTACATGGACCATGACCATGGGTAAGGAGCTGGTTAGCATCTAATTTATTTAAAGCTGTAGATGTGTACATTTGAAATCCACCATTAGAGCCTCCACTGACAGAAATGAACAAGTAAACACATTAAGCCCTAACATTATGGGAGAAACTGGGTAGTGTCAGGTCCAAGAAAGCTCAGCTTAAGAAACTTTAATGCTTCTTGTGCATCTATTAAAAGTTGCCCGTCGCACAAATGATGAAGGCGCAGCTGTCTTAGAAAATGTAAACAAACACTGATTTACTAAATGCATAGCATATTAAAAGTGCATCTTCAGAGACCGACATCACATGTTTGAAGAAAATGACAAGTGGCTTATCAGCTGTTTCTGACTGCCAGGACAAGTTTTGTCGCAGCTATGCAATTCCCATCTAAGTCATCAGACAAACCACTCTCACCTGATACCTTCTCAGGTTCAAGTCCAGTCCACCGCCAGTTACCTGGCTACAGGGACAGTTCAGAGAGAAACAGCAGCACACTGGGACACATTTCCTTATGTCGAGAAACAGAGGCATGGCAGTATGCTTACTGCAACTAGCGGGCATGCACGTCACTTCAGAATGTTTCTTCTGATTCACAAACAAACACTCGGTACACACACGCAAAAGTCGTGAATCCAAGAGTAATTTCGCATGCTTACTTACTGCGTGTGCAAAGTAAGAACATCACCCTCACTCTCACCCTTACATATTAAAGTTGTACCTTTTTTTGCTTTACAGCATTATTGCTGTGTCCTAATTCCATCCTACTATCAGGTGAGTACTAAATACTGACTTTTACAGTGTACTTTTATTTACAGTTACAATACAAGTTAAACATATTTTAGTGTTTTATCCAAACAGTAAAGGACACGACATATGCACCATCAGAAATCAAACTGCTCCTGTGTCCCAATTCTATACTATATACTATATACTACTAACTGTATCCAGAATGCACCAATAGGCTATTTTCTCAGCAGACATTTTAACATGTCATACTAGGAAAAGCACAGGTGTAATCAATAACAATAATGATGGCTGCATTCCATTTAGATGAGTCAGTGTGCAGTTGGCAGCGGTAACATGCAAAGAAACATTAAAACATAAAAAAACAGTTTTAAGGAAGTAAATGTGTTCAACATGTTTATCAGGTCTGAGTGATACTGAATGAATTTGAATGAGTTTGTGCATCTTTCATTTTGTCACTTTTCCAGTTGAAACACACTACATACTCAAAACCTGCTTAGAATTAAAATGTAATATGGGAATTTGACACAGATTATGAGTTTGGTGACATCAGCAAAGTCCCACCTGACTTCCAGCAAAAAAAGAGCTCTAATCAGCTGGAGTAATTGAAAACACTTGTTTGGGTAGGTAGAGCCTTAAAACCTTGATCATTTACTTTACTTCACCTTTTCAAGAACCCAAGATTCCCCGAAAGGGAAAAAAAATCCTTAATGAGCAAAGGCAAATTTTCTTTTTCTAGGTTGGCATTTAAATGTACCCATAATACTGTTCACATGGTGGGGAACTGTTTCTATACCACAGTACCCTGTTTAATAGGTAGAGAGCTGTAACCTTATTTGAATATGAGGTTTCCAGGTTATTCTATCTTAGTCATGATGTTGACATGAGCTGTTACCTGAGTAACCGGCTCATGGCCTGAAATTAACACAAATTATATTAACATTACAAATGACATGGTTAAGTTATATACAGCCTTTGATCTGCGTCTGCTGTCCACCTTGCACTCACTCTGAATGAGACAAAATCCCATTAAATAAGAACGGCTGTAAGAAAGGCATATGATTGGCTATGTTACACTTCCTTACATTAAGAGACAACATCAAAATGTAGAAGGATTAATCATTGATTATCAAACTGTCTGACGTTGCCTTTTTAACTGCATGTTTAAGTTTCAATACACGGTATGTGTGTTTATAGACAAAAGAATACTGAAAATTGAGGATGCACCGATTTTGAAATTCTGAGCTGATACGGCTACTGATATTTGAGAGAAATATTTGGCCGACAGCCAATACCAATGGTTTTATATAATTTATTTTGGGTTTTTTATTAATCTATTGCACCTTTTGTGCCAGGGAAACAAAGAAATCGGCACTATAAAAAAAAAAACACATCATGAGAATGTTATAATTTTCCTTTGCCCAATACTCAGTTTTACTGAATAGAGCTTAAACAAATCCTAATATAATGCCTCCAACTGAGTTGTGACTGCTGAATAGAGCTTAAACAAATCCTAATATAATGCCTCCAACTGAGTTGTGACTGAATTGTGGCCACTGGCTGCATAGAGCTAACATTAACTAGCTCTCTTCCTGCTGATTTTAACATGGACTCGTTTTTCACAATGCAGCATTATTAGGGAAACAAAAGGGTGCGTCCCCTGACGCCAAGATAGTAAGTTTACTGCATCCTTTTGAGGAAGATCTCTGTTCATCCCTAAAACATTTTCTATTGTCCCCAGGAGGACTGGACGGTAGTGCTACCTGCCATCTCATCACAAAACAGTGAGGTCACAGAGTCCATTTGCCAAACAGTCTTTGTATTCTTCTTTTACCTGCTCAATCATTAATTTAATTTTGCAGCCACCAGTCTCAAGCCATGTTCTATAGCCTGCAAAAAACTGATGTGACAAAACAGAAAAACTTCGGCCAGTGCCATTGGTGGATGTCATCTTGTTTGTCGATAGGCTTATGGCAGTCAACAATGCAAATATCAACCAATACCGATGTTGAGCCGATAAATTGGTGCATCCCTACTGATAATAAGTTGAATGCCTTTTGTAAGACGTGTATTGATAAAGCTGGCATGCAGGTGCCTAAGCTGAATAAACGTATTTTCTTAAACTTAGAGACAGGCTCATTAAAATACTATTAATCTAATGAAGTGGGAAGCTAGTGGAAACAGATCCATGACCTACTTTGAGTACTGATCCATACACTGGGACTGTAAGTGGTGTGAAGATCAGTGTTTTGGGCTGAATGTGCTGTAGATGCAGGAGAGAGGATGAGGCGGGGTTTGGTTTTGACACCCAGTTTGGCTGGAAAAGCCTGTATTATGGCTGATGAAGACCTGCAGCTGTTTCCTACTGGATCTCTGCCCTAAGACCAGTGACTAGTTAAATAAGACTTTATCTAAGACCTGCTGGACTACACACTGCTGAGCAAACATACAGTGTTGATAAGCTATAACCTTACATGCCGACCCCCTCCCCACACACACACACGCACGCACACACACACACACCACCACCATCTGCTTCCACAGCTTACCCCCTGGAGTGCATGTATGAATGTGTGTATGCATGTGTGTCTTGCTGAGGCAACAGTTCAAGGCAAAACTATGGGAAACAAAGAGCTCTTCCAAGGAGGGATTGGGAACACTGCAAAATCTTCACTGATTAGGTTTTTACTCCTTTAAGCTCCTTTGTTTGTTTGTTTGTTTGTTTGTTTTAAAAATGAAAAAAAAGAAAGAAATTAATGTAAAACAAAAAAGTTGCAATTTTGCCTGGAGTGATGGAAAAATTGCAAATTACAAAATACACGACTCAACCACAGCGGTTTGACTGGATGGTGTTGAAGGTCATCCAGCAGTATAATCTAGGGCAGGGGTCTCCAACATTATTTCAGGCCAAGACCACTTAGCTCACAGAGAGATGGAGCAGGAACCACTTATTACATTGTATAAAACTGAGTTGCATTTGAGACAATTCTCTGAATATTTCTGGGTCTCCATTCGTTTGTGCTTGCCTGCAGCTGCTAAGTCAGCATTGGTTGTTGCATGGCCAGACGTGCTAGCCTCAACATCTGCACTTTTGCCAGTGATTTCTGAGGTGTATTTCAGTGTCTCTAACCGTAAAAGTTAAAGAACAATCTAATTTATGGAAGAAAAAAAAAACAATTTCAGAAAAAGTAGACAGATGGGTCTACAATGTGTGTTTGAAGGATACATCCAGGATGTCAAACTCACGCAGCAGCAAAAACAAAAAGATAAAGACAGTTTGAAGCTAAAGCCTAACCATAGGCTGTGGATCACAGAGTGAACCACCACATCACCTAGCTAGCTAACCCTACACTTTTCGGGGTTTGATTTTGGTTTTGGATCGTAGAAGACACACATATCTCCTTCCACCTCTCAGGATAACAGGTATCACTATTACTCATTCCCAAGGTACAACATTTAGCTCAAAATCCACAAAACCAGTGTGAAAATGAAGAAAATCTGAAATGACTGCATGAGAGCCTACTGAACACAATTGTGTAGTTGTCGGAGCTGGCTGATACTACACTATGATTGGCCACTCTGCGTTAAAAGGGTGGGACTTAACAAAGGGTCAACTGTGTTTGCTTGATTCCTTTGGCAAACAGAAGTTCAGAGTTGTTTTCTGCTCTGCTCAACTACATGGAAGTAGTCAAACAAAATAGAGCGACAGCTGATCATTGTGGTCAGCAGCTTCTCTATGATATCAAACAAGCTATAAGACAACAATGTGTGGTAACACATTACTCAGGAAATAAACTGCTTTCTCGCATGCCCGTATAGTGAGATCGCAGAAAATAATTGCCCAGTCAAAGCTGTGAATGTCAATTACTAGCTCAACGCTAAGTCTTTCTGCCACTTTGAACACAAGCATCATCAATGTCAGAGTTAAAATACCATTAATACTTCCTTTATTTCTACATTTTGTATAACAAAGATCGGTATCAGGGCTGATCAAAGCATTTTTTAACAGATCAGAATTGGCTATATTGAGTTACAGTTCCCTCTCCAATTCTCTGTCTCTCCTCCAACGCCCGCCACAAAACGCCACATGCCATACACAGCAAAAGTTGTATCAGACTGTTGATTTATGCTATTAACCTAAGTTGTAAGCACTCCTTTCAGCTCAGTGTGACAGTCTTAGACAAACAGCAGCAGAGAGCCAGACACAACGCAGCACCTTGGGGAGCAGCTTGGATGCAGGGATTTCTTTTCTTAATGCATTGCAGAGCTTTTCAATTATAATGCATTTACACTAGATTGACTTTAATATCTTTAAAGTACTTGAAGTGTGTACTGTGCAGCTGTATTATCTAGGAAAATAGAAGTTGGATCGGGGCTCAAATGATTCATATTGGGTTTGGGGGCAAAAAACTTGACGTCCGTATTTCAAAACATTTTTCAATGACCGCCTTAGAAAACTAGAATTAGGAAACCTCCTGTGGATTTCAGGTGATTGACACAAGACAATGAAACTTGGCATGTCCCACTCCCCGAGCCAGTGCAATGCATCATTCTTTGTCCTGGCAAAAGTGTAGCAATAGCATCAGCATTGTTAATTTTACAAGTGGGTTCCATTCTACTGCTGATCAATCCTTAAAACACTGCAAAAATCACAAAATGAACTGATTATTAGCATGATCATTACAGCATTTTGAGCCACAATTTCAATGGTGTTGTCAAAAATATTAATTTATCAATACATATCAATTCTGAATATTTGAAACAGTTTCAATACTCATTTTCACAGTACTGATGCACTGGTCCTAACTACGCCTTCTCGCTCTCTCTTATTGCCTATGTTTACCAAGGTTGGGTACCGTTCACATTTGATCCTATACCGGATCTGGTTCCAGTATCTGCAATTCAGTATGGGTACCCATTTCACTACTTTACTTTCTCTGTAATAACAAAAACATAATTTTTGAACAAGCTGCAGGGGTGACATAGTAGACTAAAACGCAATTCTGCTCCTCTGCTCTTTGTCAATCATACATTTCTGAACACTGTTATGCAGATGATAAGCAGCTGTAACTCTCCTTTAAACCAGATGACATAAGTAAGCTCTCTGTCCTGCATGACTGTTTAAATGTCATCAAATAGTGGATGTCAAGCAATTTCCTCAAACTTAATCCAGCCAAAACAGAAATCCCCATCATAGGTCCTGACAGCAGTTCAGGAAAAATAAAGCATTTTATGGGTCCTTTGGCAGTAAATGTTAAGCATGCCTCAAAAAATGTGGAGTCTGCTTTGATCAACAAATTAATTTCAAGTTACATGTAGAAAAAATAGTCCAATCCTGTTTCCTTCAACTCAGAAACACTACACAAATCAAAGCTGTATTACACTTTCAGAATCTGGGGAAAATCATTTATGTTTTTGTCTCCTCCCATCTTGATTATTGTAATTCATTGTTCACTACCCTGAGTTGTGTCTGTGTCTCGGCTCCGGTTGGTCCAATATGCAGCCACTAGACTTCTGATACACCACACAGGTCACACATTTCACTAGTGTTGGCCGGTCTTCACTGGTTATGCATAGAGTGCAGAATTGATTTGAATTCTTCTAATAACCTATAAAGCACTATGCAGGCTGGCCCCACTGTGTATTTCTGAATTACTGTGTTCCCTAGCCTAGCCAGAGCAAGATCACTGAAGTTTCCTGACCAAGGCTTTCTGGCTGTCCTGAAATCAAGGCTTCAACAAAAGAGTGCTATACGCTTTTGTAGTAGTGGCTCCGACCCTCTGCAACCTTCTTCCCCCACTTATAAAAAAGCAGCGGGCATTTTGGCTTTAGGGCACTTTGTGGCACTTCTGCCTCTTACCTAAACCCAGTGTTCTTACCTAGATTCGCTCTCAGGTACCAACATTTGGCACAGATGGATTTAACATGAATCTGTACTCTGTAGTACCGATGCAGTTCGATCGGTACCCAAAACTAATGTTTACTACAGTCATTCTGCTATTCTCTGCTACTAACCAAGAAAAGAAAAGTCATTATCTCATGTTATAGCCTTGTTTGCGTTCAATGTCAATTTTTCCCCTCTGTATTGAAAATGGTATTGAATATAAATATTAGTCAAGGTATCAAGTTTAGAAATTTAAGTTTAGTGAAAACACTGAATTCTGATGAAAACTAGGTGCAAAAGTGATATTCACTTGTTGATACATATGTTTCGCTCAAAAGTCAAAATGTACAACTAACATGCTTACACTCATGGATCAATGGACCAGGCCCAACATGGGCGTTCACTTTAAATGCAAATGCCCTATTAATTGTGTCCATTGACAATTCCTATAAAATTTTGTCAAACATCCCGAATTATGTTTAGAAAAAAGAGAAAACCAGCATTACTTTGTCAACTTACTTACTTTGAGACGTATAAACAACATGGTTCCTCTATTCTTCAGGAAAGTTCATAGCAAAGTCAAAGTAAAGACTACAGTTATAGCTACAACATGTAAAATGTTACTCCAGTAACGCCGGATTTCCACTGGATGCGTGTCCGTTGCGGAACGGCAGCGCTGGTTATCCGCTGCGTGCTCCGCCGTCCGTCAATACCCACCGGCTGCGTTTGCTGTGCGGTGCGGTGCAGCTCCGCCGGAAGACATCTCGGTGCACTGCCATGATTAATATCTCCTCGTCCATGGTGTTCACGGGGTGAAATGACGTCTGAAAACCTCTGACCTGTTGACTTCAGGCCTGCCTCTGCCCATTATGTAGTTTTTAAGGTGTAGTGCAGGGAAATATGATCCGCCGTGAACACTGTATTTTATTTTGAAAATTAACCGGATGTTTTATTGTGTTTCTGTGCACGACTTCCTGCCCTGCACGATCTGCTCTGTGCTGAATTGCTGCGTTGTGCTCCGGCGTCCAGCAAAAATAGAAGTCCTGCGTATCTGTTGCGGAGGGCTCCGGAGTGCCGGAGCTGAGACGGAGCCGGAACGCAGCACAGCCGCAGCCGGTGGAAACACACACACTGACTAGAATTGAATCCTATCGGCTCCGCTGCCGTGCCGGAGCGGAGACGCAACCAACACGCATCTGGTGGAAATTGGCCTTAAGATGGAGATCATTAAGATCGTTAATCATTCAGAAAATGAATCAGATGTCATGACCGCCCTCAAACTGCACGTCAAACAACAGCAATTCTGGCAGAAATCTGGCCTGATTCTAAACAGGTCATGGGCAACCAATTCTGGATTAAAATTTGGCTTAATCTGTACACTGTACACCCAAAAAGTATGTATAGTACAAGGTGAGTATTCCTTAAAAACTCTTCAACCAACCAACATTATGTGACACAAAGAGCAAAGCTGCGAGAGTGTGTGTGTGTGTGTGTGTGTGTGTGTGTGTGTGTGTGTGTGTGTGTGTGCGTGCTCGTGTGTGTGCGTGTGTGTACCGTGAATGTCATTGGGAGCAGAAGCAGAGCAGCCTCTTATCTTATGCTTAACAGTACACACACACACACACACACACACACACACACACACACACACACACACTCTTACATTCTTAAAAAGGGCTGTACCACCCTGTACCAGACAAAGAGAAAAGGAGCCCAAATGAGGGAGAGAGGGGAAATACAGACATAAGCTGAGTTTCTTTTAAAATATGTTAAGTAATTTACGATGTACTGAATTAGAAAGGAAGAATATAGATGACAGATTTTAATAACCTTTTGTCAGTGTCCTGAAAAGCTTTTACATATTTGAAGTGGGAACAATTTCAACTATGGCGTAATAATGCAATAAACGGTAATGGAAACATATTTGTGGAATTATCAGTGTCAGATATTTGCAAAGTTCACCACACCCTTTAGAAATATCAGGGTGAATGCCTGCTCTGATTTGGCTGTAGCCTATATGACAAAATGACAACATAAATAATGTTGTTGTTTTTTAAATGGTGGAATAACTTCAGAGACAGCATTTTTACAACACTTTAAGGGGCCGTTCAGATGTAGCGTCTTTTGCGCGCATAAATCCATTAGTTTCAATGTAGATGCGCGCCAAGCACGCTCACAACCCAAAGCGACGCCGTAGCAGCGCGCATTCGGTGCGACGCGTCTGTTTTTTCGTGCGCACACACGATTATTATTATTATTATAATATTATTATTATTATTATTATTATTTATTCCGCGGTACACAGAGATGGAAAAATCTCAACTTTTTCGAATGCAGCAAGCGCACTGCATGTCATGTGATAAGAATTAACCAATCAGCTCCATGAACCTGCTTCTTCCTTTCCGTCCAACGGACTTCACAACATCCGGTGGTGTGAAAGGCAGCAAGCAATGGAGGAGCGACTGATCATTCTTGTCCAGGGATACCCAGAGTTATATGACCTGTCTTCATTGTACTACTTTGACTCCAACAGAAGGAACAATGCCTGGAGAATTATCAGCTCGGAGCTTGGGATAACTGGTGAGCATGATGATACGCTATTTTTATGGCTAACGGTTGTGCCCTGTGAGTGACAGGCGGTTTTGGTTGCTTAGTAACGGCAGGCACGACAGTAGCGCAACCTCCGAAGCGCCTTGGATAAAAGGATGGAAACGGCACAGCTGACGTTTTCCACGCGCTTTTAGACGCTACATCTGAACGGGGCCTAAGATGGCATGATCACCCAACTCATTGTTTCTGCTGGCTGAGGCAAATTTCACTTACTGACAGCATGAAACTGCCAACAAGTGCCCCAAACAGCTCACTCAAATTAAACACACTGACTAACCGCTGCCAGGAAGGAACCTTCATCATACCCAATCCGGAGGACACTGACCAGGTGACAATAGCAGCTCCAGTGTAAGTCTACCCCTGATGTGGTGACACATTTTGATTTGGCAGCAGCCAACTTTGGCTCCCAAACAGGTCAGAGAAGCAGAGTGAGAATGAGAGTGAGAGAGTGATGGAGAGAGCATTCCAGAGAACAGAGGACTTCTGTATTTTGCTGGCCTGTGGCCCAATGTGCCTGTCCTCACCTCTCTGCTTCACTTGCTCGCAGTGTGTGGACATGTGTGTCCGTAAAAGTCTGCTTTGACCCTGTCACCATAGCGATGTGGCCATATACCTGCAGTAAGGTCAGTTCAGAGCACCTGGGTGTTCACAAACTGTCCTGTACAGTGGACTGCACAACTGCAGACCATAAACCAAACCACATACACCTACAATTCAGCTAACAACCTACAACTACTCTCAAATAGCTAGCCATTATTCCTACCATGTATTGAAAACCCATGTCTATATATATCCAACAAAAACCTGTTCACCATTTTGAAGCACTGTGTACTAGGGGTGGGGGAAATTTCCGAATCTTAGATGCATCGCGATTCAGACGTGGACGAATCTGAATCGATTCACAAACGTCCAAATTTAGATTATTTAAATCTGTTAATTAGAGTAATACAAAAGGTTCTAAATAATGCAGAACTAAGTAGCGCAGTACGTGTCATCTCCGGGACACTTTGGGATGCGCACCTGGAGCAGACACGCCGACACGCGCACAGAGGAAAACAAACATGGCTGACCGCCACCCACCTCGCCATGAGATCCGAACAGCTCCTTCTACAACGTTGACGGCGGAAGCGAACTGGACAAGAGCCACGTTATATGTAAGCTGTGTCGTGCTAAAATAAAATACTTTGGCAACACAACAAACATGAGAAGCCATGTAACTCGATTCCACCTGACGGAGGAGTCAGGGAGACGGCAGGCTGTTGTTGCTGCGGCAACTAGTGGCGCTACCGACCAGAGAACAATCGAGGAAGCAATTAGAAAGCTGCCACCCTCATCGGAAAAGGCGAAGCGAATTACGAAGGCCATCGCGGCATTTATTGCCAAGGATTTGCGTCCTTATTCTGTCGTGGAAAATCAGGGATTTCGAGCACTGCTGCATACACTGGAGCCCAGATACACCATCCCATCCCGACGCTATTTCACCGACACTCTACAACCAAACCAAAACAGAAGTCATGGCCTCACTGTTGAAGGCAGGCAGGTAGGAACGCAGTTACATGTGATGCGTGGACGTCTGTCGCCACCGAATCATTTGTTACTCTAACTGCGCATTTTATCTTGTGATTTAAGATACCTGTTGTTACCTTTGGTTCCGTACAACGAAGTTGTAACTTTCCAGTTTGCACGCATTTCCATTTATATGTTTAATAAAATATAATGGAAATGAATTCAACTGTTTCTTATTACAAATGCACTGTTTTTAAAAATTGCAAGTGTTGAATGCTTATTCAGTGAGACAAAAAGAAATGTGTGTTGTGAAAAAGTGCATCAATATACATAAATTAAAGATGCATCAATAATCGTTTTATAATCGAATCGTAGCCCCTGAATCGTAATCGTTATCGAATCGTGAGGTGCCCAAAGATTCCCACCCCTACTATGTACGTCATATAATTTTTCACTGTAATAGCTTGTGGAATGTGATACATGGAAAAGCCTTCTCAGCTGCTGATAAAAGCAAAAAGAAATACCAAATTGGACCTCCCTCTGTATGTCAGTATTTTTCTGTCTTAAATTAAGTCAAATTAAGCAAGGCTTAAATACAAATTTGCAGCAACATATTAACAACTAATAATTATGCCACTATGCAATATAACAGAAAAAAAACATCTTTTCGGGTTAAACTCTACACGGATAGGGCTGGAACCAAAACACAAAAACACATTAATACATCAATTTAAAAGACACTGTCTTGTCCATAGTTTGAACCAACATCCATAAATATATATATATCCAATCTGTCAGTTTCCTATCCTGTTAGCAGGTAGTAACATGCGATGAACCACAGCATTATGAAATATTATGGTTTTACTCCGAGATTCTTTTTCTTGCCTTCGTTTAAGAGGACAAGACTTTCAGGTATCTTAGTCAGTGAAACTAAGATACTAAAGATTAATTGGTTTCTTGCCCAAGGGCACCACAACAATGTTTGTTTAAGAAGAAGTGAGTGTAAGCTTGCCCACACCACGCCACCTGGCTACATGAGCAGCTACACCAAGGCAATGTGTCAGGCTAACTGCCAAAGCAGCATAGATCATTAAATCCGTGCTGACAGCTTCAGGCACCCAGCATGACACACTGCAAATGGAGAATCATTCACTGACATTAGGTGCTTTCAGTATCAGTGCTGTTCAAGACAGCGCCTTGTGACTACAGTCATTAGGTTACATGTTTGTCTTACTCCTCCTCCGTCTTTTCATCTTTGTGTCTGGATTTCATTCAAACCTATCCAGCCAAACTTTTCAGTGTCCGAGAAACACAACATGGGATTTCCCCTCTGAATCATGGAATTACTTAAAGGTTAAGTGTGTAGGATTTATACGGGATATATTGGCAGAAATGTAATATATTGAATAAGTATGTTTTCCTTAGTGTATAATCACCTGAGAATATGAATCATTGTGTTTTCATTACCTTAGAATAAGCCGTTTATATCTACATAGGGAGCAGGTCCTTGTTTATGGAGATATCAGCATATCAGATATCGGCAGGAAATCCAATATCGTGTAACAATTCATTTGACCGATATCGATACAACGCCAATACTGGCCTAAACCGATGACATACCGATATCATCTGCATGGTGGCCGATTCCAATATTTAATTTTAAAGCCAATATCAACCGATACTGATGATGTGCCGATATTATTGTGCATCCCTATTATTCAGTGTTTTTACTGGTTTTAAACACCTTATCTGTTGTTTTCGAGGGGAGGAGATCTCTGCGGATAATTTGGCTCACAGTAAAAACCTTCTGGACAATAAACACTGTAAGAATTCCAACTGGGAGAAATCTGAGCTGGCTGTAATCTGCAATTCACCGCCAGACACCACCAAACCCCCCTATATCTTTCACACTTCACCATAAATAGAAAACAGCCTCCAGCCTTGTGATACGGTAACATTTGGCTAAACAGTGACACTTTAGTCACTGACATTCACAATCCTGACTCATCTGTAGATTTGAAATTTTTGAAAAATTTAAAAGATTAAGAAAAACACACACAGGAAACTTTAAAGAAACAATTACACACAACATGGCAACTATTTATACTGCTTTTAGTAGTACTGGTCTGTTGGCACAGCCCATACCATTCTCTAATAATAAGAATCAAGATTAACATTACGTCATTTGAAAAATATGGCTGTCACGTCTTGTCCTCGCACTGTAGGTACACAGCAGATAAAGGCATACGTTCTTGAATCCCAAAGGTACTGATATCAGTTTTTATTTATACTGAATTAGGGATTGCCCAGTCTGGATTCACAGTCAGTCTCAGTTACTTATCTCAGGGTGTGTATGTCTGTTCTCATAACCCAAAACCATCTTAAAATTTTAATATGAGTTGAGTTCAGCGTCTGGTAGTGTTGACAACGACTTTCTACAGCAGGCAGAAACTAGTTGTCATTAACAAAACTACCAACCCTCATAATAGCAATGTAACTTTCGTAGGACCCTTGTGAGAGTTCCGTCAAAGGTACATTATTCCTAATCATACTCTAGCAGCCAAAGCTACGGGATGAAAACTGTGTGCTAACCATAGACGACAAAACGCAAACTAAACCCAGTCCTCTGTCGTAAACACACAAGCAATTACAGGACGTCAGCGTGTCATTTTATCCAACGTGGTAGTTTCTTGTTGTTTGTGACAGGGCGGTGTGACAGCTAGCTAAGGGACTAACGTTAGCTCAGAGAAATGACTGTTTTGGTTAGCCAGTGCCACTATCACAGTAACCCAGAAGTAGCTCAGCTTTAGGTTAATTAGCTTCATTTAGTAGAAATAAAGTTCCTTCAGTTGCTGTAAACCTTTCACATCAGCTTGGCGACTAACAACCCTAACGAAAACTTACTTTATCCACAAGGTGTGGGTTCGTTTCACTTCACGTTATCAGGCTAATGCTGGCAGCTAACTAGTTAGCTTGCTGCTTCCTGCAGCACCTGTTGATAACAAAGCCGCTTCAGAAAACACTGGAATACTCACTCTGTTCCTGAGCCGTCCGCCAACTCCTCTAGCTGTTAAATCCAAGTAGGAACTCGTAATTAAAAGTTCTTTTTAATCCAACCAGTCGTAGTTCGCGTTTTATTTTTTTAATTCACAGTTTCACTCTAACAGACTTGTTGCTCGTTTATCGAGCACAGCAGCACAGACCTCCCTCTCTCCTCCGTCTCCTCCTCACAGACTGTCAACTCCAGACAGGGGGAGGAGACAACATGCCACACACTAGATAAAACAATGATGCTGATTGGATACAGCGATGAAAGGAATCTGGTTTAAGCCAATCAAACACGTTGCTACATCCGTGGAATGCTGCACGTGAACAATACAGTGGAATTATTACTACTGATGAATTAGTATCAAAGAAATCAAACTTAATCATAAATATGAGCACAACCAACAAATATGCATCTGAAAATCTATAGCTCATTTAATCTTTCAGACATTTTTTCTGGCATTTATTGAAGATAACATTCTGAGATACATTAGAAATCTTTTTGAATATTTAAATGAATATTTGTTAACCTGCTGTTCAGTTCTCTGTACCTTTGAGGGCTACACTTGATATTTGATTGAAAAGGAAAAAAGTGTTTCAACACCATTTACAATAAACAAAAATGTACTTTTAATACTGATACTGATATATATTTTCATCATGTCAGTACTTTACTGGATCCCATGGCCATACTGGGATCAAATAACAAGGTCAAGCCAACCCAAAATACTGAGCTACCATGGTAAAATGTGGTCCTGGAGACACCTACTGTACTAGGAACTACCACAGAAGCTATTTGGTGTACTTTCCCAGGTGTTTATATGTCTGTCCATCTGTCTGTTTCAATCAATTCAATCAATTTTATTTATAAAGCCCAATATCACAAATAACAATTTGCCTCACAGGGCTTTACAGCATATGACATCCCTCTGTCCTTAGGACCCTCGCAGCAGATAAGGAAAAACTACCTTTAACAGGGGAAAAAAACAGTATAAATCCTCAGGAGGAGCAACTTAGGAGGGATCCCTCTTCCAGGACGACAGACGTGCAATAGATGTCGTACAGAACAGATCAGCATAATAAATTAACAGTAATCTGTATGACATAATGAGACAGAATGGGAGACAGAGACAGAGAGAGATGCAGGACAGACGGTAATGTTAATAGCTTACAACAACATTAATGAAAGTAATAATATTATAATTATAATTCTGGTTACTGAGGTACAATATGTTGAAAGTATATATTAATATCTGATAGTGTACATATGTGAAAATAATCATATGTGTATAATAACAGTAGAAGTATGACTAATGATAACAGCAGCAGGAGGCATCTGGCAGGACCACAGCAGCAGCACAACCACACACGTCATCATGGACAGATTTTGCCACCACAATAGTACCACAAATGTGCGAGATGCAGTCAGGAAACTTTACAGATTTGTAGTTGAGATCAAAATGAAGGCCGACCTACAGAGGGGCCTTAGGTAGAGGAGGAGATGTAGGGAATGGGCAGTTGACCAACACAACTTTTACACCCCTGGCTCATGAATTTTTACAGGTGTTTAGTTGAGATTAAAATAAAGGCCAACTTTAAAGATGGGTGTGGTCTAAGCAAGGGCGTTGAAAGTAGGGGGCTAGGAAGTAGGAAAGGGGCTTAGGGTTTATATTCCTGGTCCACATTTATTCAATGTAACGGATCCCATCGCAAGATGTCTCTAGTTTTTCTTATACTTTTACCTGTATTGCTTACTGTATCTACTGCATTTTTCATACTGTTCATACTTTATACATATATTGTAGCTTATTCATAAATTCTCCTTACCTTGTATTTGCACATTCTATATATATATATATATATATATATATATATATATACACATTTATAAATATTACTCTTCTGTTTATAGTCTTCTATTTGTGCTTCTGGTTAGATGCTAAACTGAATTTCGTTGTGTACTCTGAATTAGATTAGATTGGAATTAACTGCATTGTCATTGCACAAAACAAAGTAACAGTATTAAGTACAAATAGGGTCATAATGAAGACAAAGCCAGTTTTTCAGGAGAACAGGTGTAGCCTCGTTAGGGTAAAAAACTGGTCTGTTTGTAGATTTGGGAAGTAATCTAAATTGAGTTTGAATGCCAGGAACAATTCCATTTTCATTGTCATTCACAACATCACAGACCGAATGACATTTGTCTTTCTAATACAACACAAAAGAAAACCAAAAAGGGTAATTTGCATTCCCTGTGAGTACAAAAATGATCAAAACAAATTTCAATATTCTGCCAAATCTGTTTAAGATAAAATTGATGGAACATGGCCATTCTCACATTTTTTATTAGGGAATTAGTTTATGAAACTTTTATTTGGAGTGTTTGGCCAAAGTATCTGAATATTTTTATATCACAGTGGAAAGTAAACTTAAACAACTGATGCAAAATTATGAAACAGGAAAATCTGATTTATACATATTACTAACTGAAAAGTTGTGTTTAGTTGTATTTGTATATGGAATAATATATTTAAACATTTTTCACAGTCTGTCTGTTAGGGAAGTTGTATCCTAGATCTCTTAAGTTATGAAAACAAAATGCCTGTCGATCTAAAATAACTCCATCAGTAGTATTTCCAGCTTTGCACACCTTGTATCACAGCTTTCCCTCATGACTGAAACTAGCAAAATGATTAAATATTCCACATTTTCTGTCATTATATTACAGATAATTAGAAAACAAAGCAACTTGCCCAAACAGAAGGTACAGAATAATCAGGATTATTTTTATTAATTCATCTTCAGTTTCAATAATATCATTACAGAAAAAAACATCCTCTTCATTATATTTATACAGTAGTAGTAGAATGCTGTGTCATTGCTTCATTACAAGTGCTGGTCATAGTTTATAGTGTGTGCAGTGTGACACTGAGTTCAGTCCAGTGTTACGAATCACTCAGTACAAAGGCAGTTTAACAATAACCTGCTTCTTCTTACTCAAATGGATCTATCTGGGTTTGATTGGTCCTCCTTGGGCAGGTGCCAGGACTTGCTCTGATGCTGTGTTCATGTCATAATGGGTTTAGCGTAATTATGACCTGCCTAAAAAATGTGGGAAGCATTTTAATTGAATACTTTTTTTAAAAAAAAAACAACAACATAATTTGGATGTGGTCCTTATAGCGAATAAATGTCTGCCTTTAAACTATTACAATAAAGTCACCCTGTTCTTCCTCGTCTAACATGACATGAACCCAGCATGAGCCATTGATAGATATATGGTGCATTTGAGGTAACTGGGAAGTTTCTGACATCTGAGCTAGAGGAATATATGAGAAGACAGTGTTGGTACCAAAGCTTGGACTTTGAAAACTCCTCTCACGTGCCAAAAATCGCATCGAGAACTGCCATGAATGTAACATTTAGTCAGATCAGAAGTCCCGCCCAGGTGCTGCACCCCTCGTCTCATGCCTGGAATGAAACCTGCCCAAAGAGAATGACACGCCCCCTTTTATGGGCATGCAAGTGTGGAGAGGGAGGGGAGGAAAAAAGGAAGATGAAGAAGAGAGGGAGGAACGAGGGGAGGGGTGGAGGAAGACTGCATCAGCCTATCAGAAGAGGGGTCAAAGCTCAGAAGTTGTGACTGGTGCTGCATTAAGGTCAAAGAGGAAAGATCGTAGACATGAGCTTCGGATCCGGAAGTTAACACTTGACATCTGTGGGGTTAACTGAAGCATGAAGACTATCAGCAGCAAGGGAAAAACACCTATGATGTCATCTTTAGTACCAATAAATTCAAATAAGTACCAGAGTTTTGTACCATTATTCCAATATGACCTGAACGCAGCATTCCACCTTTGACCGAGTGGGTTTGTTTGGCACTGATTACACTGATAGGAAGAATATGAGGAACTAGAGGAGTTAAGGTATGGTGCATTGGTGAATGCTTGGGACTCACAGATTGCATATGATGCATTTGGACGGTCCTTGTTAATTGGTAAACAATTTAAGTTTCAGTGTTGAATCAGCAGGATACAGCAGCCAACCAGCCTACTACCTTGTTAATGCTAATAATAAACTAAGCTTCTTCTTTTTTTTTTTTTGTGGGCTAACTATCAAACAAGGTCTTCTTTATATCTCAGTGTTGCTCAGACTATGTACAGTACATTGAGAGAAAAGCAGTCAAATGATGTCGTTTATTTTACAGCCTTGAACTGTGTTGATTCTTTTGACTTTAACAAGCACCTTAACACTGTCATGGTAGAAATACACCAGTTGTGTAGTTTACGAGCACCTGAACGCGACACCCTGCTTTCAAGTGATGTCGGGTCGGAGTTTTCTCTGAGTTGGGAAAACAGTATGTCACAACTCACTCAAGCGACTCTTTCGTTCATGTTTGTGTGGTATGAAAAGAAATGGGGGCAGCCGGAAGCCAGCCTTTTGAGACCAGCTGTCGGTTAGGTATAGTTATTCATCTTTGGCTACTTAAAGAATAATCTGATGATATTCTAGATTTTTCTTACTGTCAACAAATCACACAAAAAGACCCGGTGATCTGATCATTCCAATAAGTGCTGTGTGTGTATCAAAGCTTCTTCCTCTGTGCCACAGAACGCAATTGTTGTCCAAAGGCTATTGAAAACACATCAAAGAGCCACACTGTTGCACTGGGTGACATGTTCCTCCATTACCGTAAACACACACACACACTGTTGTTGATCTGGACTAAATCCCACATACACTGCAAAAGAAAACTGTTTTAACTTTAAAAAGTTAGTATCGAGGCTGCTGTAAAATTTTAAGTTGACTCAATTGAAGAAGACAAGTTGAGGTAATTTCGTAATGATTCCACACAAATATGCTTGTTCTGCTGTACTTAAGTATTTTAGTTATGTAAACTTAATGATTTACCATTCAGACATCAAATTGTTCAGCGCTTTAAAGATATTTATGATAGTATTCATTATTTTCTATCAGTACAGTGCAATCCATTTGACCTGAAAGCCTTTTCAGGCATTTAATTTAAACTTCCAGGTCTGACATATACCTTCTGCTACTCCAAATACTCAAATACGCACCATATGTATAATAATCCGTGGCTAAAAATAGTTCCCCACAACTATGCAGTGCTTGCTAAAAATATAAGGCCCAGCTGTTTTATGAGATTACTCAGCCTTTTTTTTTTACTTGGAACTTTTTAAGGAAAAGTTTGATTTTTTGGTAAAGAATCCTATCAAAGTTAGATTAAAAAAAAAGACAGATCTTTTAACATGAAGCTCTTTCTACCACTTTCACATCTGTCACTAAATATGAAGCTGAAGCCGGCAGCCGGTTAGCTTAGCTTAGCATTAGGACTGGAAACAAGAGGAAACAGCTTGCGTGGCTCTGTCTGAAGACAACACAATCCAGCGTCTCTAAAGCTCATGAATACCCTTTGCCCATCAAAATTAGTGTATATGCAAGTTTTTTAAATGTGGGAAAACCTGCTAAAATAGGCTAAGACTCCTTTGCCGTTGCCAGTAGACCAGAGCCAGCAGACGAGTATGCCTTTTTTTGTGTGTTACGTTCAACCTCACAGATGCACCAAAAAACAGGTTCACACACAATAGAAAGCAGCATGGAGGCCGGTGAAAATGTTACAGCGGTTGCTTTTTTTTTTTGTTTGTTTGTTTCTGTTACTCATTAAGTCTCTTTCAAACTTCGTAGTGATCAAATCTGAAAAGATGTTCCAGCAATGCTTGGACAGAAACGGACGAAATTTGTGGCAGCTCATCGTTGCATCGCTCCGCAAAAGGGGCAAAAATGAGCATGTTCACCCGTATATCCATCGTTGCCTGTACAAGCTGATAAATTCCCATGACTACTGCAGAGTAGTTTGTCACGTGAATAAAGGCATTTTGTAACCTTTCCCACTAAAGACAAAAGCCAAATGCTAATGGTTTTTTGTCCAGTGAGGGAGGGGCTTTATATTGGTTGTCTAATTTGTTCAAAAATTTAAGTATAAAAATGCCAATCTGTGTTGGTAGGCAGATTTAGTTAAAAGAGATATTATTATTGGTCATTTTATGGGATTTGTTGATAAAAGAAAAACACAAAATATCGCAATATCCTCTAATAGCTGTAAAAATGCAAATACCGCATTTATGAAAGACTATTTCAATTCTGTACTGTATGTTTTATGGTGTAAACTATACACTCGTGTAAATCAAACACCACTTGAGTGCAGGGTTGGGGTTATACCAATACTGTTTATGTGGCCCACCTGGGATGGAAGTTCCTCCCTGACTACAGATCTTAGAAATCATTATGTATTTTATTATAACAATTACGATTATATCTGATGTCAGACCACAGAAATCATCCCAGTGTGGTGAGGATTTCAGTCAATGAGTCGTGCCTCACCCTGCCTTAAAGCCAAGCCACTGACCCACCTAAGAGAGTTTCATGGCTTTCATTGAGAGTCATGATGAGTTTTAGTGTCTTAGTATGGTTTGAAAATGTTATACCTAGAGAAAAAAATAAAAACAAATATCCTTTTTTTTTTTTTTTTTTTTGCAAAAAAGTCATTGTTTACTGAACTGGCACAAACTATATCAGCAGCTTCAATCAAAAGATGTTTTTATAAATCTTTAGTTCATTTTCTGTCAATACTGATGTTAGGGTCAGTGTGTTTCAGGAAGAGATGTAGTGATACTGCAGGGAGGGGGTATCAAGGAGTTTCTATATTTGGGTAGAGGATGCCAGAGCAGAAAAGAGGAAGAAGAGAGAAAGAAGGGGGAGAGAAAAGGAAAAAAGGTCAGGAGGAGTGGAGGAAGGAGGACAAGTCTCTATATCTCTATATCTACCAGGGAAAAATGTCGAAAGCACAAAGCAAATGAACAAGAGAGAAGAGGGCATGATTACTACTAAGATGATAATATTCAATCAGAACCATGATAATAATAATAAATAGAATATTAATTAAGAATATTAATAATCATTATCATCAGGATAATAATAATAATATTACAGAATAAATCTCATATTTTATATTTTTTTTCACATTTTTTCTCCATTGAAATACAGTGATCTCCTCAGAGCAGACCAATGAGGTTTCAGCCTCCGCTGGCTCCGATTGGCTGTTGCATATGACATCACAGCTAATGGTGACCAGGTAGACATGCATCATTTCCTGCCCCCGCCCGTTTCCTGTCCAGACAGGAAGTCCTGGCACTGCCATGGTAATCGGTAGCGAGTGACATTGAAGTCTGGGGAGGAAATATTTTGGTGTTAAAGTTAGATGTGTGTAAAATATGTGACCTGTGAGACTGGAGGTGACTTGAATAAACTCGATGAGAATGTAAGGTACCTGCATCATAGCCGTCCGATGACCATGACGTCCACAACCTCTCCCTTATGCAGCTCCACGTACTGCTCTGTTTTCGGAGGCAACATCAGCAGACCGTTGGCGCTACGCATTGACATTAGCCTGCTGGATACCTGGTTGCCTGGAGACAGAGGGACAGAGTGTTTATGTGTGAGCCTGTGTTATTACCCTATTTTAAAAATGAATATATATGGAATATAACTTTGATTCTAACATTTAATACACAACATCATTTTTGTTTCAATCAGCGCTTAAATGTGTAATGTCCCCTCCTTAAACTAACGACTCAATTACTGGTCGGTCCACCAATAATTAAAGTGACAGTTCACCCTAACATCAAAAATACATATTTTCCCTGTTATCTGTAGGGCCATTTATCAATCTAGATTGTCTTGGTGTAAGTGTTGGAGATACCAGCCGTAGAGATGTCTGCCTTCTCTCCAGTATAGTAGAACTAGATGGCACTTAGCTTGTAGTGGTCAGAGACAAAAAATACATTAGAAAAACTCAACAGCAATGTCTCTTTCCAGAAATCAAAACCTGGTTACTCAAGATAATCCACTGATCTTGTTGTGAGCAGTTTCATGTAGGAACTATTTTCTACAGTACTACACCTGCCAGCCATATCACTATGCAGAAGGAAGAGTGCATCTACTCATGGACGAGAGACTTGTGCTCATGACAACATGAGATGTAAACATTAATGGCATCCTTTTTGGCTGAGCTGTAATGTTAGCTAGGTCAGTGGTGCAGGCTTCCTTCTGTGTGGTGTATTGGCGCTTGTTGCCCTTTTTAGCCTCAACATCTCAGGCAGCCAAAGGAGCTGCATGTGTCTCGGTTTCTGTGTGAAAGAATCAGGTCGTCTTACACAAAAACATGTTATTCAGACCAAGTTGTGGTATTCAGCCTTTCACTCTCAGTTCCCAGTGAACATGGACAGTAAACATGTCTGGAGGTACAGACAAAATACTGTGTGTTTATGAAAAGACACCTGCTAAGGATAAGAACTAAGGATGTTGTGACTCATGACTGCCCGTACAAGTACTGGTGATGGAACGTTTTTTCTCCATCTCTTGGCTGACCAGCTTTGGGTTCCATCTGCAAAAACATTAACATGAATATTGCAATAAACTCTCAAAGACAAATTTGCTCTTTGTGATCTCTAGACTGCCGCCATAAACGTGATGATACAGCTGGCGGATGTAGTTCAGTAGAAAGAAAATAGTTCCCACATGAAACTGCTCACAACAAGGTCAGTGGATTATCTTGAGTAACCAGGTCATGATTTTTGGAAAGTGACATTGCTGTTGAGTTTTTCAAATGTATTTTTTTGGCACTTTGAGCACCACAAGCTGAGTGTCATCTAGTTTGATTATATTTGAAAGAAGGCAGACATCTTAACGGCCTTTATCTCAATTTTTGTGATTTTAGGGTGAACTGTCCTTTTAATGTCCCATCAAAATGGACACCATTTTCACAACACCACCTGTTATATGGTAGATTCTGAGTATATAGATATTGCTGTTACCTTTGCACACTGTGCATTAGACATTTTATTCATTCATTATCCGTAACCGCTTATCCTGTTAAGGGTCGCGGGTAGGCTGGAGCCTATCTCAGCTGACATTGGGCAAGACGCATGGTACACCCTGGATGGCTCACCAGACACAGGGCTGACACACAGAGACAGACAGCTACTGATGCTCACATTAAACACCTACAGTTAATTTAGAGTCACCAGTTAACGTAACCTGCATGTTCTTTCCGTGTCTCACACAAAGTCCAGGCAGAAGGGCCCCAGCCGGCTGGTGGGTTCAAAACCAGAACTTATTTGACATTTTGTAATACATATATTTTTCCGAGGTGGCTGTGATATTACTGTGATGGTACACCACAGATATAGTGGAGTCACTGATGTGTGTGTATGTATGTCTGGTGCTTACCTGTGCTTTGTGCCCAGGGCAGTGGCTCCTGGTGATGCCAGGTGAGAATACAGCGGTGGTACTCTGGTCTGGGATCCAGCTTCACGTCACAGGAAAGCTGAAATACACACAAACACAAAAAAATATTACTAAAATATTTAGATTTCATTTGTCTAAAACCAAAATTTTAATGATTACAATGGGACAAATAGATCAATACCTTTCTTGTGTCTGCACACTACATATGAAGCAGTTTAAACAAATTAGATATAACATGTTTGTTCTGACCTAGCTCATAAAGGGAAAGGGATGCAACATAAAACCAGATCTCTTAGGTGAAATAAAGGTATTAATAAAAGGAGTTTGGTATCTGATAAAAAAACAAAATGTGAGGCAAACCACAAAGAAAAAAGAGCTTGTGGATGCTGTTCAATAAGTACCTCAGAATTAGCTTTGACAAAATGTAATTCAGTAATTAATAATACACCTTAAAACAATGACGAGAGGCATTAGAGGCAATCAGTGAGCTTAATGCCCAGTTCAGATCAAGGACTGGCTATGAGACGAGTTGAAACAGGCAACTACTTGCAATGCGCTGTTCTGCAATGTTGGGCTCTTAGACACATTTTCTAAACAGTGGATTTTTCATTTGGGATAAATGGCTGTCAGTTACTTAATGTAACACAATAAGATGATACATTATCGATCACCCATACGGATGTTCTGCTTTATCTTGGCCTCTCCACAGTGAGGGCAAAGGTCAGTCGGAACTTCTAGGAGCTCTGTGTACTGATAGGTTACTTATCAGCTTGGGTTGGTGATATTCTGTGTGTGTGTGTGTGTGTGTGTGTGTGTGTGTGTGTGTGTGTGTGTGAGTGTATGTGTTACCCTAGCTTTAATAATTGTAGGTCTAGGGTCCAGTATGCCTTGCATCTTCCTCAGAGCAGGAATCACAAACAGGTTACATGTCACCACTGCAGACACTGGGTTACCTGGAAAATAACACAATTCTGGGTCAGTAAGGAAACTGTGCAGAGGAACACCTGCAAACCACTCACTACAAAGCCAGATAATTAGTCAGTATTTAATATAATTTATAGTAGTGCATATACAGGATCTACTATATGCATACACTAATATTTAGCACTGTCTTGCACCGTCTCCATTTGCATTAAACATATTATTCCTGTATGTGTGTGTGTGTGTGTGTTAGCTGTCGATGTCTCTTCACACCAGTGTAACCCAGACACATTCAAGTAAATGTACAGTATCACTTTAAATATATCTTGCTGTAATAGTCATAACAACACAGGAGACCTTGTACCAAAGCTTGGGGTTGAGGTTTAGAACCTAATAGTTTATACTGGTATGACCATTAACTGCCTGTGATCACTTATTTAGTGTTTTACTACAGCGTGTTACACAATACAGATGTCACTGGGGGTCACACGGATACAGAAACTGACTGAGCGACGCAATTTGAAATTCCTGGACTACATATTTTAGCTTCCTGACACTATAACAGTGACAACACCTGCATAGTGTCAAAGGCGTGATTTCTTAAGGCAACAGTAAAGTGACCTTTTAACATATGTGCAAACAGAAACACTGAAATTGTACACCTTGTACATTTTTGGTTCATAGCTTACGTTCACTGCAATACCCATGACATCTTGCGTTAGAATGTTTTAGCCATAATATCTCACGCTGTTTGGGGTAAAAGGTAATTTAGAAAATATAAGGACATCTTTCTTCCAAGCAGGTGAAAGTGGGGTCTGTGCACTCAGAGGTCATTTATGGGTAACTGCTGGTTGAGTTTAAGGACCTACTTCCTCTAGGCACGGGGGTTAACACTTGTCTTGCCTGGGTCGTACTCAGGGCAACAACCTCCAGCAGGAAGGGCCCGGTCTCTCTGGAGTTGAAGTTTTCTTTAATAACAATAGCAGCACATACACAGTGCCAGACTGGAGCAAAGACCAACACACTCCAAATCACAGGGGTCCAACTGCGGCCACAGGACACACTATACTGTAGGATTCCTTTACATTACCATGGCAACATACTGACATCCAGCACTGAAAACAACAGTGCAACTGAGACAAAGTTTTAAACAGCACAGCAGTAAAGGACTGCTGTGCTATAGTCAGAGAGAGACTGGTGGTTCTATATGGGCTTTGTAAGCCAATATTTTATGCAGATATTCAAAATCTTGTTGTTGGCAGCTCTTCAAAGGACAGTTCTGCCCATTGCTAACCCTTTTAATCTTTTCATTGTTTTCCACTGTATCAGCAGATCCAAACAAAAACAATATCAGTTGCTTCACTAAACAGCTGAGGTTTTCAAACTGTGAAGTGCAGAGGGAGAGACTGCATGTGGTGAAATTTACTTGGAGTAACTTGCAAGGAACTTGTTGGAGTAACAAGCTACACTGAATTACAAAAGGTAGTAAAAGCCCATAACACTTTGGAAAACATTCACAAGGTAAGGTTAAAAATTTAATACAAATGCAAACACTTAAGTGTCTTTGTTTTAGACCTGCGACAGAGCTATCCAAGTTTCACTCAAAATGCTGCATGCAGCTCCAACACAGAGTAAAGAGCAACATACACAGATCTATACAATCAACACAGTTTAAAGGTGGACACCCAAGATTTGTGTCACCAATCCAGTATCTGATCAGATGTCTCCCCTTCTGTTCATGAGATATGAAGTTAAAAAATGGCCAGAAAAGTGTTTTTCATAGACCATTATGATGTCACAGTGAAGCTTATCTTTGACCTACAGGATATAAAATGTCTTCACTTCATCATTATATCCTATTAGACATTTGTGTCAAAATGTTATCATAATTAGGGTATGAATTCTTGAGTTATGGCTAAAAACATGTTTTGTGTGGTCACAGTGATCTTTGACCTTTGACCACCAAATTCTAATCAGGTCATCGTTGATACCAAGTGGATGTTGGTGTCAAATTTGAAGAAATTCACTCATGGCGTTCTTGAGATATTTTGTTCACAAGAATGGGATGGATGTACAAACGTATGGACGTACAGTTGGACAACCCGAAAACATGATGACTCTCATGTTATCGCTGACTTGGAGGCATTAAAACAATATCAAGTTAAAAACAAAAGAGTCTAAACAGAAGAACTAAATTCCTTAAAAATGGAAGCTTGAAGGTCCCCAAGAGCAATTATTTCAAGTGTTACAGGTTTCTTAACTCTCCTTCTCAATGTCTGCCCAGATCACATTACCTTGCGGGAGATGGATTTGCAAGATCACGCAAGAATACCTCCCTGACTTGCTGACTTGCTTGAACAATACATCAGCCAAGCCGTACCATAAACAAACAATACACAGCATGGATGAGGACAGCCAGAGTACAGACACATAAGACAGGGGTTGATGCTACATGTGGGTACAGGGCTGGAGAAAAAAAATAGGAATGGCCGATGTTGACTTCACTGGCAACTCAGGACGCTAACATAGTAGCGAATCAGTGGGTAAGTCTGGGCACCCATTTACCGTGTGGACTGACTCACGTCTGGCTTAAGCAGGTCAGATGGTCAGAGTACACTCCCTGGAGGTTTAGCTGCCACACTGCTGGCTTGAATGAGTCACATCCATGTCAATATTTGCAAGATGCCTTTATGATAGTGTCACTGTGGCCAGTAAAACTTAAGCTGCATCTGTAACCATCATGGGTGTGCCTGCTACCTGAGTGCTGCTGAGTTTCACATGCTAGTGTCAATTTAGTAAGTAACCCCAAAGAAATCCTCAATGTAGTGTGACGTACTGACGAACTGCACTTAACTCCTTTTACAGTGTGCCTACTGGTGCAAAGGGGCGGGTGACACAAAGCAAATGGGACATGGCTTCAGATGAATAATCTTGGCTGGCCTTGAACCAAAGAAACACTAAATAGACCATCAGGGCAAAGCAGTGGGGTGTCAGAGATGGTCCAGGGGATTGGACAACAAGGAGATACACACTTACTGACACCCAAACAACACACGACCAATTACTTGAGACATAAATATATTACCTGGCAGAGCAAAGATGAGTTTCCGTGCTCCATCAATGTCAACTGTGGCAAAGGTAGTAGGAAGACTGAGGAACAGAAACCCACAGGTCATTAGTTTTCCTTCAGACTTCATAATAGTACAAGAAGCCGTGCTAGCATCAGTAATAGCACTATAATCATAGGCAATAGTGGTAGCAGCAGTAGTAGAAGAAGAAGCAAAATAAGTGTAATAGTAGTTAAAGCATATTAGCAGTAGTAGAAGAAGTAGTTGATGGGGCAGCAGTAGAACTTTTGTAGTGACTAATAAATACAGTGAAAGTTGCAGTAGTAGTGGCAGTAGAAAGTGCAGCAGCATCAGTACGAAAATATATGAATGAGTTTGTGTTATTTATCACCAGGGATCAATAAGAAAACGAGTTTGCATATAGAAAAACAAACGTTCCCCCATTATACATTACCCCTGTCCCCAATCTCACCCTGGCTTCATGAAGACTCGTCCAAAGTGGATCTGAGCATGAAGGTCAATATCCAGCACCTGCTTTAGGTAGTCCTGGTAAGACACACAAACAGATAGATGGAGAGTAACAAACTGTGAGACTGTACTGTTTTATATATGTTGTTAGAGCAGAAAACAAACCTGGAGGATAAACAGTATGCAAACAAATATACTGTGAAAAAAGGCTGGAAAGAATTTGGCTTCTTCCTTATGAAAGATCAGAATATCTACTCAGCATGTCAGTCAGTGAGAGGAGCTTGATCTTAGGTGAGAGGTTACCTTCTCTCCCATGGACACACCCCCTGAGGTGATGATGACATCGGCGCGACTGATTCCCTCATGGAGAGCTGACAGCAAGTCATCAGGGCTGCAAACACAAGTATGAAACATTAAACTTTACCAAGTTGTGTTACTCAGCCTTCTGTGGCTGTGAAGGATATTCATTTCGTAAAGTCTGACAAAATAACCTTGTTGATGTCACAGTGATGTCAACGGGATTATATTGGATTGGGCTTTAAAACTGAATACTTCATCCACAACATGACCATTTATATATATATCAATCACAGTAACACATCACCCTGTGTTATGTTGAATTTGTGAAGTAAATGCAGTTTTTCCTCACATGCCTCCACGGTGAATGAAGAATCAAAAACCAGAGAAAATTCTTGATGAATTTAAGTAAACAGGGTCCATGTTATAACAAAAGCAAAACTATATCAAAACATCTGTTTAAAAACTGTCACACAATTCAATTCAATTTAATCTTATTTAAGTATTTTCAAAAGTTGGAGAGCACTGAGCATAAATGAAACTTGGATTTTACTGCATGAGTTGTGTAAGAGTTTGTAACAGATGTCTTAACATAGTTTTGCTGTTGTTAAACTCCCACTTTTGGATATGCTTATTAGTTTTATTATTAGTTATTTTGTATAACATTTTTGTTCTTGTAGCCCTTTTCTTTGTAACAGGCTTTATCTACATCAGTCTGCTGCAGTAAGCAGTTTCCAACATTTCCCAGTGTGCCTGTGCCAGGGACAGGGCATGAACTTCTTCGATTTGTATAAGCCTAAAATGCTCCTACTTGTCTCCAACGATGCCCAAGTTGATGGTGGGATATCCGTGTTCCTGGATAGTGGACAGCAGAGTTGAGCGGTTGGAGTCTCGGATTTTCCCTGGGTGGAGGTCATCCTCTGGATTCAACAGCTACACACATACAAACACAGAGGAGCTCAAATGGTATCTTGAGTAGAGACACAAAAATCTAAATGCAAAGATCAAAAGAAAAGTCTGTGTGTATTTCCATCTGTTGGTGTGTATGTACCTCGTTTCCAGTGGACATGACGGCCACCACAGGGAACTTGTGCACGCTGACCTCAGTCACTCCCACTGTAGCCAGCAGGCCGATCTCTGACGGGCCCATATGTGTCCCTTTAGCCAACACACACTCCCCTCGCCTGATGTCATGACCTATTGGCCTGTACAAACACACACACACACACGTTACAATCAGAATTAGCCAGCAGCTCTGATAAATATTAGTCTCCACTTATTTCCTTTAGCAGAATGTGGTTTGTTTTTACCTGATGTCCTGTCCGGGACGGGCCTGGACCATAATCCTCACCTCCAGTTCCTCTGTGCCCTGAAATAAACAGGCCTGTCAGTATCACCATACCTGCTAACAAAACACAACCTGTCCAGACACAGTGGTGAAGAAATGCCACCACCGAGCCCACTGGCAAGCACAAAAATTCAAACTAGACAGAATAACGGTGACTTACATCCTCAGACTCCCTCAGAAGCTCTGTATCTTCCACCTGGACCACTGCGTCGGCTCCACAAGGAATCGGAGCCCCGGTTGTCACCCTCATCACCTGACCTGGCATCACTGTATGGGTGGGCTGCAAACAAATATACACACACACACACACAACTTATTGATGCTGATGCAAATTTATTACCACAAGATAACTAGCAACATTAGTGGAATGACATAATCAGACTTTTAATGTCTCCACAGACGTAAACTCAGTCATAAAACACACCATCTGCCATCTGACGTCTATATGATTTCCTGGAGAAGCTCTCACCATAGACATTTATATGTAGGGGTGATAGCTATACATTTTTTTAGCAAGATAGTTTTCACAAAAGAAGAGAAAGCAGGTTATAAACGAGCTACACCGAAGTTGCATGACTTCAACATCACCACAACAAGGAGGCTGTAAAACCATGTTTGGCATGATGACATTCTGTAGTCTCATTCAGCCACTTGTTAGCAACAACCTTTTTAAAGACATGTCAAAGCTTCAAAATTCACGATCGGGGTATTTACTGATGTATTTTATGTTGTACTAGTACTTCTAGTGAAGGTAGTATATTTATTTAGCAGTGTTCCTTAATGCTGGACATAGATGGTGGGATTTGTATAAGTAAGTGCTAATAGTTGTGTTGTTAGCAGTGCTAGCTCCTGTGCTGTAATACCTATAGTACTAGGTTTTATTATTTATTACTGTAACATAAGTGTTAGTGTATTAGAGCTGACCTGTTGTCCGGCCTGTGATTCTCCCATGATGAAGCGATCTCCCGGGCCGTCAGCAGCTACAGGTCAATGACAGTGTTATTGATCAGTTTAATTATTTCAATTAGACCATGACTATTAATTTTTAAACTCAAGTGGCTGCCAAAAGGACAGTCTATATAGAGAATACTGTGTGAAGAAGTTGCTTTTTAATTCATTCAGTGCCAACCAGTGAATAAATGTAAATCCACAGATGAGTGTAGATGTCAGTTAAGTCACATTTAATGGCATTGTGACAGATCCTGGTTTACATTTATACCCCTGATGTAATGTTAATCTTACGCTGTATAGTAACAGATAGTATTAGTGGTCTCACCTCGTACAGCGTAGCCATCTTTAACGGAAGCAGGGAATGGAGGAAGGTTGTCTTTGGCATAGATGTCCTGAGCGAGCACTCGACCCAAACCGTCTAAAAGAGTGAGCCCAAGCTGAGTCAGTAACAGCAAACACTACGATCATACCAACAACACACACTGGGCCTCATGCATCCTAAGTGATACCCGAACACATTTCCTCTTATTTTTGTCCATATTCATGATTTGCTCGTATTTTCTTTGTACCAATTGATTTCTGGGATTCACCAGTGTTTTCTTATTTTTGCTCTTCTCTAAGGTACGAGAAAATTGTACGAGCGGCTGACAGCACTTTAACCAAGATGAGAAAAAAAACGTCTTATTTTCACAGTCCACAAATTATTTGTCCAACGTGAATAAAATATTTTTAAATTTGAAGAACATAAAAAAGTGCATGAATATCACAATCACATTTATATATATTATTTTTTTTAGAGAAATAACCATGATTGAACTAAAAGACTACTGGTCCACTGATCCCAAAGAAGACTATGAAAAGCCTTGGATGATACTGTGTTCAGTTTCTGAATGGCTTTCATACTGGTCATACAGGTCTGACACAGAGAGCACTTCTTAGAGATCGCACAGATTGGTTTGATGAGGTGGATGAATGGCTGCTGAGCTGTTTCAGACTGACAAGAGCGCTGCTTTTAAAACCATTTCATTTCATTTCAGTCCCTATGCATCTATCTGCTGAATTTTTTTTTTTTCTGCACTTAGCACTTTTACTTTTAATACTTAATACATTTTCCTAATTGTACTTACAATGTTTTCCTCAAGTAACATTTTCAATGCAGGATTTTTACTAGAGTAGATTTTTGAAAGTGTGGTATTAGTAGTTTTACTTATATATATATTTTCACTGCTGGAAAGATGGTCTTTTCATTAAACCAGGCTGTCTAAGATGCAGAAGGATGCAAATACTTTTGAAATTAACTACATGATCAGAGAAAACAGGGAAAAAGAGACTGTGGCATTTGCTTTTACTCAAGAGGTAGAAAACCTTCAAGTACAAGAATGCTCTGCTCTGCACCGGACCAATAACACTCTGGCTGGTAGGAGATGTAATGCGAATTTGGCCATTTAACACAATGATAGCCGACTGGGAACAAAAAATCTCAAATTATAGTTAAATGGAGACAAGAACTAGTGAGCGCACTTACAGGATCTTGGTTTATTTTGATGAGTGCTGCTTAGTTTTACCGTTTGATCTCCTTTTTTTTTCAGCCTTTGTTTTTATTGTGCAGGAAATAGTATGGCGCCCACTTCCTGTTCACAAAGAGTCACTATTACAGCTAAACAGTGCACTAAAATATGACATTGTACAGAGAAACATTTTAGCTGAAGTGCAGTAACAAAATCTTGGCACCGTCTAGTATTACAGTTTGATTGGAGTTTGGAGTTTGAGAGAGCGAAAGGCAGGTCTGTCTCTTGTGTCAGCATGGGTGGCGGGTATTATGGAAATGCAGAAGTACGGCCTATACTTCAAGCAACAGCCTGGGAGGACAGTGAAACTGTAGCCAGATGAGCTATTTTGCATCATCCGCATCACCCGGTGGAGTTTTGCTGAGAGCAGTGCAGAGAGATCTAGGTTCTGGTTACATGAAGGGAAGTGTACCGCAGTTCATTTACACAAACTACTCACATTGTTGTGATACAGAGCTGGTTGAAAATCAGCGAAGTATCCTTTAAAGTAAAGGATCTGAATAC
>NC_065519.1:29904822-29918461 GCF_006386435.1 Epinephelus moara
TGATCCAAAGCACACCACCTCATCAGTGAAGCATGGTGGAGGTACTGTTATGTCATGGCCATGTATGGCTGCCAGTGGAACTGGTTCTCTTGTATTTATTGATGATGTGACTGCTGACAAGAGCAGCAGGATGAAAGCTGAAATGTTTGGGGCACCATTATCTGCTCAGATTCAACTAAATGCTTCAAAACTCATTAGACGATGCTTCACAGTGCAGATGGACAATGACCTGAAGCATACTGTGAAAGCAACCAAAGACATTTTTAAGGCAAAGAAGTGGAATGTTCTGCAATGGCCAAGTCATATCATCTGACCTGAATCCAACTGAGCATGCGTTTCTCTTGCTGAAGCCAAAACTGAGGGCAAAACACCCAAAACACAAGCAGGAAGTGCAGACGGCTGCAGTAAAGGGCTGGCAGAGCATCACCAGGGAAGAAACCCAGCATCTGATGATGCCTATGTGTCCAACACTTCAGGCAATCATTGACTGTAAAGGATTTGCAACCAAGTATTAAAACTGACTGTTTAATTGATGATTATGTTAGTTTGTCCAAATACTTATGAGCCCTTAAAGTTGGGGGACTGTGTGAAGAAATGGTTGACATTTCTACACGGTTCATACTACATTTTTGAAAAAAGCCTTAAATGAAAGCTGAGAGTCTGCACTTTAAGCAGGTATTCATTGTTTCATTTAAAACCCATTGTGGTGGTGTACAGAGCCAAAATGACGACAACTGTATCATTGTCCAAATATTTATGGACCTGACTGTATATATGGAAGGGATGATTTAAATACCTCTCCTTCATAGCAGGGCAGTCTGGCAAAGGTTTTTATGTTGATTTATCTATTAATAATGTCTAATACACAGGACATGGAAACATACATAACAGGAATTCTTGCTGTGACGTTCAAAACCAGCACACCAGCAGCTGTGTGTCTAATTCCGTGATTGCACAGAACAACACAGGATTATTAAAAATTAAAACAGGAATCAGTATGGAGTCTGATGAATATATCAGTCCAATTCTGTTCCTTAATCACATATCAGATATCAGCTGGTGTGCTGGAAGTTCTCCTAACACAGCTTTATCAAAACAGTTTGTAAAACCTGTGATGACATTTTACTTTCTCCATATACCATATTTGTATTCATTGTTATTTTTAATACTATGCTCTGACAGATGTAGCATCTTTTTCTCAAGTTGTCTCTGTCTTGATTTTAATGTGAAAACTGTGCTTGACACTGAATACAAATTGAATTCCATAAAATTCTTTAATAAATTCAGTATTCAAATACAAGCCATGTCCGGTGCAAAAAAATAAAGGTCAACAATAAAGAGCAATTAAAAAAACATTGAGGAGTTTTGGAAATTCCTATAATCTTATGACTAAAATGGTAAATTCAACATCAAGAAAATTTCAAAAGCACTAAAGCCAACAAAGCGTGTCCTGCTCACCACTGTGTTGCTCTCACTATTTTAATAGAAATACTATTTTCATTCACTCATTATTCCAATCTCCTGCTTTTTTGATCAATGCTACAGAGAAACTTCAGTGTTTTTTATCCTGGACCCTATTTTCCAGTGTTTTTGTGTCTAAGTGACTAATGCAAAAAACTATTTTTGAAATTGGTCCAGCACCATTAATGTACATCTGCTAAAAGTTTTTTTTTTTTTGCCACTGACAGGCTCAGAATGTTATTAAAATGGCTGACAAAATTATGGAAAGGATCCCTACAAGAAAAAAAAAATGTTTTCTTTACCTTTCACTTGATCCAGTCTGTTGGTTATTGCTGTGTTTAGCCAAGTCTCGTTCTGAGAGAAGTGTCATTCTGAAATCTCATGGACTTTCCCCAAATTGTTAAAAGCAGCTCCATATTAAGCCGTGACATCAAAAATCTTTTAGAAAGCACTAAGTTTTCCACTGTTGTATTCCTGCAAAAAGTCACCTTTCACCACATTTTTGAACAAGACTTCAGCAAGACTTATTCACATACACACACTAACAATCAGATCAGATCAAGCAAAATGTGAAGAAAAATGTTTAATTTCTCTGTAGGGATCCTTTCCATAATGTTGTCTGACACAATCTGAGCCTGTCAGTGGCAAAAACAAGCACTTTTAGAGGACGTACATTGACCATGCACTTCCAGCTGCAGTGCTCTCTCCCAATTTCAAAAATTGTTGTCTCCATTAGTCACTTAGATACAAAAACATGGGAAAATAGCATCCAATATAAAAAATAAAAAACAAAACACATTGATCAAAAAGAAAGATATTAAACATTGATCTTTACCTTTTGCCTGATCCGGTCTGGTTGATAGTGTGTTTGACTGAGTGCCGCTGAAGGAGAAATCTCGTTCTGAAATCTAGTGAGAGGTGACTTGTTGTAGGAAGACAGTGGGAAGCTTAGTGCAATCTTAAAGTTTTTTTGATGTCATACTGAATATTTAGCTGATTTCAATAATGTGGGAAAAGGCGTCAAGATTTCAGAACAAGACTTCTCCGAGAGCGAGACTTAGTTAAACACAATAACAACCAACAGACCGGATCAAGCTGAAGGTAAAGAAAAAGGTTGTTATCTCTGTGGGGGTCCTTTCCATAATGTCGTCAGACATTTTAATAACAATGTGAGCCTGTCAGTGGCAAAAACAAGCACTTTAAGTGGACGTACATTGATGGTGTGCTATTGCTCCGAAGATTACACCGCAGCCTGTTTCACTACTGTGGCTGCAGTATTTTTCTTAATACTGGACCAGTTTCAAAAGTTGTTACTCCCATTAGTCACTTAGACACAAAACATGGGAAAATAGGGTCCACCTTGAAAAATACCAAAGTTACCCTTGAAGTTATTGTCAATGAAAGTCAACACGTCCTGCACATTTCAAATTGAAAGAAAAGCAGACATAGTCCATACACTGAATCATGCAAGCCCCCTACAATGTAATGACATAATTCAACATTTCGACATTTCATCAGATTTGCCTGATCAGGACCTTGTTGGTCAAAATGTCGAATCATTACGTCCTTATTATCACCATTATTTACTTATTTCTAGGACAGGAGACTAATTCAGAGCAGCAGAGTGGTGAGTGAGACATGACTCTGTTGTTGTATTGATGGAATTAGTGCTGTGGAAAGTTTTGAGTTTACATTCATAGAAAATTAAAATGCAAGCGTTAAAAAAACAGAGGTTTGTTGCTAAAATATGACAGCATTTAAATAGGAATAAAGGCCTAAAAACTGGTTATATAAATTAAGGCCTGGATCTCTTTGCTTTTGAGGTAAATAAAGGCCACTATTTACACATGACCTTTGAGACAATTCCAACAAAATTTGAGTTTTTTCCATTTCCATTGCCAATCCTGCAATATCAATTGGGACAAATTTTACGTGAATGTACCACAACTGAAGATATTTATATTTCAGTTTTTGCCAAACCTCACAGTCTCATTCACTCCCATTCAATTCCAAACAGCACACAAGTCCCGAGACTTCTAACCTAAGGGTAATCCATCACTGTGAGCGCGAGGCCAACAGTCTCGTCCGAGTAACTTTTACATTTGGTCTCATTAATACACCCATTTGTAGGTCAAACTGAGACAGGATTGGGAGTCACATTTAGTATGCCAATCCATGCTGTAGTTAGTGATCTCAATGGTTACATTGGGACCGAATTGGCAACCTCTTCTTCTCTGGGAGTTTGTTATAATTAGTGATATCACCATCAGAAATAAACCTACAGTGACCAAAACAGTTGGGGAATCCAGGAAATAAGCAAAAAACTCTAATCATGCAGGAACTGTCCTTTGTTGTCTTTTTTTTCTATCGGGAAACGCTGAGACAGCTTTCCACTATCAGCAGTAATGATGCATTTATTCTTTGCATGCGTTATGAATCTTGCAAAGCATATATAAGGAGCTTTTCATTTCATGCAAAGTGCCACGTTTTCATATCTGTTTTTATGGTTGAAAGATTTTAATTTTCAAATCCTTATTTCTTAGTGCTCGTGTGTGTTTGTGTGTATGCATGTATGAAAGTTGGTGTGTACCTTGGGTGTCGGGCATGAGGCGGTGGAAAGGCGGGAGGTCGCCTGTGTTGCCCGTGGTGACTCGGAAGGGGTGGAGCTTAAAGAGGCTGAATCTCGAGGAAGCACCTGAACGCCTCGAGAAATGATAGAGTCCGGGATCTACACACACACACACACACACACACACACACACACACACACACACACATATACACACACTTAATGCTAGTCAAGGAATTTTCTTCAGTTGTTTTTCTGTCAACTAAAGCTGTGTCTACATGACACATGGATTTATGATATGAAAACTACTAAAGCTCTAATCTGGTGAAGCAACAAACTCGTATTACTGCACATAACTGAAACAAATAGGGGAGTGCCCTATTTTTCCTTTTCATTCATGTTAGATTTTTTTCTCCTTGTGTTGCATTCGACTTGGTGAACTTTCACCACAAGTTACGAGAACATACACAGCAAAATCATCCATGTGTCCTTACAAGATCACTGCTGCTCGATGCTTCAGCTACACTTCAGCATTTTGAAGAAGAAACACAGTAACTGTGATGGCAATATCAAGTGTGGCATATCAAGATGCTGATTAAACAGCATGATTACTACAAAGGTGTGGCTTGGGATGGTCACATTAAAAGGACACTCTTTAATGTGCAGCGTGATCACACAACACAATGCCACAGATGTAAAGTTTTGAGGGAACGTGCCATTGGTATGTTGACTGTAGGAATGCCCACCAGAGCTGCTGCCCGTGACCTAAATGTTTATTTAAATAACATAAGACATCCCTGATGTCATTCCTGTTAATTTGGCAGTACATCCAACCAGCCTAAGAAAACTGTGGAAGTTGGTTACATTCCTGCAGTCAGCATGCCCATTGGCAAAACTTTGGACATCTGTGTCACTGTGTTGTGTGGTCACACTGCACATTTTAGAGTGTCCTTTTACTGTGACCATCCCAAGGCACATCTGTGTAGTAATGATGCTGTTTAATCAGCATCATCATCTTTATATGCCACACCTGTCAGTGGATGGATTATCTTGGAAAAGGAGTAGTGCTCACTAACACGGATTTTAACAAACTGGTGACCAAAATTTGAGAGAAATATAATAATCTTACATCTTTAACATAAACCTGTGGAAAAATGGAGGCAAAAGCAAAAGTGTTGCATTAAATTTTTGTTCAGTGTATTAGGAGTTGTGGAGGCACAGAGGCGTATCCCCACTATTGACATTCCTCAAGGTCAGCAACCAGGGAACCGGGGACTTCATGTGATTTAAGGAATTCAGCCCCGTGAAAATGTGTGGCAAAAAACAAAGGTCTGTGTTTTACATCAATTTACCAAGCAAATTGCTGACCAAAAGATTATCTCCAGATACCTCTTTCTTTTAGTGGGTCTTCAGTGGCATCCAAAATACAATCAAGGCTCTCATTAATAGATTATACTGTAACTTCCATTATTCAGACGAGAAAAAAAAGGCGAAATTTAAACCTCAGTGTCTGGAAAGAAGTAGTAGGTCATTAAAACTGGAATAAGAGATACATTGCATTCATTGTAAACATTTATGGTGGATTAAGAACAAACAGAAACCTCTGCAGTAATTATAATCATATGAGGACACCAGGGAATAAGACGTCCCAGGTGAACAGGGCTTAAATGTTCACTGTGGTATCTACAGCTATCTGCAGCAAGTTTCAGGTCTCTGCAGACTGATTTTGCAATTAAGTGAAACCAATGGATGCCTGGAAGGTAAAAAAAATATTCCAAAAATATATGCAACGCTTTGGCAAATTGTCAACACTAATACAATGCTGACCTGTGTGGTAATGAAGTGGAAAAAACACTTTTGAGAAGGGAAGATTAACAATTAATAAGAATTTCAACTGATTTACACAGGTTTATTTGTTAAGGAACTAAATCTAGTTTGGACAGTGGTCACACAAGAGAAATTGGAAATCAATCTGATTATGTATGTATTATGTATATATGCGGCATATTTAAGTCAAATAAAAGATGTATCAGGGATATATGGATGCTTTTACTGTCTATGTTCTCGTCACTGCATTGCCAAGTTGACCATAAAAATAGACACAATATTTGTCCAATTATTCTAAAGATACATTAAAGCTTTTTCCCAGGTTGTTTAGCAGTAAAGTAAATAGCCATCACACCTACAAACTGCTGCTTTCAACCACCAACATCACCCTAAATTTACCACAGTTAAAGGCGGAGTCAGTGATTCTGAAGATTGTGCTGATATTTGAACTCAACACCCAAACAAATACACCCCTGCTGTCAGTGCTCCCTCCGAGACTCCAGTGATATCCCAAATGTTGTTTACGTTTCATTAATATCATGCAGTACGTTTACATATACGTGAATAACACCTTTATGAGGCTTATCCCTGTTATGTTTGCATTAGGGATACAGGGTTTACATGAGCACAGAGAAGTCTGGTTATTCTTATTCCCTGTATATGAAATAGCCACACCTGTGCAGAAAGTCAGCAGCCCTCAATAACCGGGATAAGGTGTATACATGCCACAGTATGCCCATTTCTTTTGGAGTACTCCACCTCGCATATTTGGGTTTCTCATAAACAAGATAAGGTCTTATCTCGGGTCCTGTAAACAGGACATGGTGTTTACATGCTCAAACACACAAGTAGGATACTCCAATAACCCGTAAAATGGGTTATTCATGTCCATGTAAACACACTTATGGTGTAGCTCCATTCTTTGTGGGTGAGGATGTGGAGGAGGGAGAGTACAAACAGTGCACACACAGAACAGACAGCTAGCTCACAAAACAGTGAGGAGATATTCACTGAATTTGACAAAATGAAGCACTGACTGCACCTTTAAGGGACGCGTTTCACACACACAGTTAAACTAATCCAGGCTAATCCAACATGGTATCAGTCAGCTAATATGATCATATGATCAACTGACAGCAGTTGGGAGACTCATTGTCATTTCTTGGATGATTGTGCACTCTTTGATATAAAGGCAGAGAGTCAAAACCATGATGAGCACTCATATGATCGGTTGTGAGCTAATCATGTGATTGTGCTCATGACAGACTGCCATGGCACTATAGCTAGCTGCTTAACTGCAGTTAATCCAAACTTTGGAGTCCTCTGTATCTTATATTTTAATTTTCTCTTTATGATGCAAGTACATTTTATACTCTTTTGTATATAATGACAAATCTGACTCATATCGTCCTTATTAAATTGCATATTTACATACTTAATAAGTTTGATAACCAATAGTATCCCCCCAAAAATGCACTGGTTCTTTTTATAAGCTGCAGTAATTTTTTGGGGGCAGCAGAAACATGTTGTTAATATAACACTGACATATTATCACCTTAAAAAGCTGTGACAACATGACAAATGACAAATAAGTTAGCAATCGGTTGTCTATTTACACATCCAGCATTTTGAAGCACAGACTGTATAACAAAAAGGGACAGCTCTCATCACAGCTCTCCAAAAGTGAAGCCAAAACATCTCCATTGCCCCCTGGTGGCTGGCTGCAGTACAGGTCATTAACCCCGCCCCCTCCATGTTAACGGATGGAACATGCCTATCTGAGAGATCGAAGTACACATCAAAGTAATTTTTTCTGAAAGTTAGTTTCATGCTGATGTATGTTTCAGTGTTTATTTTTCTTAAACGTTTGGTTTCAATTAGCTATTTAATGCTTAAACAAGGGGGTTTGACTTGATGATGGACAGCTGTGTGGGCCAATCGATGCCGTGATCAATGGCACTGCTTGCAATTGGTTGGATGGCAGATGCCAGCAGCTGTATAGGAGATATTTTGGCATCATTTTTGTACAGTGGAAGGTCATTAATTTGAAGTTATGTTTGTGTACACCTACAGAATCTAATCAATCTTCACTCTTCTTGTCACCGGTTTTCAATCTCATTCAACTCCTGAGAGAACTATCTGGCTGGGCGCTAGCTTTTATTTGTCTGCTGTTTGGTGGTGGGCAGATAGTGTACAATGGGTTTATCAGAGCTTTTTCGCTGACGCTCTGAATTTTAAGCATTTTAGGAAAAGGCCAATTATTCGTGTTATCCATTTATGAAGAACAGGGCCCTGCAGTGTGTGACTGACAGACGTGATGAACTGACCAATGACAGGAGAGGAGGGGTGTGTGTGTGAATGTCTCACCTGCTGGTCATGGGTACAGGAGCAGGTGAAATGAGTGGGCGGGTCGGGTGTGTTGCCAGGCAGGTAGGGACCCCCCTTAGCCATGACCACAGCATGGCTTGTCTGATGGACACACACACACGCATGCGGACACACACAACCCCACAGACAGACAGACAGACAGACAGACAGACAGACAGACAGACAGACAGACAGACACATGTCCCCATGGAAGACAGGTGAATGAGATGAAATGGATGCTTCAACCTGGTTAATGAATGAAGTCATAAAAAGTTGACATTTTCATGTAGCTGCTAAATGGACCACTTATAAATATTAACCAATAATCTGGATCCTAATGATTGCTACCTGTTTTCTCCTACATGGCTTTAAAATCCAATCACATATTTGGAATTGGCTTGTGACAGGAGGCCATCTGTATTATTATCTGGATAATGACATCCGTACATAGGCCCATTTACACCTGCAGCCTACTGCACCAGCTGAGAGACAGCTTAATCATAAGTTTTAGTGCACAAACACCACCATATTCAAAACACTGCAGCAGTGAGTACATTTTTTATCCAGTGCAACAATTGCTGAATGTTGAAAAACTAGTATTACCACCTCAAGCTGCACTTACACTTTACATCAATGTCTCTAAAAACATGGATGCACAACAGGCAACTTCCCCCCAGCAGAACAAAGGATCTATACAATCAGCACAGTTTCAAGATGAGTGTCACCAATTCAGTATCTGACCAAATGTCTCCCCTTCTGTTCCTGAGGCAGCATGTTGAATAAGTGCCAGAAAAGTGATTTTACAGGATATTATTATGTCACAGTGAAGATGACCTTTGACCTTTTCGATATAAAATTTCATAACTTCATTATTTTATCATATTAGAGCTCTGTGTGACATTTTTTTCATAATTACATTTGTATTCTTGAGTTATGGCCAAAAACATGTTTTGTGAGGTCACAACAACCTTGACCTTTGACCTTCGACTACGAAACTGTTGTAAGTTCATTCTTGAGTCCAAGTGAATGTTTGTGCCAAATTTGAGGAAATTCCCTCACGGCTTTCTTGAGATATAGCCTTCACAAGAATGAGATGGATGCAAGGTCATGGTGACCTTGACCTTTGACCACCAAAATCTAATCATTTCATCGTTAAGTCCAGATTTACTGCTGCACCACAAGTCCACTCTGACTCAAAACTTAACACGGGTTAAGACCTGACGTGAGATTTGAGCATAGCTTCTGCGTGTAGATGATTTTTTCTATGTATTTTTAATACTGTATTGTTTGAATCCATGTTTACTAGCTTACAGTCTTCTGTTTTTGCTGGCTTGTTACCTCCACCTGTACGCAAGTAGAAAAATGTGACACGATTGGCAGAAGTGTGTACTGTGTCACCTGTGTGCATCCTCGTGCACAGTCTCATAGCTCTACTAGAGGTCAAAATATCCACAGGGGACTTTGTTCTTTAATCATTTTTTCCTTTGCCTAGGATAAGAATGTGGTTACACTGTAAGGATTGCAACTGCAATAATAATGTGAGCCAGACCACTTCCAAAAGTGGTAATCCGATCACAATGAGTTTTGTGTCATCCAGATAAGGTACTCAGATATAGATTTTTTAGCAGCTGTGACTGGGATCTCAATGTCTCATGTTTGGGCTTAAAAGTAACATGTTATTATACAAATGGAATTAGTTTCCCATCAAATTTCCCAAGAAATTTTATAAAAAAATTTAAGCAATATTTTATTCATCAGCAAATTTTCTTAGCTGGCCTAGACTAGACTTTTTTTCTGAAAAGTAACAAAAAAAAAAAAAAATAGGAAAGTTCGTGTTTGTGTTTTTAACAACTAATAAGTGAATTTTTTGGTAGTCTTGCAGTAGCCTATAGCATTTGAGCAGCAGTTGTCTGTGGTACAGTACCCTGCTACTGCAATGACCCAATTTCTCCACAGGGATCATTAAAGTTTCATCTATCAGGTTTCCAGCAGCAGTGGCAGCAGCACTGGTCGTGGTGTGTCCTGTCGACTGGTTACCTTGGCAGCGATAGCAGCTGCGGTGATGTGGGAGGAGCTGTGCTGGTGATGGTGGTGGTTGTGCACATGCCGACCTCTCCTCCTGTCCTCCTCCTCGTCCTCCTCTTCCTCGCACTGGGTGCCACGCTCCATGGTGTGCGTGTTGGTGTGCGTGTTGATGTGCGTGTTGGCCAACAGAGGAGAAGGGGAGGGCAGCTGCTCCAGGGCGGTGTGTGTGGATTTAACCCTGACTGTGGCTTCACGCAGCAGGTCGATGGCATGGGGCAGAGCGGGCAGGATGAACTGAAAACACTCCTGGAGAAAACAATACAATGCAGCAGTTTAACTCTTGAGTACTTTGAAACAGAAACCAAAGAGTTGGCATCAACAGTATGTTTGGAACTGGTCATCTGTGAATGCTGTTGTCCCACTAGTCAGGAACAAATGTCATGTTCTTTACCCTGTATGTGCAGCGTCCATAAAAGTTTTGAAACACTGTGGTGAGATGCAACTTCAGAGCCATTTAATCATTACATCATGTCAATGTTTAACTTGTATTACCCAAGACACTGGGTGTGATGTAAGAAAAGGAAGAATGAACAGTTAGAAAATGATTTAAGGACAAAACTTTTGTTTTTGCTGCCACTTTTCACAGGTTAAAGTTGAAGATCTCAGACATTTTTCATGCACTCAAAAGATATATTTATCTTAAATTTTGGTTGCAAATTTGTTAAAATAAGTGGTGATGAGCACTTCTTCTTTTCGAAGATAATCCATCCACCTGACGTGTCATATCAAGATGCCGATTAAACAGCATGATTACTACACAGTGGGGCCTTGGGATGGTCACATCTAAAGGACAGTCTAAATGCTGATTGCAGGAATGTCCACCAGAGCTGTTGGACTGATGGATGTTCATTTCACTATCATAAGATGTCTTGATGTTACCTCCCTTAATTTGGCAGTACATCCAACCAGCCTCACAACCACACAAGTCTGTTATGATGACAAACTGCTGTCAGGTCACGACCCCGGTGAGGACAGTTAGCATGCAGATGGTGTCTGTTGGTTTCTGCAGTAATTCTTTGGCTGTGCAAACCAAATATTGCATCAGCTGTTTGGGTGGTTGTTCTCAAACAATCTTGCAGGTGAAGACGCTGGATGTGGAGGTCCTGAGCTGGTGAGGTTACATGTGGATCACAAGTGGACAGTGCTAAATACAAGTGTAAATGGCCACTTAGAGGCATCGTGATCAGATCACTCAAACCACTTGCGAGGATGGTCTGGGACGCATTTGACCTCTTGTCATTTATAGTGTAGTACATCTGTCATCAAAGAGGGCATGACATGTTTTTTGTTTTTGTGGTGCACTAACGCTCAATAACTTGGCCAGTTTATGACAAGTTGGACAAAGTTTTATCCAACTGTCCATCATTTTGCCCTATGGAAGGAGCTTTACTGACTAGTAAGCATTGCTAGCAAGCAGCTATGGAGAGTGTGGTCAGCTGGAGAAGCATGACAGTTACATGCGTGAATATAGATGTGTCTCAGCTGTTCACTTGTGTTTAGATCACTGAAAAGCATGTTAATAACAAGTGTACACAGCCTGTAAGTTTCAAGTCCAAGTCCTAAGCTTTGAGATTCAAATCCTCAAAAAGTCATTTTGAGTTTTTCACCAAATTAAATGCCATTTTCAACTATATACACTTGACAAATAACATTTCATAGTTAATGTAAAGCAATATTTATTGCTTTTATTATTCTTGTTTCAATTCCAGTCAAAACATATCACATGCGTGACTCATATAAGTCATAGAGGGCTATAGATTCTCATAATAACCAGTGTATAGACATGCATTACATGATTAAGGATGTATACCATTCTAGCAGAGTTCAGAGAAAGCACAGTTGAATTAAGTCAAAGAATCTCACCTGAGAGCCCTTCTTGCTCCCTGGCAGGTTGATGATCAGGGTTTTACCACGGATACCACAGACTGGCCTGGAGACAATGCAGTGGACAGTGGATTAGAGCAGGGGTAAATACCACACACACACACACACACACTAATCTGGTTAGAATAAATAGGTTACTACTGCTCATCCTGGTCTAGACAAAACGTTTAACTGACTAAATTTAAAGTTGTGGGTTGGCTCTACGCAGACTCATGTCGTAGTGACCATCTATACTTGTGCAGTGTCTTAGGTTTTTCAGTTTACAAAATAAACAGGAGGTCTGCATCACCACGATGTGTAGATGGATTTCTGAGGTGGTAGGCGTAGGCTCTGCGTAGACTCGTAGCCTACGCCATAGGTATGGCATCAATTTCTATAATCCCGCCAAACAGTGAACACAGTCATGAAAGTATCCAGTCTTCACCTGGACAGCATGCCGAGTGGTGTAACATTGAGCGATCCCATCAGCATGGCAAGAGCCATACCCGGAGCCTCTCGCTCTATCACCTCTCTGGTGGCCTACAACACAAACAGCAGGTCTGAGTTAGTTAAGACATTTCAAGTACTTGAATATTGATCAAAATATGCATTACACTTTCACATACATTCAGTTAATTTCTTAGACTGGCCTGCTAGTTTAGTCTCTATTTATCCAATTTTATAACATGGTTGTAAGTACTTATTTATTCAATCTAATTTTAACTTTTGATTAAGTTTTGCAGTCTCTGGCTCTCTGTGTTTGTACCTCAGGTGTAACATCTCGTGGTGCAAAGCCAGTTCCTCCGGTGGTGAGAATGAGATTCAGCTGCTGTTCATCGCACCACTCCAACAGAGTGTCCTGTACACAAGAAAACACACACACACACACACACACACACACACACACACACACACACACACACACACACACACACACATAGTTTACAACTACACCCTGCATCCAATTAAATACTACTGGCCCAAAAGGCAGCTGCAATGGATAAAGACAATTTTCTTTACAGAAACACCTGGGATCAAACTCCAGTGGTGACAAACATCCGCCCTGCTCAAGTGCCCTTAAACAAGATGACCCCTACCAGCTCTTAGGTGCTACTCAGTGCCTCAAGAGAGAACTTCACCACAGGGATCAACACAGGATCATATTCTTGCTGCATTCAGTGGCTAAAAAAGCGTTAGGTGAGGATGATAGATGGCTGGTCATTGCAACTGCTAATACGACTTGTAAGCCAAACAAGCAATGATTCAGGAAGTATGTAAGGCTATATTTATCACTGTTTTTACAAACATCTACACACATGCTAATATTACACTATTATTCCGAATAGGTTGATAATCTGAATTTGATACGAGTCATGTACGCCTTGTGCTCCATTGTCTCTCAGATTAACTCATATCGCAGCGGTGCCTGGACAGCGTGACGTGTGTGGTTGTGCTGCTGCCGTGGTC
>NC_065519.1:29918594-29935689 GCF_006386435.1 Epinephelus moara
TGGGGGAGTTTTTCCTTATCCGCTGCGAGGGTCATAAGGACAGAGGGATGTCGTATGCTGTAAAGCCCTGTGAGGCAAATTGTGATTTGTGATATCGGGCTTTATAAATAAAATTGAAATTGAAATTAAACAGCATATTCCCTTTGGATATTCCAAATTCTGCCTTTTATCCAAATGTAGCATTTTCTGATGAAGACATAGGGTATGCTCCTATTATTCAGGCTTCGGGAGCATTCTTTGAACATACATACATTTCATACATACATACAATTTCAGGAAATGCATCTCAATTAGGGTTTCTACCACAGCTTACAACACACAGCCTCTTGCCTGTTTATGGTCAGCTCTGTGCGTTGTCATGGATGTGTGGTACACACACCAACTAGCCAAAGGTTTGCAAAGCTGGGGTAGAAAATCCCACATTTCTGGTCAGAAGGAGAAACTTTTTAAGAAGGTGGTTGAAGGAATGAAAGAGGGTGACTGGATTTGAATGGTTAAACAAGTCTGCCACCAGTGGGAAAACTTTGAAAAAACCTTATTTTGATGCAAAGAAGCAAAATGACACGAGCAGCTTTGGCTGCACTACTGTTCTATATTGTGATGTGATAAAGGACATGTAAGAACACTTTAAGTGAGATATGCATGGCTGAATGTAAGTGTAAATATTTATGGAATATTTATTTTTAAAAGCTATGTAAACAGCTTTGTCAGAATATTGTCTTTTTCAGAATAAGGGCAAAAAACAGAATATTTTGTGCATGTTGATGTAGTCATTCAGTGTTGCAGCACCTGAATTGATATTTCCGTTATCAAGTGTCTTCTATGACACATTGAAACACTTTTGAGCATCAGTGGGTGAGTGTGTCAGACTGTGTCTCATAAACTGTGAGTGATGTGATTGCTGTTGAGACGCATACCTTGATTTCATCAATCTCATCTGGAACGATCTTGTAGGCTGCTATGACTCCTCCTAGCCTGCAGGAGGTGACAAAGATAGATTAAGTGGAATGTCAGTGTGCATGCATGTGTGTGTGCAGTGCATAGACTATGTGTGTAGACTCACAGTGAGGGATCATGGACCAGGTCCTTCAGGTTGACTCCACTCCTGTCCTCAGCCAAGTTCTTGAAACAGCTGTCACTGACTGAAGAACAGACAAGTTCAGGTTACAGGACAGAACACCTCTGACAAGATGAATCAAATTAAACCAATCACAGATACACTGCTTGTCCACTATAAGAGTGGAACCTCAGTTGTTACTAATTATTTACATTTTGATGGAAGTTCACACATGTACACTTAATTAATGTTATTGCCCAGAATTTTAACTGGGGATGTTTGAAACTCAGTGTCTTATTACCATTTCAATGGCCTGGAACGTGATTGTGTCAGTTTTCCAACGAAAATTGGAAAGTCTACAAACAGCAGATCCATACTCATCAATGGTTGATATATTTATTTTAAAAATTATTTTTAAAATTATGAATTGCTATAGTAAAAACTTGAAATTGTCTAGATTCATTTAGAGGAAATGTGTAGACTAAAGCCTTCTTCACAGGGGTATCACCACCACGGGACCTCATGTGATTGAGAAATTAACCCCCCATGTCTGTGTTTTAAGCTGAACATTTGCACCTGATGAGCAAAGTCTGTATTTTAATCAGATTTACTGACATCCCCTTGGTATGCGCAGTCATTTGTAAACCCACTCAACACAACACAGGAACAGGACACAGCACTACTACCTGTGACGTACGGCATTAACCTCCTTTTCTTTTAAATGTGGGTTAAACAAATAGAACCAACTCTGCCACACATTATCCATCTCATAATCTCTCAAGATGTCATTCTTCTGGTGGATTTAAGCTTGCTCCTTTTGTGAACAGGTCTCTATATTGTGTAGTGAGATGAGCCTCCTGCACCCAAAATGCTTACAAATCTTTCATTTGTTATCGCCAACGCAGCCTCCATAACTCTTAATCAGGAAAGAAAGAAAACAAATAAACTAAATACAACTCCAAAACACCAAGATGCCAATTTGCATGGGACTAGTACTATCATCACTAATATATTCATATGGTAGGTAATTTTATGGATTTTTATTTGACAAATTAAGGATTATGGCAGATTCGCAGTGGATTAAGATCAGAGACAACCCCCACAATTAGGGTTGTCATGAGAACCAATACTTCGGTACCAAGTCGATGCCAACACGCAAAAAATACGTCGGTACTTGTTTTTTTCGGTACCGTAAGTACCGGATACAACTTTGCCCTCAGCGGGCTGTGTCCATTCCTGTCGGAATTGACGATGGCAGTATACACGCGTCAGTCTGTGCCGAGGATGAGCGCCAAAGAAGAACGCCTGTTGTCCATCATCTTTGCTAAAAACAATGGCTTCTACAAGTGCTAGAGCTTAGATCGGGCCCAAAAAATCCAGCCCGACCCCACCCGAATCCGTGCATGTTCTTTCTGAGCCCGGCCCGGCCCATCCCTTTAGCTGTAATTATGAGCCCGAGCCCGGTTTAAGCCCGACATTTTTTTTAAGGATACGAACATGGACATTGAAGGCTGACTCATGTCTTTCTTCCCATGGCAAGCCTTCGTCGAGGTCAGACACCCTGACTTGTATAAAGAATTCAAGGTGAGTGAGTTTCAGGTTTTTTGTTTTTTTTTAATCGTGGTATCGAATGAGAATTGTGGAAATTCACTGGTACTGGTATCGACTACTGAAATTCTGGTATTGTGACAAGCCTACCTGCAATACCAGTCCTGTGCGGATGGAGCTTACCACCCGGGCCATGATGATAAAGGCATTACTGTAATAACATGGTTATGTGACGCAACCATGGTAATGAGGTCATCATGTTTTTTTTGTGTTTTGTGGGGTTTTTTTATCGATATGATACAGTCATTTAAAAATGTGCAACTTTGGCTCTAATGCAGCCCCTCTGTCTGCTGTCACCATTCTGTAGCCTCGTTCAATGTCCCGCCCACAGCACTATCTGATTGGTTACACATCATGAGTAATAGACTATCAACACTGAAGGCTACTATGCCAATGACGGCAAAGACGGACAGCCGAAATATATGGGGCACAGATGCTATGCATCACATAGGCGGAATCTGAGCAGGTTTTTATTTTTTACCTATTATACTCCGTCTTAGTTTTGCTAAGTGATAGTACAGTTGATTATGTGGGATTAGGCAGCCCATATTAACTGGCACTACTGATTAATTAACTGGATTGTTTTAACACCAGAATGCATTGATTTGATTGATTTATTTTAATGTGAAATGCAAAAACACACGCAACTTTGTTCTGCTGTGTCGCATTGCCTCTGATACAACAATGTATTCATTTCATTCACTTTACACATTACACGTAACACATCATACCAATTTTTTACACAGTTCTATTAGGGCTGGGCGATAAATCGATTTTATCAATTAATTAGAATTTGTAGTTTAGGTCTTTGATGAAAATCGAGTTTCTCTTTAACTTTCTATGTAGTTTTTACAGCAGGACACTAAGAGCTTTCATCAAGCACTCAATGGGGCTGTGGGAAACGACTCTGGAGGCCAACTCAAAGCCAACTGCACAACTTACGTTCAAGTGCTGCATATACCAAGGTGGGGGCAGCAGTAGCTCAGTCGTAGGGAGTCGCAAGTCATAGGGACTTGGGTTGGGAACTGGAGGGTCGCTGGTTCAAGTCCCTGTCCGGACCAAATATGGAGCGTGGACTGGTGGCTGGAGAGGTGCCAGTTCACCTCCTGGGCACCGAACCCCCCAACCACTCGGGGCGCCTGACCAAGGCAGCCCCCTCACTCTGACATCTCTCCACTTTGTGCATGCATAGGTCCTGTTTGTCCATGTGTGTGTCTTTCGGACCTGTGTGTTAATGACAAAAAAGAGTGAAAAAATGGAATTTCCCTTCAGGGGGATTAAAGTATATAAAATAAAAAAATAAATAAAAAAGTGATGCACTGTCCCCGCTACTGTTCTGCATAGGCCTGAACACCTCAGCCAACTCAACACAAAGAGTAGCTACAGATACCGGTTCCAAAGTGGAGCAACCATCAGTCATCTCCTATACATGGATGACATCAAGCTGTATGCCGGGAGTGAGCGAGACATCGACTCACTGATCCACCTCACCAGGATCGACAGCAATGACATCGGAATGTCATTCAGACTAGACAAGTGCGGTCGATGGTGTCAAAGAGAGGGAAGATGATCAGAACCAAGGGGGTTGGACTACTAGTAGGCAGCGCTGAAGATGTTCAGGACAGCTACAAATACCTTGGGGTTCTGCAGGCAAACGGGAACCTTGAGGAGGCTGCAAGGAAGTCAGCCAAAGCCAAATACCTATATAGAGGAAGGCAGGTCCTGAAAAGTCAACTGAACGGAAAGAACAATGTCCGAACCATCAACAGATATGCTTTGCCAGTCATAAGACACTCTGCTGGTATAATAAGTTGGCCAAAGGAGGTGATAGAGGCCACTGATATCAAGACAAGGAAGCTTCTCACAATGCATGGAGGGTTTCATCCCAAGTCCAGCACCCTGAGACTGTACACTACACTAAACGTGGCAAGGGGGGCTGGTGAGTGTCAGAGCCACTGTCTAGGACAAAACAATCAAGATCCAGGAATACATCAGGAAGATGGCCCTCAAAGATGAGCTGCCAAGTGAATACCTCAGGCAGCAGAAACCTGAGAATGCAGAAGAGGAGGATGAACCATCATGGAGGGACAAGCCCCTGCACAGCATGTACCACCTACAGATCAAAGAAGTGGCCGACATCAAGAAATCCTACTACTGGCTGGAAAAGGCTGGACTGAAAGACAGCACAGAAGAACTAATCATGGCAGCACAGGAACAGGCATTTAGTACACGATCAATAGAAGCAGGGGTCTACCAGGACTCCAGGTGCAGGCTGTGCAAAGATGGTCCTGTGACAGTTCAGCACATAATAGCAGGGTGTAAGATGCAGGCAGGAACAGCGTACATGGAACACTAAGTGGCTTGCACAGTGTACAAGAACATCTGCACTGAATATGGGCTGGAAGATCCAAGGTCAGAATGGAAGACATCCTCTAATGTGGTCGAGAATGACCGAGCTAAGATCCTGTGGGACTTCCAGATAGAGTTGGGCGATCTTGTCCATGTCCTATCGTCCTATCGCCATCTAGTGAAATCGCCGATGAACGATGTCATCGTCATTCTCCTGACATTGTGTTGTTTGGTTTATTTACCGCTCTGTGACATGCACGTTAGTGTCGAGCGGGCGGGGCATTGATCTCGCATCCCTCCCCCGACCCTCCGCTCTCTCACTAAGGGGCCGTTTATACGACAATGATTTCAGTAAAAACGGAAAAGTCTGTCCTTTATACGACAATGATTTCAGTAAAAACGGAAAAGTCTGTCCTTTGTGTTTTAAAAAACTTCTGTGTTAATATGACGACGTTATTGAAACGATCCCCGTTCACACGGAGCCGCAAAATCTACTGGAAATGCTGTAGTATGCACGCCAGGCCAATGGGTGGCAGTGTAAATTTGCAAAGCAACCCCACGGCATAACGCCATGCGCCTGCGCTGAAGCGCCTTCCTCTCCAATGCTGTGATTACAAACCAAAACAAAGAAGACACAATGGCGAAAGCATGCACAGATAACTTTGTCTGGATGGACGACGAGGTGGAGTTGCTACAGTAACAGATCTACACTTCACTTCAAATCAACAGGGTGAGCAGCACAAACAGAGCTCAGCATTGTTGTTGTGACGGTCGGCATGCCTAGTGACTGGAACTGTAATGCGCATGTGCGAAAAGTCTCCGTTTTCAGAGGAACTGCATATTACACGTTTACATGACAACGGAGACGCTGCCGTTTCCAAAACATTGCACTCTGGAACCCGTTTTCAAGTCGTTGCGTTTTCAGGCACCCAAAACGCCGCTGTCGTGTAAACGATCGGCCAAAACGCAACTAAAGTTTACTGTTTTCAGTTGAAATCGTTGTCGTCTAAACGGGGCCTAAGCAGCCTCCCTCTGTCTCCTCTCACTCAGCCTCGATCTTGTCAGCATGCGCCACACACGCATCGACACAATGGGGGAATTTTTATATGTATAATTTCTTATTTTAATCAATATTGACATGGAATTTTGAAAAGCTAGCCACATTTTGCAGAACATGAATCTAAGTGACTGAGCTAACTTCTGGCCAGAAAACCCAAGCTGTCTAAAAGTCAACATTAAACACATAAGTATTAGAATTAGTTCAGTGCTAGATATTACACTTGATTACATTTCAGGACTTTTGTAGCAACTGCAGACATTTTGCTGCCTGTCATTACAGTCCCTTGACACATGAACAGGAAAACAAACCTGATTGTGAAACCTTGGTAAACTTTGGTTCAAGGGCACAAATAGAGATCATCCAGGCTATCAACTTTGGTATTTAGGTGAAAGTGAGTATGTTCTCAAACGTGTCATTTTCCTCTATATCAAATTGAAACCAGAGACACCATGAAATGGGGATCCTAACTAATCTTTAAAGTTTCATATGCTTGTCTTACTACATATATTTTCATTGGGGGCTTTGCAGATTATATATAGCTATAAATCCTATTGTTTACATTGTTTTATAGTCACATACCTCTGTTTCAAATAATATCAAAAGTACCACAGCATAAACATGCTGATAAAGTAGCTCTGGATGCTCTCCAAGAAGGTAGGAGAGGATCAGAACAGGCATTGGAAATTTTCGGTATCGACACGTAGTTAAAAATAGAGTCAATGTGGTCACTTGGCAGGGAGAGTGAATAGAGGAATCCACCTAAACCAAACCTGGACAACTTTTCAAAACATTAAAATTTCACTCTCTGTAAATGGATAGTGCTTTGAAATGCAGAACCGAAGCTCAGTGAGTCAACGGAGCGGCAGACTTTAAAGGAAAGGCCTCTTGTATGTCATGTCAATTTTCGTTTTCTTTTTTTATTTATTTTTTCTGAGAAATTAACCAGTTGATTGACATCCCGAAGTATTTAATTTAAAATGTGATATGGGTGTGTTCCGGGTGAGGGCATCAGCAGTAGGAGTGGTAGGAAGGAGGACAACATTCGTTTTAAGTTATGGATTGCTGCATCGTGGCTGGAGTGACCCAATTGCAAGATAGTCTCTAGTTCAATATTTTTTCATTGTCAACATGAAAAGACCAACACCAACAATGTTTTAGTCCTTCATGAAGTACTTTCCAATGTCCAGCTCTAGTTTTTGCCTCTCACAAAATACCATTACTTTAAGCTTAAAGGTATCTGTTTTTCAGAAAAAGTATCCCTCAATCTTTGAAATACCCAGAAGACTGTTTAACAAAAATTAATGGTGTTCTGAAGTTATTTTCAGACTCCTCAAAGACTCCTCTAACCTCTGGATAAAAAGTATTTGTTCTGCTGCATAACAAAAAAACATTTGGTAACCCTTGACACAATTTCAACTGTTAATTCGTGAACTAAACAAAGTCATATGTCCTTGTTCAATTTGTACAACACATACCAAGATTAAAACAATTTATTAGTTAGTCTATATGTTGTGAATTTCTATCAAATTTTCAAACAAAATAATGCATTTATATTTCCCTAGTGTCATGCTAAACAAGCAAGGAGATATAAAGATTGTCAAGTATTTATTTTTCAAAAAAACACAAAAAAAACTAATGACCATCTGTGATTCAAATGTAACTATAAACTGTCCTACATTAAAGGCACAAACTGGTGCTAGTTAGAACTAATTTGTCCCTACTGAAGATGTAAATATATATAATGTCCTGAAACATCTGAGCACTGTGGTTTTTCACAAATGCTACTCGGACAGGGAGAAATGTTGTTGGGGACTATTTTTGGCTGCGGATTAATAGACTGTGGTGCATTAATGAGTATTTTCAGCAACAGGAAGGTGTATGTGGGATTGAGTCAAGACAAGCGTGCATTCACTATAGCTGCAACCACATGCATGCATCCACACGTTTTGCACACACACAACCTCACAAACACTTGCAACTAGTCCAATGATGCCTCCCTGTGATAACAGGTTCATGAGTTATGGAAGGAGGAAAGTGGATGCGTCAGAATGGTGTAGAGATGGACCCCAAGAAGGCACCTTTGCAGTCCAATGCAATCTCTCCCCTGGCACTTACACCTAAAAAAATTTTAGCTCCCGGGTTTACTTCTGGGGTAAGTCACCCACTGATGTGTTGTCGTGTTTCTCCTGGTGGCCCCACCCATGACTCCTCACTTGGCTCATAGTCTTCACATTATAATAATGAAGGAGAGATTTTAAAATGGCTTTTCTCCGCTCAAGAGAAGTTTTATAAACTTACAATAACAGAGGGAGTCATAATTGACCTTTTTTGCAGTTTGAGGTGTCCTGTCAACAGTTTCACAGACATTTCTTTTGGCCAATAGGGAAAATGCTTTTTAGGCCGCAAGGGATTTCTTCATTGCAATACTGCAAGTGGCCACTGGCAAAAATGTAGTATGATATATCAGAATTTGGATACATACACATTGCTTGGTAGTACGATCAATTCAATGTTGGTTTGGGTCTTTTCATGGAATTTGTTGACAATACAAAAATATTGCATTTCTCCAGCTTTAATGTTTCTTAAAAGAGATTAAAATTTGGGGAGATTTGGGGCGCTGGTGGCTTAGTGGTAGAGCAGGCGCCCCATGTACAAGGCTGTTGCCGCAGCAACCCGGGTTCGACTCCAGACTGTGGCCCTTTGCTGCATGTCACTCCCTCTCTCTCTCTCCCCCTTCACGCTTGTCTGTTCTATACATTAAAGGCTAACCTAAATCTAGTGGCATGTAGCAGTGAGGATTGCAGATTGCAACCAGTTGAAACTTCTCCTGGCTTTTACTGAGAGCCCAATTATCTGTAGAGGTCTCCTTCTCTCCAAAATAAATGCACCAGGTGATTAAAACCAATAGATACATAGAATAAAGCATTTTCATGTTACAAATCAGTGTTTCTCCCATACCGTTTGTCGCATTGAAGATGGTCCACTAACCAAGCTCCTGCTGTTTCTCTGATAACTTAATATGTGCTCACCTACTTCCGATCAAGACACTCAAAAGGTTCTGTAAGTGAGCAGAGAGGTTTCCTTCCCTCCAAACAAATGGACCTTGAGATTTAAATCATTAAAATCACTGAATAAAGCACCTTTAAAAAAAAAAAATCAACGCTGTCGTAACAGAGGGGCCGACACAAAAACACAATGTTTGGTTTGTCCATTCTAGGCTACTGTACAAACATGGCAGCACAACTCGGCGAACTCCATGGATGAGGACCCGCTCCCTATGTAGATATAAAAGCTCATTCTTAAGTAACGAAAAAACAGCAAATCTTATTTTAGGTGATAACACACTAAAGAACACATTTTTTACATTATATTCCATTTCTGTCACTATATTCCCCTAAATCCTACACACTGGACCTTAAGTAGTTTCCCCTTTGGACACTACTTCCCACTCTGGCAAATCCATGGCCATTATTTGAAGTATTTTCAAAGGTATTTCAGTAAAATTTAGCACACCTTGTACAGTGTATAGCATTAATCTGGCTCCTTCTGCCCAGTAATCACAGGAGGAAAACCTCATCACTTTGTTTTCCCTAATGCTAATTGAACAATCAGTCTATGAGACTTTGTCTGGTAGATCAAACAGTTCTTAGGGACTGTTTGTTATTTATGAGAGGAGAGGGGGTGGTGCAAAATAGGAGAGGCACGTCAAGTAATTCTTTAAGCACTGGTAAGGGACTTATATTTTTTTTATTTTGGCTTAGGGGAGGGGCATACAAATTTAGATGGTTGTACTTTGTATTTATTTTGTGGACAGGCTTTGAAGGCATGTTTTCTTTAAAAATCGCCAAAATTACACCATTTATCATATCCAACAAACTATCCAAAAAATTTTGATCGCCGTTGGACACATCATGTGTAACACATGCGTCCATCAGAAGAAAAACTATAAAATATATGCAAAATATTTCATTTAGTGATATTTCATCCAAATTTATTCTATGTCTCCTTTAAAATTCGGCCAACAATAAACCATTTGCACAAACTAACCAGCAGCATGAGAAAAGTGAAAAAATTAGGCTTTTTTTTTTGTTACAACTCAAGGATTTTGTCTTCAACTTTTAACTGTCAAACATCAAGGGTAAGTTTTAAAAATCTAATTTATTGATGGTAGAGGGAGGGTGATGCATTTTCCCCAAATTACTCGGGAAGGCTCAAGGAAAATTGTCAGTAGCTTCAGGGTGGGTAAAAAAAAAGAAGTCACATCCCAGTCACCCCCTCCTCTGATAAGTAAAGAACAGTCCCCCATGTGTTCATTACCAATATTAATTCATATTTTCAACCTTTGCTGCATATATGTAACCTTAAGGCAAAATTTCTAAAACCCATATTTGACCCTAAACTTGACCTAACTCCTCAGTTAAAATGTCTACCCCATAGTAGGCTTGATGTGTAAACCAGACAAAACACATATTCCAACATACACACCACATGAATGGGTTGGGAACGTGTGTTAACATGTGACAGGAGGTTGTGGTTGTCAGCTGTATGGACAGCAGGGTTAGCTGCTTTTAGCCCAGATGCTAGCTCATCAAAACCACGACAGACTTCCCAGACAGCTGCTGGGGCGCATCCTCTTAGCATTATTCTCACGTCTCCCCCTGCCTTGGCAAGGAGGCAGCAGGGCTACTGGTGACTGGTGGCTGTCACACGACTGTATACTGGTCCCAGTCCTTCTCTGCACGACTCAGAGGCGAACATCAGCTGAGCTCATTAGAGAAGCTGCTAAAACAACCTGCACAACAGAATTCATTTCGCTTTGGTAATGCGCCTTGCCTTCTAAGTAGCTTTTAATAGCCACCAAACGTACGATTTATGATTAATAAATGTAGATTTCTGAGTTCAATTTTAAAAATCAACGACAGAGCCCAAAATAAATGGCCGTCAAAGGAACCATAAAAGAAATGTTCATGAAAAGCACAGTCAATAGCGGCCAACATATCGGATCTGCAAAGGGACATGAATAATGCAGCTGATGTAGGCTCGGTATCACTACATTGCTACAAAATATAACGTTCACTTGCGTCAAGGTGGCAACATGCAGCACCGCCAGATCGGAAGAAAGGTGCTTTTGCTTTCAAAATAAAAGCGCCAATCTCAGTTAAAAACTCATTCCAGCCCTTAGTCGCCAAGGAATAGACCCCTAATTTTGAAAGGCTTTGCTAGGCGTTCTTGCTCCTACTGTCTCACTTGACGCTGATTAAAATATCTCACTACAATGTCGTGTAGCTAACTAGTACAACACTGAATATGATAGCAAACCCTCACATGATAATATAAACGTTACAAACTTCAATATAGAGTCGCAAATAGCGTTGTTACAAAGCAAATTCCGCATCTGTCCGACCTGTGAAAATGCAGGCAGCTAACGCTGGAGCAATGACAGTCAACCAAACCGGTTAGCTTAGCATACTGGCTAACGGTAGCTAGCTCGGCAGCGAAGACAGCTCGCATCGTGACACAGACGTGCACAGGCAACCGACGGCAAAACGCCACACAGGTGCACAATGAGAAGCATTTTTTCGCATTTAATCACACAGTCTCCTTACCCGTCAGAATCCCTACTCGGGTCTGATGGTCGTGGTTGGTGAGCACCATCCCGTCCGCCGCCATGTTTACAACCTCTGTCTGCACTGAGCCGGCACATACATAGAAACAGTGTGGTGGTGTGCGGGTTGCTGCTGCACCTCTGGAGGACGACTCTGTATGTGTGTGAGCGTGCGTGTCCTTTGGTGTAAGTGTCCTCCAACTACTAAGTGAAGATTTGGGGCTACCTCAGAAAACACTGGGAAAAAATAGAATAGCAGGACTGGTACTTTGTGAAACCCCCAAATAAGAGTAAGGTGACCTATGTATGAAATATCTTACATTGGCTCAGTAGTGTCTGGTCAGTCATCAGTCAGTGCTCCATTTTGTACCAGATTTAGTCTATTTTGGTAGATTGAGGTGGGAAACTGTCGGGGCAAAAAGTGTCACATCCCCAGCAATAAAATCTTAATCACTATAAAAAAGAAAATGTTTAATGTCTAGTCATCTTTAAGTGTACATTTGGGCCTCTTAGCCACACATGCAGTGAAGAGGATATGCAGTGGCGGACTAAGGCTGTCTGAGGGGCAGGGACAAAGAAATAAAGGACACCAGCTGCATGTGGAGGGGCACCAGCTTCAGACGATAATCTATCATGTCTGACAACCGAAATTAGGTATCCCTCACTGCAGTGTGCAATAAAGTGCCTAAAACCCAGAAATGAGTTAGCATCTTATGGCCGGTATACACTGTGCGATTTTGGGCTGTCCCAGACGAAAGATGACCATCGTGGGAGAAACATGGCGATATCTTTGGTCGTGGCTCTAAAACGGTGGTCTTACGTCGCACTGTGAGACAGGTTCAAGGATGGCTGTTGTCAACATCTTGCGACCAAAGATAACCTGAGATAAAATTCTGACAGTGTCAGAAATTTAGGATGACTATCTCACAGCTGCTACGACCTACGTCAACTAATCAACCAATAGAAATGCAGCACGAAATGACACAATGGTCACCGCGACACCGGCACTAAACCCAAACAAATGATCGCTTGCCATGGAGGTAAAACGAACAAAAAAACTCCCAGAAAGAGGAAAGTTTGGTGGAGCTGTGGCAGCAGAAGCCTTGTTAATTTGATGTTTCCTCCAGCTGCTATCATGACCGCGAGAAAAAAGACGCTGCATGGAAGGAAATTGCGGAGGAACTGCAACTTCCAGGTGAGCAAGCTACCTATGGTGGTGCAGATGGATGATGTACGCTGATGCAGTGCATGCTGATGACGTTGCATATTGACATACGTCGTAACCTGCGATTCAGTAGTTAACGGCCATCGTACAATCTGCACACATCAAACTTGACGTTGTACCAAAGTTTATTGGATCCACGTCTCACAGTGTGTCATGCAATAGTCTTAATAAGATTGTTAAAATCATACAATGTATAGAGGGCATTACACTTGGTTCCTGTGTCTCAAAGTCAAGTTGTTTTTTTTTTTTGTTTTTTTTAATAAATGCCTGAAATAAAGTCTGTGGTTCACACAAGCTTAAGGGCGTTTTCAGACCTAAAAGTCCAGACCGGGTTTCTTGGTTTTGCATTCACATTGCAATTCTGTGAGTGGACTAAAGAACTTTACATGACATAGTAACGTTCATCTACGAGGGTTGCGTCACCTTATATTTGACATCGATTGGTTTATAAATGGGCGGGGGTCTGACGTCAGCGTGTTGTCAAGTAGGCAGGTAGAAATCCCCTCAGTGTTTACAAATATTACCTCATGAAAATGGACGAACCGATTCTAATAATCGCCACGTTACTCATACTATTATGGCATTGCTATCAGCTGCAGCACCAACGTAGAGCACAATACTCGTGGCTCGTACAAAAACGAAATATAAATCTACACCTTGTGCGAAGATGTCATTGTCGCCGGCAGGAAAGGAGGAGGAGGAGACAGCTAGCAATGTTAGCAATGCTGAGAGCCCTGCCAACTCGGGAGCGACCAGTGTCGAGGTGAGTGACCATAGACGGCTCATTTTTGATGGTGGACTTGACTTCTCCTCTGGCGGAAATGAACAACCGGTGCACCAGAATTTCCTGTCAATGGTCCCAGAGTCTGAACCATCCAAAAAAATGCTTTCACACTAGTAACGGACCAGACCATGGTTCCGTTTGGTCCGGACTGAGACCACCTCTTTTGGCCGGACCAAATTTCGGCCGTTTGGTCCGGACCATGGTAGTTTTCACGCCTGTGGACCAAACTGGAAAGTCCAAAAGTCTGGACCAAATGACCTGGGTGTGAAAAGGCCCTAAGAGACTTTTTTTTGTCAACATTTTGTTGTATGACATAAAATACATCAGTACATATGTCACTCGTAAATTTTGAAGCTTTAATGTGTCTTCAAGAAGGGGGTTGTTAACAAGTGGCTAAATGAAACTACATAACTCATTATGGTGTTCATTTGTGAAGATTATCTTGCTTAACAAGACATGTAAGTATCATAAATGTTTGTTTGCCATAAAGCTTATTTTCTGCAATAAGTTAAAATCCAGTAAAATAATCCCATAGGCTTTTTGACGAGGGAACCACGGCAAAGCTAACTTCCTTGTCAGGCCATAGAAATAAGTCATCCCCAGAGCACTCTATGGCAGAAGGTATAACTGCAACGGCAGCAGCTACGTGACCCACCCACTAGATACATGACTTGCGCACCATACCTACACGTCAGTCCACGATCAGCCCCCTTTGCTGAGTGGAATTTCAGACGAAAATGTTAAGTTAGCGAATCGCTAACAGTGAAGTTTTAGGTTAAAAGAGAGGGGGATAAGGTTAGGGTAAGGGTAATGGTAAGGATTACATCTCATTATTTAAGAGTGAATCAAGTCTTCATGTAAAATGGATTATAAAGTCCATTATTGCTACCTTTGGCCTTGCATATATTCACTGTAGTGAATGCCGTGATAGCAGGGTTCAGATAACCATCGCAATAGTGGGTTTGTCTTATACTTTTGATGGGTGCAGTTTGTAGGGGCATGTTGTGTCCACTACAAATGGAATGTGTCTGCAGCTATACATGTCACAAATCAAGTACACCTCTCTACAGTGTGCAATTTATTGAGGAACTGAATATGGACGACTAAAAAGTGTCCTCAGCCTTTCCTTTTTTTTTGTGCTTTTTTGAGGTTGACGTTAAATGTAACAATCATGAACATATGTAGATGTTAACTATAAACGTGGTTACATCTTGGAGGGTTATAAGAAATATTTAATAATATAAGTGGTAATTGCACAACAAGAGTCTAATGCATTGGTCACACTACCAGTGACACAGCAAGAGGCTACAATTTATTTTCAGTGAAAGCTGGTGACAAAGCTATAAACTGACACCTGGCACTTGTTGCTGCCGACGGACCAACAAATTAAAGTTGAGTTGGCCTCAACTTTTTTCTGCGCTTCAATGACACATTGAAGCATCAATCAGTCATATGGGTTTTTTTCTAGCTGAGGTACTGTGTTATTAAGCTGTGTTAGCTATCTGTAAATTGCAGTGCACACAGGGATGCAATGGGGTGAAATGTGATGTTAGAATGGGACTCAGACACTAATCATAAGCACAGATGTTTTTCTGACCAAATACATACTTTAGATGACTTTCAGTCAAGGTGCTTTGTTGCAAGTAGCAGACACACACAAGCCTGTGACGACAAAACTACGTAAACGGGTGCTCAAGCAACTTGTCAACAGCCATGACTCAGTGATAATGTAGCTGGTCAAGCTGTTGTGTTGTTGCTGGTAGTATGAGCACTGCGTTAGGCTACAACACGTTTTATTTCAACATTCATTGGGTGGTTGTTTGTGCTATACAACGCTAATTCAACAAATACTACTATATTTATACCGATATTTAAAAAAAAAAGTTATTAAAATATTTACAACACAATCAACTAAGAATTGTAGTGTTTTTGTTAGCTTAGAATTGTAGTAGTGGGTCCTCTTCCATGGAGTCTGCCATGTTCATCTACAGTAGCCCAGAACAGACAAACCAAACACTGGTTCTGCAAAGGGTCAATTTGCGTTTTTCGCTTCTGCCACTGTAATTGTCCTTCACACTTCTCCCACACGCATGTCAACAATTTCTAGGATGCCAGGTGGTCATCTGCCATCCAAGAACTTCAAGGGTGAGAAATGGTTGGGGCACAGTATTGTCATTTGCCTTGGGAGGAGGAACTACAGTATGTGTCATGTGATGGGTGTTTGACCGACTGTAAAATCAACATGCTGAGTTGAACACAACATATATTCACTTGTCACCACTGCGGAAAATAAGTGCTAACGGAGCAAGTAAAGGGGGTGGCTGCTGTGTATCCGGGACATCCTGCTCCAAGAGTGTCCTTTTGACCTGTTATGTCTGACCGAGACAAGTTTTAAAAGGCCAAAAATGAAAAATGTCCAACACAACTGCTAATCTGATTGTATGATATCTTCAGTGTAATGAACTGAATCACAGACAGGCTAATGTGTAACAAATATGGTAATGACTAGGTTGGTACTTGTAAAAATAAAAATGTGTGAAGGGAGCAAATGTCATTTAAACAATTGTATTACATTTGTTTAAATTAATGGATTTAATAAACAAAATTCAAATTCATCCTTTCTGTGGGTATGTTTGTGTTTATGATGTCTTTGGTTTGGTGTTCACTTTTAACCATAAATTATAAAATAATTTTGAAATAAAAAACATTCTTGGAGACTAGTCAGTGAAACTGAAATTACTGTTTGTTTGTTTTTTGCTGTATTTGTATTTGTGTTCTATTTATCCATGTGTACTGTCACTGTTATGGTAAAAGCCAAATTTCAGCAAAACAAATACATCAATTTAAATGTGTAGAAAAAGAGCTGAGCAGTTCATTCATCCTATGAAAACTCAAAACTGAGCAACACTTTCCAACCTGCAAATGACTCGAACAGAACAAGAGAGAGAGATTACCAGCTTAGTGTACTTAAAAGCAGTTCTGCATCATCGAAAAGTGCAATGGCTTCTCTTTTTGGGTACATATAAATATATTAACAGAACTTTTATTAAAGTGAAACCAGTAACAGCTAAAATTCAGTCACAGTAAGAGCTGACAAAACTAAAGACAAAGCAGTCAAAAGCAAATAGAGCCGAACTGATTTATGGGTCTATCACCAGGGGTGGAGCAGTGATTTTAAATGTGGGGGTGTTCCAGGGGTGGCACATGAGCACCACATCCCGCCTGCCTTTGGCTGTTTCCCTCTCCAAAATTAATGCTCCCAGACAGTATTCAGAGGTTCTTCCAACATAGAGTCGGTCATTATGAACTGAGAGTCATTCATTATGAACATGCATATTTATTAAAACAAATTTAATCTGTTATCAATTTTTAATATGAACATATACCAAACCATATCATTGTAGGCT
>NC_065519.1:29936535-29938088 GCF_006386435.1 Epinephelus moara
GCTGCGGGGGAGAGCAGGGTCTCCGCCGACAGAGAGATGATGTTGATTTGAGGGGGCGGCGGAGAGCCGGTTTCCTCTGCATTCACTTACATGACAACTTGACTTGAAAAAGAAGTCAATTTTCTTTTCTTCTCCTTTTTGGCATCTCTGCCTCCTTCTTCTCTCTGTTGTGTGTCAATGTTGTTCAATGTCAGCCATCGCTGAGTGACAAAAGCTCCGACTGACATAACTTCAAATTTCGCGGGCCGGCGGCCGGTGGCCGGCGGCCGGTCGCGGACAACAGTCTTGATTGGGTGAATGTCGTTCAATTTGACCAATGCCTTTTCATGCAGCATAAGGGGGGGTGAGGTGCGCTCCATTTTGTATGCTGGTGCACTGCCAGGGTGGGCAAACGGCTTTACCTTTGGAAAGTATGGGGGGGATGAAATCATCTTGCTGTAAAAGTGGGGGGGTGTCAAAACACCCCCATCCCCCACGGGTGCGACGCCCCTGCGCATCACTCCTTCCTCTTGGGGTGAACACCGGGGTGAATGGTTTTTTTAATTGAAAGATAGATACAATAAAATAAAAAAATAAATCATACTCATATTAACTTAAATGTTTCTAGTAAAGAAGTTAGTTTTAGCTCATTCCTCCAATGAGTCTTAAAATATCCGCATTTGTGAATGAAGAACTTTCCCAATAACACACCGGGGTGAATGTTGTGGGAGCCAGGATGTAGGGAGGGGGTAAAGGAGACGCGCCAGACATGATTCACAATATCACGATACGGTGATGTAGTTAAAATAAATCCTCACCATCTTCTTGTTTCCTTTTCTCTTTCTCTCAGGCCAGGAAATGTGTTTACAGTGTTATGGCTACATTTGTTCATAGTTTAAATGGTGCCATAATTGAGCACCCTCACATCAGACANAGCAAAGATTGATAAGGCCAGGAAATGTGTTTACAGTGTTATGGCTATATTTGTTCATAGTTTAAATGGTGCCATAATTGAGCACCCTCACATCAGACATATTCATCTCACACCTAGGAGAATTTATATGTTTTTAAGTAAATTAGTTAATTGTCTTAAAGACCACCTCCAAACGCAGTGAACTGCTTACAGTTGACAGTGTCACTGCTTTTGAATTTGGCCTTTAGGACACATTTTTTAGGCCTGAACATAGCCCAGGCTGTCATGGCTAATGTTGAGTTTTTGATATTCATCTATAACTTGTTTAAAGTTTCAGTAAATTCTATTTATATTTGCACTCCTTTTGTCTTTGTTACTGACTAAATGTTGTATTTCACAATCAAATCTGACTGTCAATTGAAAGGACAAACAAAGCATACACTACAGATAAAACATTAAGCATTAATGTTTAACATTGTCACTGACAAAAAATTAAGCAGTCCATTTCTGTGTGGGCCTGATTATTTTAACTTTGTACTTGAAGATAACTAAGCACCTTACACCCAGCAGCAGAGCCTGAGAAGATTTTGGAGAGTAACCTTTGTTTGCTGCTCTGTTAGAAGTCTAGTTTTAACACAGAAGAATGTGACTGGATAAAAGG
>NC_065519.1:29944555-29947759 GCF_006386435.1 Epinephelus moara
TGCAGAAGTGGAGAAGTACAGGAGAGGAAGAGACATGAAGTCTGAGGAGCACATACATGTACAGATAGTAAGGTACAGCACGTGTAGGGAGTTGTGTTATTCTCTTGTCTTTCAAAACAGGAACCATGCCCCACCGTCAGCGGGAAGGAGTCAGATTAACACGAGGCAGGGGCGTGGTGTGGCGAAGGAGGAAGTGGAACCGCCAATGAGAAGAGGACAACGCCTTGCGTGCACAATGACTCATGTGACGCTTAAATACACTGGGTCAGGAAGAGAGAGTTGGTCAGATTCATGAACTGGCACACTTTGTTGTTTGTCAGGGAAATAAGTTGAGACCCAGAGCTCTGTAATTTTATTCCTTTACTGCTTAATAAACTACATTAACTGAGACCGAATATCTTCTCCTATTGTTTATTAAAGAACACGCAGGACTGAGCTCACACATAGCACACTGGAGAGCAGGACGAGCCTCGAGTCCGACACATGTGACCAAGGGAACCAAACAATGATGTGGTCTTTCTGTCATTTATTGTGTATTATTTACTATATGACTTTGCCACTTCAGCCCTGACCCCAACCTCACGCCTGGTCATGACCCACCTCAGGACTTCAATTTTAAACCCCCAACCTGGCCCTTATTCCATACCCTAACCCTGACCTGGTCATGGGCCCTGAATCTAACCAATTTTGACCCTAACGCTTAATTTCAACCCAATTTGACTCTAATCTACCACGACCTGGATGTGACCCCTGACCCTAACCACACCCTTGATTATGGCATTGGACTTTGAGGAGGGATGATGGACTGTGCCCCCACTCAACTTCCTTCACCCTGACCTGGTCATGGGCCCTAAACCTAACCAATTTTGACCCTAACGCTTGATTTCAACCCAATTTGACTCTAATTTACCATGACCTGGATGTGAGCCCTGACCCTAACCACACCCTAGATTATGGGATGGGACTCTGAGGAGGGATGATGGACTGCGACGATGAGACTCAACTTCTTTCACCCTAACCCCCCCTAACCCTAACCCCTAAACCAGAGGAAACTGCATTGCTACTGTAGAATTCACCAAACCACATGTTTCTGGCTTGGAAACTTGTTTCTGAGTGCTTCTGGTCAAAAGGAACAGCCTGAGTTACAGCATGCTCTCAAAATGGTTTTCGGGGCCTGAAAACGCTAAAAGTGACATGATGCTGTTTTCTGACCAACTAGTGAATGAAAGCAAAGGAAACTGTCTTGCTACTATAGAATTCACCAATCCACATGTTTCTGGCTTGGAAACTTGTTTCTGAGTGCTTCTGGTCAAAAGTCACAGCCTGAAAGACAACATGCTCTCAAAATGCTTTTCGGGGCCCGAAAACGTTAAAAGTGACATGATGCTGTTTTCTGACCAACTAGTGAGGGAAACCAGAAGAAACTGCATTGCTACTATAGAATTCACCAATCCACATGTTTCTGGCTTGGAAACGTGTTTCTGAGTGCTTCTTGTCAATAGTAACAACCTGAACGACAACATGCTCTCAAAATGTTTTTCGGGGCCTGAAAACGCTAAAAGTGACATGATGCTGTTTTCTGACCAACTAATGAGGGAAACCAGAGGAAAATGCATTGCTACTATAGAATTCACCAAACCACAAATTTCTGGCTTGGAAATTTCTTTCTGAGCGCTTCTTGTCAAAAGTCACAGCCTAAGTTACAACATGCTCTCAAAATACTTTTTGGGACCTGAAAACGTTAAAAGTGACATGATGCTGTTGTCTGACCATCTAGTGAATGAAAGCAAAGGAAACTGTCTTGCTACTATAGAATTCACCAATCCACATGTTTCTGGCTTGGAAACTTGTTTCTGATTGCTCCTGGTTAAAAGTCACAGCCTAAGTTACAACATGCTCTCAAAATGCCTTTCGGGGCCTGAAAACGTTAAAAGTGACATGATGCTGTTTTCTAATCAACTAGCTAGGAAAACCAGAGGAAACTGCATTGTTACTATAGAATTCACCAAACCACATATTTCTGACTTGGAAACTTGTTTCTGAGTGCTTCTTGTCAAACGTAACAGCCTGAAAGATAACATGCTCTCAAAGTGGTTTTCGGGGCTGAAAACATTAAAAGTGACATGATGCTGTTTTCTGACCAACTAGTGACGGAAACCAGAGGAAAATGCATTGCTACTATAGAATTCACAAAACCACATGTTTCTGGCTTGGAAACTTGTTTCTGAGTGCTTCTTGTCAATAGTAACAACCTAAGTTACAACATGCTCTCAAAATGGTTTTCGGGGCCTGAAAACGTTAAAAGTGACATGATGCTGTTTTCTGACCAAATAGTTAGGTAAACCTGAAGTAACTGCATTGCTACTATAGAATTCACCAAACCACATGTCTGCCTTGGAAACTTGTTTCTGAGTGCTTCTGGTTAAAAGTCACAGCCTGAGTTACAACATGCTCTCAATATGCTTTTCGCGGCCGGAAAACGTTAAAAGTGACATGATGCTGTTGTCTGACCAACTAGTGAAGGAAACCAGAGGAAACTGACTTGCTGCTATAGACTTCACCAATCACATGTTTCTGACTTGGAAACTTGTTTCTGAGTGCTTTTGGTCAAAAGTAACAGCCTGAAAGACAACATGCTCTCAAAATGTTTTTCGGGGCCTGAAAACGCTAAAAGTGACATGATGCTGTTTTCTGACCAACTACTGAGGGAAACCAGAGGAAAATGCATTGCTACGATAGAATTCACCAAACCACATATTTCTGGCTTGGAAACTTGTTTCTGATTGCTTATGGTTAAAAGTCACAGCCTAAGTTACAACATGCTCTCAAAATGCTTTTCGGGGCCTGAAAACGTTAAAAGTGACATGATGCTGTTTTCTGATCAAGTGGTTAGGAAAACCAGAGGAACCTACATTGCTGCTATATAATTCACCAAACTACATATTTTTGGCTTGGAAACTTGTTTCTGAGTGCATCTGGTTAAAAGTAACAACCTGAGTTACAACATGCTCTCAAAATGCTTTTCGGTGCCTGAAAACGTTAAAAGTGACAAAATGCTGTTTTCTAATCAAGTGGTTAGGGAAACCAGAGGAAACTGACTTGCTGCTATAGACTTCACCAATCACATGTTTCTGACTTGGAAACTTGTTTCTGAGTGCTTTTGGTCAAAAGTAACAGCCTGAAAGACAACATGCTCTCAAAATG
>NC_065519.1:29948255-29949097 GCF_006386435.1 Epinephelus moara
TTGCTATAGAATTCACAAACCCACGTGTCTGGCTTGGAAACTTGTTTCTGATTGCCTATGGTTAAAAGTCACAGCCAAAGTTACAACATGCTCTCAAAATGCTTTTCGTGGCCTGAAAACGTTAAAAGTGACTTGATGCTGTTTTCTAATCACCTAGCTAGGCAAACCAGAGGAAACTGCCTTGTTACTATAGAATTCACCAAACCACATATTTCTGGCTTGGAAACTTGTTTCTGAGTGCTTCTTGTCAAAAGTAACAGCCTGAAAGATAACATGCTCTCAAAGTGGTTTTCGGGGCCTTAAACGTTAAAAGTGACTTGATGCTGTTTTCTGATCAAGTGGTTAGGAAAACCAGACGAACCTACATTGCTACTATAGAATTCACCAATCCACATGTTTCTGCCTTGGAAACTTGTTTCTGAGTGCTTCTGGTCAAAAGTAACAGACTGAGTTACAACATGCTCTGAAAATGGTTTTCGGTGCCTGAAAACGTTAAAAGTGACATGATGCTGTTTTCTGACCAACTAGTGAGGAAAACTAGAGGAAACTGACTTGCCGCTATAGAATTCACAAAACCACATGTTTCTGGCTTGGAAACTTGTTTCTGAGTACTTCTTGTCAATAGTAAAAGCCTCAGTTACAACATGCTCTCAAAATGGTTTTCGGGGCCTGAAAACGTTAAAAGTGACATGATGCTGTTTTCTGACCAAATAGTTAGGTAAACCCAAAGAAACTGCATTGCTACTATAGAATTCAGCAAACCATATGTCTGCCTTGGAAACTTGTTTCTGAGTGCTTCTGGTTAAAAGTCACAGCCTGAAACACAACATGCTCTCAAAATG
>NC_065519.1:29949155-29949561 GCF_006386435.1 Epinephelus moara
ATGCTCTCAAAATGGTTTTCGGGGCCTGAAAACATTAAAAGTGACATTATGCTGTTGTCTGACGAGCTAGTGAGGGAAACCAGACGAAACTGCATTGCTACTATAGAATTTACCAATCCACATGTTTCTGGTTTGGAAACGTGTTTCTGAGTGCTTCTTGTCAATAGTAACAGCCTAAGTTACAACATGCTCTCAAAATGGTTTTCGGGGCCTGAAAACGTTAAAAGTGACATGATGCTGTTTTCTGACCAAATAGATAGGTAAACCTGAAGAAACTGCATTGCTACTATAGACTTCACCAAACCACATGTCTGCCTTGGAAACTTGTTTCTGAGTGCTTTTGGTCAAAAGTAACAGCCTGAAAGACAACATTCTCTCAAAATGTTTTTCGGGGCCTGAAAACGTT
>NC_065519.1:29950061-29953820 GCF_006386435.1 Epinephelus moara
GCCTTGTTACTATAGAATTCACCAAACCACATATGTCTGGCTTGGAAACTTGTTTCTGAGTACTTCTTCTCAAAAGTAACAGCCTGAAAGATAACATGCTCTCAAAATGGTTTTCGGGGCCTGAAAACGTTAAAAGTGACTTGATGCTGTTTTCTGATCAAGTGGTTAGGAAAACCAGAGGAACCTACATTGCTGCTATAGAATTCACCAAACTACGGAACCTACATTGCTGCTATAGAATTCACCAAACTACATATTTCTGGCTTGGAAACTTGTTTCTGATTGCTTGTCGTTATAAGTAACAGCCTGAAACACAACATGCTCTGAAAATGCTTTTCGGGGCCTGAAAACGTTAAAAGTGACATGATGCTGTTTTCTGATCAAGTGGTCAGGAAACCAGAGGAACCTACATTGGTGCTATAGAATTCACCAAACTACATATTTCTGGCTAGGAAACTTGTTTCTGAGTGCTTCTGGTCAAAAGTAACAGCCTAAGTTACAACATGCTCTGAAAATGCTTTTCGGTGCCTGAAAACGTTAAAAGTGACATGATGCTGTTTGTCTGACCAACTAGTGAGGGAAACCAGAGGAAACTGTCTTGCTACTAAAGAATTCACCAAACCACGTGTCTGCCTTGGAAACTTGTTTCTGAGTGCTTCTTGTCAATAGTAACAGCCTAAGTTACAACATGCTCTCAAAATGCTTTTCGGGGCCTGAAAACGTTAAAAGTGACATGATGCTGTTTTCTGACCAACTAGTGATGGAAACCAGAGGAAACTGCATTGCTGCTATAGAATTCACCAAACGATATGTGACTGGCTTGGAAACTTGTTTTTGAGTGCTTCCGGTCAAAAGTAACAGCCCAAGTTACAACATGCTCTCAAAATGCTTTTCGGGGCCTGAAAAAAATATTTTTTTTCACGGACCATTTGAGTTACTGAGTTTTTACAGACACTGCTAACAGCTAACGGTTAGCCCAGCTAATCTACGATAACCAAGGTTGGCCATCTTGTAGTAATCCAGTACCTTTGGCGTTACGCCGTCGAATAGTTCTGCCCTGGCTAAACAAAAGCAATCTACATACAACAGTTCAAATAAAACATTCTTGCTATTATTAGGCCTAGTCCACACGGACCCGTGTAGCCTACTTCTGAAACCGTGTACTATTCTATGTGATTTGGCTGTTTGGCCCCACGCAACCGCACTTTTGGGCCCCCAAAACCACATTTCTTTGAAACCGGAGTCCAGGGTGAAGTTTTTGGAAGACTCCGGTGCCAGCGGTTGCGTGTAGATAGGATAACCACAGTATTTTATTACCCGTCTCCATTGTTTGATGTAAGAGCGACGGTAAATAGCTCTTTTCTAAAAGTTTACTAACTACTAAAATCCCACATGCTGTGTTAAATACAATGTATCTTAACTATATTTACAATGAAGCTTGATTCTGCACTCTGCACTTAACCTGTATGTTAATGTTTACCGTTGCTATGGCAACAAGTGACAGCTGACGTTAGCGTTAGTTAGCTTAGCTCAATCAATCCGACAAACAATAAGCCATAAAATTATAATTCAACATATTTAAACAAAATCTACAACAGCTACCAACAGTTACAGTCCTTACAACCCGAGCTAATGTGTTGTCACAGGTTAGATTGTCAAAATGAAAGTAATAACAGCTTAAATCCCTGAGGAACTATGCTAGCATTAGTGACGGTTGCATCCACTCGTATGCAGTTACCTTACATTACAGTTCCCTTAAACAATATCACGAAGCACAATACAAACTATATAAACAAATTATCTATTAAGGGTAGACTACTGATAAAATCTGAAGGTGCTTAGGTGACATTCCTATTATTTTCATTATTATTATTATTGTTATTGTTATTTATCGCCGACTCTTGGATTTTTGTACTTATTTGCATGCCTAGTTATTTAAATTTTTTAAGTCTAATTTTTGAAATCATTAATCTGACTCTTTTTCCTTGACTGCTGTAACACTGGAATCTAACAACCAACGAAGGAGGCTGCTCCTGTTGCTAGCTACCCCAACTGGGCCGGGTCGGACCTCCATTGGCAGGCCCGTCGCTGCTTTCGTGGTAGTGTAGTTGGTCGTTCAGGCGCCTCTGCTGTTTAATTAGGTTGCGCTATTTTTGTGGATTGGGTTGTTTTTATTTTCCGCACTTCCCTATTCCGGTATTGACTCTGACTTCTGATTGGTTAAAATGGCCTTTCTGTTAAAGTTATATCGCCCCCTACTGCTTTGGCATGTGTATTACATCACTTGGTCGCGGATTTTGCGGTTTTGTGTGGATATCATATTTTTTTAATCACACCACTCGTGTGGACGAATTTTTTTTGGAAACCGTAGCCCGAAAAACTTGGGTTTCAGAATTCATTATCGCCACAGCTCCCGCACTGAATTCCCCGTGAACTACAGAACTCCCATGTTGCTTTGCAAGCGTACTAGGCTGATGAGTAGAATTTAAGAAACAGGCTAAATGACATGATGTTGCACACTCTTGTACAGTGGGTGGCGGTATGCACCTTTAAATTGTTTGCAATCCATCAATAAACCGAGAGAAGAAGAAAAAAATGCTTTGCAAGCTGTCATTCCGATTGAGACTGGCCAATAGAGACATGTCTTACAGCTTTCAGTTTAGGCCCCACCGACCAGGTTCAACTTTTTACTCGCAAAATTTTTTGACTTGCAAACGGGAAAAAATGACTCGCAAACAAAACTTTAGGATTTGCAAACAAAACTTTTGGATTTTCAAACAAAGCTTTTGGATTTGCATTTTTTAATCAATTGTTTTTTACTTTCAATTAAACATTTTTTGATTGCAATATTGATACTTTTGCTCTCAAATCTTTTTTGATTGCAAAACCTACTCTGTTTGATTGAATGATAAAGAAACAAATGTAGCTCCATACATTTACAGGTGACTGAACGCTGAACTTGAACATCACAGGCTTTTTTTTTTAACCTCTGCATTTTTTTTATCTTCTACAAGATTTTGTCGCTTAGACCACAGAAATTCTATTCTTAGTAAACTGCGTTGACCAATGGTTGAAGAAACATGATAACACTTAAGAATCCTTACACCCTGTATTTAGTTGTCTTCATTCATTCATTCATTATCTGTAACCCCTGATCCTGTTAAGGGTTTGAAAGGGGGGCTGGAGCCTTTCCCAGTGGACATTAGTCGTGTGATGATGAGCTGTCCAATACAATAGATGCTTACTCAGGTTAGTATATGAATTGAAACCATTGTATAATGTTTCAGCTTTGTATGATTAGGATTGCAAGTGTGGCCAGAGCCGTATCAGGGCTCAGAATTAAGTTTGGTTAGTTATTGAAGTTACTTCAATTATAAGGCTCACTTAACCCTCATTCTCTCCTCAGGTCTATATGACCAGACGGCCACATTGGGGCGCTATAAAAATATGGTTTTCTTCCATGTAATTGCCTGAAAATTACAAATGTCGTGTATAACTATTCACTTTTTCAAATAAAATTGATGATTACTACTTTGCATTGCATTATGGGTATTTATCTAAATTTGCAACACCACTAGGTGGTGCTATTGGATAAAAAAAAAATCACTATTGTGCTTTCTAGCACAATCAACGCATCCAAACCCACGCTCACACTTGTCCACACACACTCAGACCAACAAACACCCCGACGCCCACACACACACTAGGGGGCGCTCCAACCCCCCACCCCCCAACCTCCCACCCTCCCCAACCACCGCC
>NC_065519.1:29954269-29959472 GCF_006386435.1 Epinephelus moara
AAAATACAGCAAAAACACACAAAATGCCTGAAGGAGTTTTCACTGTTGATGAGGTACTTAGTCAGTTACTTGCCGATTCTGATTCTGACGGGAAATATTTGCTCTCTGATGACGATCGGTCGCCGAGTGATGAAATTGACGATGCATTGCAGGTGCGCCATGCGCAACACGGTTCTCATCCATGCCTGCACCACGCAGGTGCGCATGACTTCGTTAATTAGCAGACTTTGCCTCACTGTGGTCGGGGTGGCAGAAATTAGACGAGGAGGGGACGTGTTGGAGGAAGCAGCGGTGGTAAAAGCAGGGCTGTGAACAGTAATGATGGCTGGGATTACTTGAGAAACGAGGAAGTGGATCACAGGTGAATTAGGGACTGTTCACTATCAATGGAGACACAAATCTCACAAATTAGATGAGTGAATTTACTCCCATCAGATTCCTGTTCATTTATTTTGAGGATGAGATGATAAAAACACAAAACAAAAGAAATCTACTGTGTAAATATGTGATACTTTACACTTTATAACCAGTCAAACAAAAGCAGCTCAATGACCAGAGGTGTTATTATTTGCTGCCATTCAAAAATTAGAAGTAGCTCAATGACCAGAGGTGTTATTATTTGCTGCCATTCAAAAATTAGAAGTGGTTTCAAAAAAAAATTTTCACAAAACTTTGACATATACCACTCTGTAAAAATTCATCAATTTATATTCAAACTCAGAATTCATAATTCATAATTACTGACTATTTTTACTGAAAAAATAGGTATAATTTTATGCAAATGAGGTCTATGACGTCATATATTCCAAAAATAAGTGTAAAATATAATTTAATAAGTTGGAGTGAAGTTGACTAAAAAGGTGAAACACAGAAATTGGTGATAATTTTCTGCCACATGCTTTATATCAGTCAAACAAATTCGGGTCAATATGACCCGCGAATACCAGAGGTGTTATAATATCGAGGAGAGCAGGAGGGTTAAACCATCTAAAAGGCCACAGATCCCCCAAAATGATACAGGTGACGGTCAAGTAATGGTCAAAGACAAAGGGCTTCCCCCAAGATTACAATCTTTATTGCACTTAGCAACACATTTAAAATAAACCAAACTTTAATTAATCTAAACGGTTTAAAATACAGGCAGGAGCACTACAGGACGGCTGGGCGTAGCCGTAGTCGGGGAGGGGAAAGTTAAATGGGGGCAGAGTACTCACCACGCTCCGTGCCCAACACATGCGCACACACACACAGCAAAATAACCAAACTACAAGGGAAAACTATAAAGTGTGAAGGACGTGCAAAATTACCACTACACGCACACACATTTAAGGGGGTGTGAAGCTGGGGTGAGAAACTCTGAACACCAATCCCTCCACCAGTCCTGCAGCACTCATGCAAAGAAAAAAACAAACAAGAAATGTATTAAAAACACATAGTACTGCTGCAATAATCTATTAAAAGTCTCTTGGGGGAAATCAATCAAGGCCCCGGAGGACTAACACAACAACGGACAAAAGAAAGTAACAGAAAGCACCTAATATAATAAAAGACAAAATAATACTGAAATAATTCAAAAAATAGAATTACTGGATCAACAATAAAAAAGAAACTAAATGAACAAATCAACAAAATAAAATAAACAAAACAATGCAAACAAAACAGCAGTGGCAGTCTATCTATAATAAATGGAAGAAAACAAGTTAAATGAATGACCATTCTGCCAAAAAAAAGTAATTCATGTACACAAAGAGAGTTGGCATTTTACCTCTTCTGACAATACCCTACATGGGATTCATATGCGGGATCAAGGGGGGTAGCCAGGGAACAGGACCTAAGGTGTACCAGACAGAGTAAGACACACATATACACACTCATAAAACATTACAAACATTTACACAGGTAAAATCAACCCCTTACCACAGCACATGTGGCAATCTGTCACACAAAGGACCAAGGCGGAGAAGCATCAGCAGCAAAGGGAAGGCCAACACCTTGTCTGCCAGCTTATATCACTTTGTGAATGATTAGTGGGAGGAGCTGACAGCTGTCAAACCCTACGGTGGCCCGGAAGGGACATTCACTACCGGTCACACAAGGAACCCTCTTTAAAAAACACATTGCCTGGTTGTGGTTAATGCAACAGAGGCTTGATTTTTGTTGACAATATATTTTTTTATTGTTTAATATAAGTAACAAACACATTAATACACAACAATTTAAAAGACATTAGCTTTCTATTGGTACTGTTTCTGACCAAGGAATTTAATTTCTGTGTATCACTAAATAAAATGGCATGCATGGCATGGTGACTAAGTTCATCAGCTGCTGTTGATTTATAAAATACATTATTTTTCGTAGGATTCCTGCTGTTCAGTTAGAGCTATGCTTGCTGTCTCTGGGCTGTGAGTTAGTATCTGCACTAAATCTTACTTCAGTGTTCGAGTCTCTTCCTTTCACAGCCCCGCATTTCCTGTTATTCACACTCAGCTCAAGCATTGCGATGTGACAGTGTTCAACCTAAAGTAAAAAAATATGAAAGAGGAAGCTGGGTTTGTGTAACAGTCTTACACAGATCACTTCTCTCTGCATTTCCTGTAAATCAGCACCTTGACAGTTATGCTATAGCGTCTACACGAGAAAATATGATGAACAGAGTTTTGTGCGACATTGATTGCGAACATATGCAACATTTGGGGGGTTGTTTTTCATTATCTGAAGTAAGGGTCAAAGGACACAAGGTGTTGTGTGGTGTACAGAGTGTGTAGCCCCCTGAGGCAAATTGTGATTTGTAGTATTGGGCTATATTGCAGGCCCCACAGAGTGTCCATGACTTTTGACTATCTTAGTGTTTAACATGTTTATCTTATTTTCTCGTTGGCAGTGATGGGAATACATCATTGTCTCCCAAACTGGGAGTGTGGGTGTATTTTTTACACATGATAGGGTGTGCTTTTTTCTTTAGGATGGATTGACTCACACTAATTAGCAAAAACTGCAACTAATGCATACAAAAAAGCTGCAAGGCAGAGGTCTGTGGTGAAGTGTTATTCACATGCAAATAGTGGGGGTTTGAAAGCAGCTCTCCATGTTTCTTGGAAGTCATGTGATGTACAGCTAACCAATCGGTTTCTGTCACTCACATTAGGAACATTTTAGATTGGGCACTGTCCTCACTGTAACTGTCTGAACTCTGACAAACCTTTCTATAGTTTCTTATAAGAGTAAAGACACTGGAAGTCGACTTTTCTTGCAGCTGAACAACTCAAAGCAACTCATTGGCTGGTGTCCTCTTGTCTCATCTGTTTCAACATTAAGACTCCAGGTGAGTAGCTTCTAATATTCAGCAACAGCCTACTTTATTTTGATGAAACATACACTGAACTGATGTGGTGTGTGTGTGTGCATCATGATATGAGGGGATTTATAAAGATGCGACACGTCAGATTTTCATTGTATTTAATATTCCATATACATGATGTTAGATCAGTCTAATACTACATTTTTTACTATTTCCCAAAAGACAATAATGGCTTTTTACTTCTCTTGTACTCCAGTTATCAAGGATTACCATGGAGAGTGGACAATGGGCTGATGACATTAAAAAAGCACTAGAAAATAATGATCGGGCCTTAGCTGTAAAAATTATCCAGGAGAATTTGGACAAGGAGAATAATACTCCAATAAATATTGCCGTCACAGGAGAGTCTGGCTCTGGTAAATCCACCTTCGTTAATGCCTTCAGAGGCATAAATACTGGGGATGAGGGAGCTGCTCCTACTGGTCCTGTAGAAACCACCACACAGGCTACACCATACCCCCATCCCAACTATCCCAATGTCACACTGTGGGATCTTCCTGGTATTGGCACTCCCAGATTTCCAGCTGACAACTACCTGAAGCTTGTTGAATTTGAAAGGTTTGTCTTCTTCATCATCATCTCAGCTGATCGCTTCAGAGAAAATAATGTGAAGCTCGCTAAGGAGATTCAGAGGATGAAGAAAAAGTTCTACTTTGTTCGCTCAAAGATTGACAATAACTTACGTGATGAGGAAAGATGCCAGAGGTCAAAGTTCAATGCAGAAAGGACTCTTCAACAAATCAGGGACAACTGCATTCAGGGTAAGTGATTTATGTGACCACATATATAAATAGTGAGATTAATTACAAAATGCTCAAGCAACATAACTACCATGCTGTCCAGCTGAGGTCCACACTGAAGGGTTAGGGGTAGTGACACAACTTTCAGTATAAAGAGCAGTTACCTGGTAGAAGGAGACATAAGGGAGCACTTGGTCACTGAGGTGGTGAAGAGGTTGAGCCATTGTTGGACAGTTCCCATTTCTTTTGACAGAGATCAGCAGCAGATGTTTACTGGGACAAACTGACCTGCACAGAAAATCATGACTGATGACACACTGTTATCCTTTGCACTCATCATTTAGGCTCATAGATCAGACTTATGTTTTTGTATTAAATGCTGATGTTGTTATATTAAAATTTTGCAAAGAAAGGCGTCAACATCATTTGTCAATCATGAAGTCCAATGAATCAGATATACACACAGTACTAAGAATGTTAGTTGCTGTGACATTTAACTTTCTGACTTAGTTTAGATTTTTGTTGAACTGATCTATTTGATGGAGGATACAGTATATTTTGCATAGTTATGTATTACTGTCTAAAAAGTCTCAAGTATCCCTCAAGTCTATTTTATCAGAGACACTTCCAAAAAGTTTATTGTATTTAATGACAGTCTGTGATTTGGTTTAAAGTTTTAATGTGTGCTTACATTTTTGTCAGATATGGCAAATACATTAGCAGAACTGGGTTTTGTAGTTTTACTTTGTGACTGTTTTTTTTTCTTTAATACCACTCTGCTGCCTCTCTTGATTGTTTTTAAATTGAGATTTTACTCTTCAGGTATTATTGGTGAAAAAGGTTTGAGCGCCTGTAACAGTAGAATTTGTAGTTGTATACAGTGATTTGTATGTGTGTAAGTATGAGTTGTGTACTTGTAGATTTTTTTCACTTACACATTGACAAATTCTTCATTACAGGTGCACAAATCCTATTTTACAAGTCACAGATTAAAAAACTGACACGCTCACATTTTTGCTCCTATTGTTGCAGTATATTTGGTGCAAAACGTATTTGTGCACCTGTATCAAACAATGTGAAGTTGTGGACAAAATTTGAATATGTG
>NC_065519.1:29959967-29960878 GCF_006386435.1 Epinephelus moara
AGGTGAATGTTTATTTAGAAATCTAAACCATGTTACGATATTGTAATGAATCCTTCACGAGCAGGAGACCAGAGTAGCGTTTGGGAAAAAGGCCCATTTATTTGAGCACTCCAAAAACTTCGGTAACACTACAGGGGGTAAAAGACTCCGTCCCAAACTCTGACTCTTCTAGCGTAACACACACACTCTGACTCTTCTAGCGTAACACACACACTCCATACACACATTCTCGTTTACAATACCAAGCAGGTATCCCCTCCCCCCTCTGCTCCACCAATCTCCAGCCCACACACTGACTGACAGCGTAGCCTGTAAACAGAGCTCAGCTGTTTATTTAGCCTAGCAATATCTCCGGACTATAGTAGCTGCAATGGACGACTTTCAACGCGATTTTGAAGGGTTTCTTGTAGCGGACACAGACCCAGAGCAATACCTGTTTGAGCCGGAGCATACAGATGAGGAACTTGGATGCTGAGCGGGCGAGACAAGAGGCTGAATCCTCCGCTCCCATTTTGCTGCACAGAATGGGATTCGGTGCTACTGCTACCATCGCTGGGGAGATATATCACCAGGAGGAAAAGCGCCGCAGAGAAGGCATCACAAGGAGTGAAGTTGCGTCTTCTTTTCCTCGCAGATGACGGTTCGGGTTCATTCTCTCCTGTTGCATGGTAAGTGTGGTCCATTCGCACAGGGGTGGAGCAGTGATTTTAAATGTGGGGGTGTTCCAGGGGTGGCACATGAGCACCACATCCTGCCTGCCTTTGGCTGTTTCCCTCTCCAAAATTAATGCTCCCAGACAGTATTCAGAGGTTCTTCCAACATAGAGTCGGTCATTATGAACTGAGAGTCATTCATTATGAACATGCATATTTATTAAAACAAATTTAATCTGTTATCAATTTTTAATATGA
>NC_065519.1:29963120-29965378 GCF_006386435.1 Epinephelus moara
GCCTTACGTTGCTTCTGATTGGTTTATATTGCGTGGTGCCTTCCGTGGTTGGTTAGATTTAGGCACGGGCTGATGGATTGGTCTGGGATTGGTTATCTCGGTCAGTCAATCAGAGTTACTCGAACTACGGCAAGCCGCGAGGACCAAAGTTTATTATCATTAAAAAATAAATATAGAGTATTGAATGGGGAAATATAAGCGTGAGAAATGTCAAGTGTGGCGTGTGGTGTGAGAATGGGTCAAATTGCGTGACTGTCACACTCAAAGCGTGACGCTTGGCAGCTCTGGGCCTTTCTTTTCAATTCTGGCAGAAAACTATCTTGCCTCAAATTGATCTTTGGCTGCTCCTGATTGGATGCTACCGTCAAAAAACAAAAGAAGAAGAAATAGTAGCATCTGATTGGTCGAGAGACTGACCAGAAGTCGTCATTGTTTACGTCAAGCCCATAGACTGTTTATAAAAAAGTTCAAGCCTCACAATGGAGGTCCGGTATCATAATTTACACGTTTTTAATCACAAAATGTAATATTTAATTACTATCGTGGAGTTATCACGGTGGATTTACTGTAGCCTAGGCTACGAGGTTCTTGGGAGAGAAAAAAACCCTCTGCACTTAACGGCTGGATTGAAAACTTTCTCGAAAAGATTGTCCTGAGCCCACCGTAGATCGCCAGAAGAGTAAGCTTCTGATCACAATTTTCCCCAATAAGTTCCTTTGTGTGGTGTGGTGCGGGCTGCGGGGGAGAGCAGGGTCTCCGCCGACAGAGAGATGATGTTGATTTGAGGGGGCGGCGGAGAGCCAGTTTCCTCTGCATTCACTTACATGACAACTTGACTTGAAAAAGAAGTCAATTTTCTGCTGCTGCCTCTTCCTTTTTGGCATCTCTGCCTCCTTCTTCTCTCTGTTGTGTGTCAATGTTTTTCAATGTCAGCCATCGGTGAGTGACAAAAGCTCCGACTGACGTAACTGAAATCATCTGGCTGTAAAAGTGGGGGTGTCAAAACACCCCCATCCCCCACGGGTGCGACGCCCCTGTCTATCACACATATGAAAACATTTTCTATAGAATATATAATGCTGATAACAAAGCTTAGGGTGACTTGATAATGATGTAATTGCATAGTTTGTCCAGGAGAGTGTGCTCCGACTCCACTGTTTACAATAACCTCACCCCAGCGCAATCTCCAGGGCTGATGAGGGAAGCTAGTGCAGAAGTGCCAAAAACTGCAAGTCATCAACCGGCCACTTGGGGCTGGTTGCAGAACAGAGCAAATTCCCATAGACCCCCATCTTATAATACCCAACTTTACAGCTGTAATAAACATATTTACAGGCAGGTGCAAAAAAACGGAATCTATGGCTTTTTTCATCATTCATGATAACTGTATGGGGGGGGGTGATCCCACTTAAATCTTAAAGTTCTGCATAATTAAAGGCGTGGTCGGTTTGATTGACAGGTTGTCAACTTGGCCTCACCTCAGGCCGCTCAACTTGACCTCCTTGCTGTGTTTTAAGTTGTTGGAGCCTTTCAGACATTTTTTTTTGTACAAATACCGGACAATTAATAAGGCTTGCTGTGTAAATAATTGTATCAACTGAGCGTCCAAGACACTGGTGCTCCAGTTTTTCAGTAAGTGAAATTCTGTTATCATTTTAGTGCTAATTAGCACATCTAGTTTTTCTGGCTTGTTAGCTTAGCTAATTATCTCGTTATCTAGTTGCTAACCAGCAAGCACCGAAAAGGTGCAAAAGGTATACAGAATAGTTAGAATTTAGGGTGGTTATATTTTATACAAAGCGTGTCTGTGTGAGACTAGAAAATAAAGCTCCACCACGTTAATGTTAGTTATACAACAGTTAGTTCCGACCAAGTAATTTGATTGGACGAGAGGCATTCCATGAGTGCTGATATAGAGTACAACATCACTGGGACATGTAACAGTAAAATCACTCTGCTCACAGGTGTTATAAATATAATTATACAACAGTTAGTTTCGGCCTTGCAATCTGATTGGTCGAGAGACAGTAAAACCGTATGTATCACTCCGCCTCACAGCTGATTGCAATCAACAATCAAATCAAAACTGACGGTTAGTATCAGTTAGGTTATTCATCCACTGTCGATGTTGTACTGTATCAGAGCTGCCAAGCGTCACGCTTTGAGTGTGACAGTCACGCAATTTGACCCATTCTCACACCACACGCCACACTTGACATTTCTCACGCTTATATTTCCCCATTCAATACTCTATATTT
>NC_065519.1:29966241-29972699 GCF_006386435.1 Epinephelus moara
GAGAACAGCTGTGCCCATCAAGGAAAGGCAGATATCACAAGGCATATAAAAAGCTGGCATGGAGGTGAGGACATCAGTCTTCAGGTATAAATCGACGTTAAAACAGGCCAAATTGATGTTAAAAAAGGCCAAATTTTTTCCGAACGCATCATGACACTAAAGTCTCACTCTTGTCATTTTCTGAAACTTGGCAGCCCTGCTGTATATCAACACAGCTGTAATTGTCTATGACCGAATCACAGCTGTGACGATGTACAGTACAACATCACTCCCTCTCGTTTGATATTGCTTAATTAACTAAAGATATGCTATGGTAATTATGCACTTGCCATTGGGGCAATCTAACGTTAAGGTAACATTAATGTTAGACTTGGGTAGGTAACAGTTATGTCAGGTTAAAAAGTTGCAGACTTGTGTGCAATTACAATAAGGTTTATGTGTGTAACTTAAATATTAATGTCACGTTTCAGCATGGTTCCAGATATAACGTTATTCTAGCTAGAGGCTGCATTTTTGGTGAAGCTGGAGTTGGTCATTGAGGCTATACTGTAGTTTCACATAAAATTTGGCAGTTGAAAAACTCAAACTTTGTTATTCTTCTTAATATTATTGCTAAAACAGGCGGCTGATTGTAGTCAGCTGGAGGCTTAAATGTCAACACATATCATTTGCAGCTTATCTGCTGCAATCAGTTTTTTTATGGTCTTTAACACTGAACTTTATTGTGCATTACATGAGTGATTAGGGTATGACAAAACTACATTTGACTGTCACATATGAAAAATAAGTGTAAATGCATCAGATATGAATATGAGGACTGTGCTGTCTACCACCTTTTTTAAGCGAAAATAAAGAGGTGACCTTTTGGACATTAAGAAATTTAAGTTGTAATATTTTCATAAAGAAAAAAGTCTGTGAGGGAGGTAACCTAACACATATATTTCTTTACATATCTATTTGTCTGCATTTCCTCTAGGTGATGCAGACAGGCTGTACCCTTGGATACTCAACATGAGAAGACAGAACTGGACTCCTAACAAGGCATCTCAAATGTTCTGTAAACATTTTGAGACTCACCACTTCAGCGCTGACCTCAGGGTACAAAGACCTTTTTCTATACTTAATAAAGAATCAGGCAACTTACTGGTTTAAATTAATGAAGTAACCATCATTGTTGTGTACAATACAATGTATAGAAGACTATTTATTTTTCTATTTAGGAGTTTTGTTCACCTAATACTGTCAGTGTATACAAGGTAGTTAGTCTTCAACTGAAGCAGATATTTATGCACGTATCCTGTCAAGGTATATATGTATATGATCCAGTGTTATCCACCATGTCTTAACAAAAGTGTTTATCTTTTACTGTAATTGAAAAGGTATCCACACTGTGAAGCGTGAATGACCAGTGCCAACAGAGGGAATACCTCATGTTTGGAACAATGTATTTGGTGCCATTCATCTGGACTGTGTGAAGTTGCATGGACAACATCCTGAGCTCTCAAATGGGTTTTGATGCCCAGAAACAAAAGACAACAAAAGGACATGGTTAGGTTTAGTAAAAAAGAACGGGGATTGGCTTTAGACTTTTAAAGGAAACAAACACCTCTCTCTCGGGTGAAAGTTGTGTTTGTTGGACCCATCTGCCACCCCTCCCACTCGCACCACTCGGACTTTCGCCGCCTTAACTTTTGTCCTTGTTCTGCTGCATCCCCCTGACGCCACCGGGTGCCATTAACTATAACAGCATCCAGCCGCATATCATCCCGATGTTAAAGGATGCCTTTTTTCATTGGTTTCTGACACCGCAAGTCAGGGGGCGGTCAAAGATGGCAACAATGATGGGGAGGAAGACCACGATAGAGGAAGACCACAAAGAGAAGGAAGAATAAAACAACAATGAGGGGGAGGAAGAAGAAAGTAACAAAAAGGTGGAGGAAGAGGAAGAAAAAAGAAGAAGGAGAAGATAACAGACAGGTGGAGGAAGAAAAACAAAAGATAGGTAGAGGATGAAGAAGGCAACAAATGGGGGCTGGAGGGTGACAACAAAAGAAGACACCAAATAGGAGGAAAAAGACAACAAATAAGAGGAAGAGGAACAAGGATGTAACAAAAAGGAGGAGGAAGAGGAAGAAGTAAAAGAAAAACAAGTAGATAAAGGAGAGGAAGAAGACAAAGAAGAAGAAGAAGAAATAGGAGAAGAAAAAGACAAAGAAGAGAAAGAAGACAACAAAGAGGAGGAGGAAGAAGACATCAAAGTGGCAGATGAAGAAAACAACAAGGGGGGGGGCGAAGATGACAAAAGGTGGAGAAAGAGGAAGAAGAAGAAGAAGAAAAAGAAGACATCAAAGAAGAGAAAGATGACAACAAAGAGAAGGAAGAAGACAAAGAGAAGAACAAAGAAAACAGACAAGTGGAGGAAGAAGAAAACAAAAAAGAAGGGGAGGACAAGGGAGGCAACAAAGAAGTGGAGAAGACAACGACAGAAGAAGACAATGACAGAAGAAAACAACAGGGGGTGAACAAGAAGATAAAAAAATGGAGGAAGAAGAAGACAACAAAGAGGATAAAGATGAAAACATAGAGGAGCAAATAGGAAACAACAGACAGGTGGAGGAAGAAGGGGGGAAGATGAAGAAGTAAACAAAGAGATGGGCAGAAGACGTCGACAGAAGAAGACAACAAATAGGAGGAAGAAGAAAAAACGAGGAGGGAATGAACAAGAAGATAAAAAAAAAACAGGTGGAAGAACTGAATTGAATTTTTAACACAACCTTTATTAGCTATCACAAGAAAAAAGAAAAAAAATATCAACACAAACACCAGCAATCAGCAATCAACAATCAAGACAACTTAGTTTTCACAAAAAATGGTAATATCATAATAATATTGTCAGATATCAGCCTGCCAGGTCAACATGAATGACTTGCTCCATCACTTTTCTCATCCTGGTGGCCAACACCTTGGACAGGATCTTGTAATCCGTGCAAAGCAGCGCCACGGGCCTCAAGTTTTTAATGTCCTGCAGATCCCCCTTCTTGGGAAGAAGGGTGAAGATGGCCCTCCTGCAGCTCCGAGGCAGCTGCCCCCTGTCTCTGAGAACACTCAACAAGTCCCCACCAATGACAGGCCAGAAAGCCTTATAGAAGTCTGCTGGCAGTCCATCTATGCCGGGGGCCTTCCCACTCTCCAGGCTCTGTAGCACCTCATGCAGCTCCTTAGCAGAGATCTCAGCCTCCAGCTCTGCATTGGCCTCCACAGAGATCTTTGGTAGACCTTCACGGAGGGACTGTAACACCCCTGGATTTTCCAGAAACTCACTTCTGAACAGCTTCTGATAAAAACCAACTGCACACTGACCTTACTCAGCAGACTCCTGCAGCAGCTGCCCAGTGTCAGACCGTAGGGAGTGCATCAGTTTCCTCTGCCTTTTCTTTCATTCCAGCCCAAAGAAAAAGTGAGAGGGAGCATCCATCTGAGAGATATTCTGAAACCTAGATCTGACCACTTACGTTTTAACAGGTCTGACGCTACTATGCGCCCCGGCTGTATCTAGGCTAACAGCTAACATGCTAACTATTATTTTTATGTCACTAGTCACTTGAGACAAATTTAGGACGATAGGAGACAGGTTGAAATAAATCGAAATTTCCCTTTAAGCAGAAGAGTCATGACTTTTGGAACATCATCATTAATCACTATATCATCATCATCATCATCATCATCATCATCATCATCATCATCATCATCATCATCATCTAAAACACTGGTGGCTGTCTGCCCAGCCTGTTCCTTGACTGTGGTCTGATCTCCCTGATCTCCCTGCTGACTCAAAAAACCATCATCATCCTCACTCTGTGGTGTGTTTGAATGTGCATTTTGTTGTGCGTTTGGTTCACTTTGAATTCCGTTTTCTCCTGCATGCCCTGTGAATCGAGCTATGTCAGTGACGCTTCTGCGGCATCTACTACCACAGGCGGTGGCTCCACGTCTGCCACAGCTGACCGGCGCTCACCTGCTCTCGAACGAATCAAATGGCCTTCAGTTCCACATCCAAAACATTTCATCGTCTCAGAAGTAACATCAACAGTATGGTCAAAATCATCAACTCTGAACTTAAAGACCAGGTTAAGTTTTTCCTCATTCTTTTTTAACACCATATGAACCTGTCTCCTGAAAAACATGACATGCTTCAGATGAGGAGACTTATCTGAAGCATAGGGAAGGGGAATCATTTTAATCTGGGTAACTAAGTGCCCATATTGGGCCAGTTCCTTTTCTAACAACTTGTTTCTGATGAATGGGGGCATGTTAGAAATGATAACTCTCTTTGCTGGATTAACAAGAGACAACACGGGAGTAAAAGCATAAGCAGATATCACCAATGAGGAGCGATGTGGCAAACCCGGTAGCATAACACCTGACAGTGTAGCTCTCAACTCTCCTCCAGAGCCAGGACACCTCTGCCTCATGCCTCTCAGAACCCACACTGGAAAGCTCAGCCCACCACCCATCTTCAGCAAACAAAAGGTGTCCTTATAGAGCATGAGTCCCTCATGAGGAAGAGAGTGTCCATGATGGATCTGTCCACTACACAATATGACTGGTCCCTGTGAATTAATAAAGTTTTTTAGCCTGTCTGAAAGTATTTTGGAGAGGAGTTTGTAGTCCACACACAGCAGAGCCACGGGTCTCAGTTCTTAAGAAGATTTTCAAATTCTCCAAATTTCCCTTTTTTGGCAGAGGTGAGAGGACTGCATGGCGACAGGAAGCAGGTAACAGTCCCGTCTAAGAGCACTCCTTCACCACCTCCCACAGAAGAAGAGGCGATGGATGAAAGCCGGCAACAAAACAAGAGGTGGAAGAAGAAGAACAAGGAGCAAAAGGAGAACAAGTAGAAGACAACAAAGAGGAGGAAGAAGAAAACAAGACTGAAGCTCTCCTGAACTCTTTGGTACAGTACCCTCCACCTGAAACCTGCCATTGTCGACCAGAAACTTTTATTAAATTCTGCTGGCAGTCCGTCCATCCCTGGGGAACATCCAGACGCCATCTGAGCAGCTGCCTCACTCATGAAAAGTAAAAGTGTCCAGAGCTTTGAGATGATGGGAGTTGTGGCAGGTTCTCCAGCAGTGCTTGAGTACAAACTGGATCACACTCCTCTGCATCTTAGAAAAAACAATTAAACAATATATATTATGAAATACACGTACAATAAAATATAGAAAATAAATGTAAAATCCAATGCAATTCACGCTGTGGTTGGTAATTTTCATTAGAATAACTTTCATATATTTGCAATCATTATATTCACACATCACTAAATGGAACAGATAATCAGAGAACAGGATCATATTCTGCCCACTCCTTTGCCTTATAGCCCCTCTAATGGTCTCATATCAGTGCTCGTACACTGTGGTCAAGCTATCAAACTAAGCAGCGCTGATTAAATATGATTCAGGATTCTGTGACCACACTGCCTATTTCTAAACTCAAATGTTTTCAGAAATATACTTCAGTGTACTGTTTAGCTGTTATTTGACATAGTTGGTCCAGCTGGTGGGTGGTGCTTGGTTATTTCTGGTCAACTGTCTCCAACATGGCGGCCGGGTCACTTTCTCATTATACAGCTAAATAGTACATTAAAAAATGTTTCTGAACACATTTGACGTGAGAAATAGGCAATGCAGTGACAGAATCTTGATTCATATTTGATCAGTACTGCCTAGTTTGGCAGTTTGACTACACTCAAGCAGTGAGACTCCTTTTCTCTGACATAATTTTTTTTCTCATGTATTTCTGTCAGAATATGACAGTTTCAGCAAATTTTACACAAAGTTACAACAGCGCAGAGATCGAAAAGTGGCTGATGGTATGGCACTAGTGATTCAGCATATTTGGATTATTACTTTTGGACCAATGCATATGCAAAAACATGTTAGGACAAGTACAACCGTAAATGATGTTTTTGTTTCTGTCTTTATTGACAATACAGGGCAACATAACACTGTAAATAAAGGAATGTATCATTTTCTCTCATCTGTTCTGTTGTTGGGATATGATCCATGGTTTTAAATGACAGTACATGTTTCATACATGTCTATCGCTGCTGATGTGCTGGAAGTCTATGCGATGTGCCCAAAGATAATATCAGAGCTATCCTTGGCTAACTTAGCCCTACTACCATAGCCAGGCTGGTTAATCGATTACAGAAACATAGAGCTACATTACTAATGGGCTACTGGTATTATTTGTGCTATGCTCAGTGTATCAGGAGAATAGGGTTGCCACCTTGGATTTGTGAAAAAAAGGGACACTCGACCAAATGTTTGAGGCGGAGGGCTCGGCCATTATTACCAGTTCAGACTGACCAATGAACATGAAATTCGGACATAGGAGACCAGATTTGCCATCATTTCATGTCCTTCTATGTGCCTGTATTTTATATTAATTTTTAT
>NC_065519.1:29972972-29987595 GCF_006386435.1 Epinephelus moara
TGCATCTTGAAAGCCGGACTACAAATGTGGAAAGACAGGGAGAAACACACGCAAGCCTAAGACGTGGTAAGATACGATATTCCTCACTATATGAAGTGACTGATAACAAGATCTGTATAATGGATTGTAAAGAAATTCGTCAGGATTTTATTTGGTAGGCAATTAATCTGGATTTATAGCGTGATGGGATGACAGCACAATGATGTGTGTGGTATCAGTGGAAAGCTCTGCTCCTGCGCTTTCAGTGATCTGTAAAAACAAACTTGACAGGAGAATGGGTGCACCTCTATGGGAGCTCTGACCCATGCGTACAAACATTTTGGAGACGGGAAATTGGCATTGCAGATGGTGAGATGGTGAATTCAAACCAGATTGTAGACATTAAATGTGAGAGGGTTCATTATGCTCACACATTAAATTTCGCTTCATATTACACATAACTTATAGAGTCACTTTATCATGAACATTCAGTGTAGCAGTGTTATTTATAATTATCAGCACCTTTCTTTGGAAAAAAAATCAAGCTAACTCAGATTTAAAATCAAATTCAGCTCATTATTTCGTCAGTGCTGTCTCACTTTCCTGCCCCTGGAGCGCTAAAGACAGGGTTAGACTTTGTGCTGCTGACACTTGTGGTCAGCTGTGAAGTGCACAGCAGCTGTTGAAATTGCAGAAGGCAGTGTCAATAATTTTCAATAATATCTAATACTGTGCATATATCACCAAGTACAACTTTAGTTGTCATGTTGTTTCTGTGTGTAAAATCGCTGCAGTAAATGCAACTGTGCGATCACTGGAGACACTATGGTGGCTGCAACTCACTCTTTGCCCTTTCCATCCACCTTATATACACCTTCATCACCTGCACATAGAAACTGAGTTAATTAGCAAGGTCTAGAAATAAACTCACAACAGTAATCACACAATTATTACATTCCATAAACTTATTATGAGTTCCAATCATAATGCAGGACAAGTTTGCCATAACAAACTTAATTAAAAAGATAAATTGTGCTCATCTATCAAACTTCCATTTTCATATGATATCTCAGGGTGTGGAATACCACTGATTATCGCAATCATTTTTGGCAAGATGACTCATACCAGTGTATGGAAAAGTGAAAACTTGTCATTACTATACACAATAGTATGTAAAAAATATTCAACTTCAAGTTCAAATTTTTGTCTGTTCTCAATTGTAAAAATGAACAACTATCATGCACTTATAATACTTTATGAGGAGGGAGAAGGACTTCCCATGTGGAATCCAACAGTGCCGTCAGTATGCCGTACAATTGTTGGAACAAGGACAACATCAACACAAATTTAAAGGCTATTATGATGAAGGGAGACAAAATTATGCCTGACAAAAAGATGCAAAGATCCAGCTCTCATATTACTGAGGCGAGACAGTCTACCTTTTTATTTTTCTTGCACTCATAAGATCCACAACAGAGTAACAGCAACACTGGAGTAATAGTGAAGGCAGTGGGAGCTTGGGCTGCCCAGTCTTTATGTCAGAATACTACTGTACTGTATGCCCATTAGTGCCGATGGGATCAGATAAGAAACAAACTTAAAATTCTGGAAGAACCACAAGTTGAAAAAGGTTTTTTTTTTTTGTTTGTTTTAATGAAATTGACCCAAAAGAGAATGATAGCAATGTAACATTTTTTACAATGAAATGAATCCCAGTGAACTTTCAGAAGCCTTTAATTCTAATGGACCAGTAACAGAGGAAACTGGCACAGCAAAATGAATCTGTGAAATATGGGGTTTGAGTAGCTGGATGACCTGGTTCCTGCAAAATCTTTGGAGCCAGCTGGGAGGAGTCAGTCATAAATGTTCCCCAATACCCTTTTTCCACCAAAATAAGCACATATATGCAAGTTTTTTTAAATGCATGAAAGCTGCTAAAAATAGGCAATAGACTTTTTTCCCACTGCCAGTAGATGAATATGTCTATCTGCTTTATCTGGTGTTACATTAACGTCATGAACATGTGGTAAAGCAGGCTAAGTACACAGTGGAAAACAGCATGGAGGTCAATTAAAATGTTACTGTGATTCAACCTGGACTCCCTCTGAAGTCATCGAAATCCGGCTCTTGGGCAGTGACTTCCGGCATCAGGCACCAACAAAAAAGCCATCCTTGAATGTCGGCATGATAACCAGCTGGTCGCTGTCATAGTTTAATGATGGCTGGTGGTGTCGGGGAAACGCAGCAGGACAAAAACGAAAGTTAAGGTGGCAAAAGTCCAAGCAAAGTGGGTGGGCCCAACAAACACCAACTTTCACCTGGGAGAGCAGTGCTAACATCCCATAAGACCATAAAGCCAAACCTAAACCACGTAACTTTGTTGCTGTAACCCAACTTCATGTTTTGTTGCCAAATCCAACCACATGCATTAGCTGCTGAAGGAAAAAAAAACATCAATTCGGGGTGTTGTACCGATGCAGTGCATTTATTTTGAAAGAGACTGTATGCAAACGGAAAATTTCCTGTAAAAGGTATTTTGAAAGAAGACAATGCATGTAAGAACCATTTAGTTTCCCTATGGTATTTAGTGCTCAGGCTTGTACACCATTTATGCAATAACTGAAGGGGGATAAAAGCTCTAGCTTAGTTGCTAATAGGACAGTAAGTTTACACAGTTTATTCAAAAGACGTATTTTTACCTTCAACTCATATCTCATAACTGTCTGAAAACCTCTTTTTTGAGCAGTTTAGAGTTTAATTTAATAGTATCCAAATAAAACAGTGGTATTGCAACTGTGAATCAATGGAGGGTCAATAGCAATAATAATAATAATAATAATAATAACAACTCAAGGTCCACTTAATATTTTTTTCCCCAGATAAACAGTAGAGTGAATGATAGTCATGTGATGGAAGACAATGGTAATGCAGTTGGAAAATAAAAGAAAAGCTAGTCAGTGGAACAAAAATAATGCTATATCAGTCTCCACTGTAGATTATCTTTATAGTCGCCACATCTTGTTCCTCTGCAGGTTTTGAGCTTTTCAGCTCATCATTTCCCACTGAGAAGAGGCTGGAGTTGACTTTGAGGACCCACTCTGTAATCCTCTGGTTAGTGTAGTACTCATCATCACTGTCCTCTTTTAGCCTCTCCAGATGACCTTTGTCTTCAGAGCCCTCAGATTCTGTTTCAATAGCTGAGTCATCGGAGCAGAAATCTCTTTGTTGCCTTGCTTTGCTGAGACTGGCATCATGTTTAACCCTGACTGGCATCATCGTACTGTTGTCATTGGCACCAGGATCACTAGCGTCATTCTGCTTTTGTCGTAGCGGAGGGTCCGCTGGTGCTGGAGTCAATGTTGCAGCTGGCTGACCATCAAAGGTCTGTTTAATCAGTCTGCTGCTAGTCTCTGAATCCTGGACGGCTGCTTTGTTGCACGCTGCAAGAGAAACACTGATTTTACTACATTTGTTAGACTCCTGATTTACTTTCCCACATTGTGCAACCAACACATGAAACACTGTATTTTTTGTCATCACATCACCAGTTGGTAAATTATTGCGATATCCTTTTGGTTTGGCTGACTTCTTTCTGAGTGCTGGTAGAGGATCAGTGCGTTCCACTTTGCTTGAGATGGATCTTGATCGGCTGATAGGTGGTAGAGGGATGTTTGTTGATTGTTTTGGTTTCGACAGACCCATGAGACGTTTTGACCTGGTCAGGACGTGTGCAGTGTCTACAAATTTTGCAGCTCCTTGGAGATGAATAGATGATCGCCTTTTAATGTCTGCAGAAATTGGTAAATCCAACTTTTGGACGCTTATCTCCATAATTCGACTTCTCCTTTCAGTAATATTCAGTCCCCATCGGCTGGATCTTCTGCTGCAGTTTAAATCTGACCCATCCTGCTTGTTATAAGCAACTGTGTGTGAACTTTTCATGGTTTCAACTGCTTGATGCATCCTCTGTCAGGAAAACTGATCCATCTTTGACGCACGTGGACCCACTTGACTGTCACCTTTCTTTATACTGCTTATCCTTTCAAGACCCCGCCTGCTCCACACACACATGCATTAACACACACACCAACAGAACTCTGAGCAGTCACTTGATCTGTAACATTACCCTTTATTGGTAACCTGTAAGGACCCAAACTCTTTCACAGTTGATGCATCACCAACACACAATCACACATAGAGAACCATTTCTTCATGTCAGTGTAAATTGGTGATGTCTATGGAAAGGTTGATCTTTGACTGTAAAACGACTTCAATTCACTGGAAGTGTCACTGCTAGCGGGGGGGTCAGGGGTGCCATCTCCTTGCCTATCTGATCAAATCTCCTTCTGATCCTCTGCTGTGAAATCACACGAATTAACTTGTGATTTTCAAATAACATCACCACGTAAGGGGCAGTTCATTTTGGGAAATATGCTAATAAGCTTTCTCTCCAAGAGTGAGATGACAACATTGATATCAATTTCATTTCTGTGTGTTAGTGTTGAAGTTGATCTTGTGTCAGAGGATAAGTTTCCATATAAATTTTGTGCAAATTTTAATCAAATTTCCAGAACATTGGCATTACTTTTGTACCTACTCCCCAAGTACATTGTCTCTGCTCCCTAAGTACACACCACTCACCAAATGTGTGAAACCTACAGGCATGTGACACCGCTTTCAGATCAGGTGACACTCAGGCCAACAGTTCATCCAGAGCTAACCTGAAGTGGGGCATCAAGAGGGCATAGCACAGCCACAAGCTAAGGATTGAGGAGCTCTCTGCTGGGGAGCTGACGGAGGTTCTAAAATATTCAACCTGTCACAGGCCCAAGTAGCTGTCCCCACTTGCTTAAAACCATCTCCATTGTGCCGGTGCCTTTAATGACTTCCACCCTGTTGCACTCACTCCCACTACCATGAAGGTGTTTCAAGGGGCTGATCCCGGCTCACCACATAATGTGATTGCAACCCATACTGGACCCCCTTCAATTCCCCTATCACCAGAACAGGAGCACAGAGGACACAACTTCGACAGCACAACACTTCACTCTCCCACCTGGACAACAACATCTGAGAATACTGTTCATCGACTTCAGCTCAGCATTCAACACTATCATCCTCTCCAAATTGATCACCAATCAGTTTTTTTCTCTGGGTACTCTGGCTTCCTCCAACAATCCAAAGACACGCAGGTTAATTGGTGACTCTAAATTGTCCGTAGATGTGAATGTGAGTGTGAATGGTTGTCTGTCTGGCAGGTTGCCAAGATGTACCGCGCCTCTCACCCAATGTCAGCTGGAACAGGCTCCAGCATGCCTGCGACCCCCAAGAGGATACGCTGTTATGGAAAATGAATGAATAAATGACTGAATGAACAACAGTCTCCCAGGTGCAAATCGGTGGTTATTAGACCCATTCACAACCTGGCAGAGTGGTGTGCCAACAATAACCTGTCTGTCAACGCAAAAAGACCGGAACTCATTGTGGACATAAGGAAGACCAAACATGGCACACACACACTCCTATTTGTACCAACAGGATGGAGGTTGTGCATGTCCAGCTTTATGTTCCTGGGTGTCCATATCTCGCAGGACCTCTCTTGAGCACTTCAAATCAGACTAAGAAGGCTCATCAGCTTTTTGTCTCCCTAAAGAGACTGAAAAAAGTCCATCTGTCTACTTAGATTTTGGTGAACTTCTATCACTGCACCATCAAGAGCATCCTCAGCACCTGCATACACAAACTGCCCAACACATCAGTGTTTCTTCACCTCCTGCCACCAAGGCTGTCCAGTGCAAGCAGTGTCCTCAGTGACACCTTAAGTATTTTGTCACTGTTAGTGTCCACACTGTTATTTTCATATGTTGATTTGTTCTGTAGCACAACATCTATTGCATACCTGTTCGTCCTGAGAGAGGGATCCCTCTATTGTTGCTCTTCCTGAGGCTTCTTTCATTTATACCCTGTTAAAAAGGGTGTCATACTGTAGATTGTGCAGCCCCTTGATGCAAATTTGTAATATTGGTTTATATAAATAAAACTGATTTGACTTGATGGGACTGGCCCAACAGTCTTCCAAACATGTATCCCAAATGAAGCCTCCTGTAAAATATTCACTACTTAGGGTATCTGATCTGGCACTGTGGATATATAGGACAATATCGTCACAGCAGGAAATGACTGGTGTGTACTGCAAACCTAAGCCTGAGGTTTCAGTTTCAAGTCACGTTCTTAAGAGTTCCTCGGTGACTCCATCTAAATCCACTTCCTGGTCTTTTAATTAAAGCACTGCTCAAATGGGGAAAGGGATTATTTAGCAGCTGTCACAGACACTGTGCACTTCAGTTGCAGCATACATTCATTGGAATGAATGAAAAAAAAGCTCTAATACAGTTTGAAAACACACTTCAGAATGTCTCCAATCTAGTCAGAATCTAACAAACGTTAGGTGGTAATACATGATTGTCAATGTTCTGACATACACTGCACAACCAAGATAACTGCCAGTCAATGGCGATAATATCTCTCCTGTCAGTTTGTTTAGACGTGTACGTCACTAAACATGTTGACACTGCATACAACAATGTGTCTGAGACAGGCGTCAGCTCTAGAGTTGCAGTGGATGTATTATGAGCTGTGTGTTTTGGTCTGTGACACTGTACACTGCCTGCACGGACCGGCCATGGTGAGCTCACTTCTTCCACTGACAGCCAGTTAGGGATGTGTATAGTGGGTGACAGGACGGGGTTCAAAATTCTCCTTTCAAAGGAAGATGACATATTTTGCTAGCCAGAGTTGTGGATTTTAATTCCCAAATTTGTAATAATAATAATAATAATAATAATAATATTAATACCAGTACTGAGAAGAAGAAGAGGAACAAAAAAAAGAAGAAGAGGAAGAAGAATATATTACCCTACTACTGCTACTATATAAATGTCAGATCACAGTGACATGTTCAGATTAAACTCATATTTTAGACCACTTGTTCTCAGACTTTTATTTCTTGACCCCTTTGGAAGCTGAAAAGTCATACTGCGCAAGCTAGCAAGTAGCTAGCTCATTTGCAATCAGTTGCATTTCTGGTAACAGTATTGGGGACACTGGTAACAAAACATGCCTAGTAGATAGTAGATATTAGATCAATACTGTGATACTGGACTAGATATCGTCTTATGATTTGGATATGGCACTATTGTAGCTGTTGTCATTTCCTGGTTTCAAAGGTTAGTTGTTCTATTATTTGCCTTTGCCCACTTACGGTCCTGACACAGCAAGCTGATGGTAGGCCGTTGGTGAATGTTGGGCCGACTGTGAGCAGCTGTTGCCCTAAACGGTGTGGTGTGTCCCACACCGTTGCCCCTCGGCAGCCCCCATTGACTTTTTTTTCAGCAACAGTGGAGCCCATCGGTGAATGAAATCACTCTGATTGGCAGTTCAGCTTAGCGCAGCAGAAGAGAAACGTAAGTGAGAAAGTAACCAAACAGCTAAAGTCAGTAGAGAGTTAGACCAAAGCAAACTTGTTACATACAGAAAGATGACTTTTCTTTAGCCATTGAGCTTTTCAGCAGAAACACTTCCTGATGGTTTGTGTTGTTCACTGAAGCACATAAATATACTTTGTACTTTCAACACTGGATTTTGTTGTCCGTGTGCTAACTGGCTAACTAGCGTCAAGATGGTCTTCTGATTTCCCTTTTTGAATTCTGATGACTGACGACCACCGTCTACTGATGTGGAAATTAGTTTACTCTCGCACAGGTGCAGAATGCCGGTTGGCCATCGGCTGTAGTCTTTGGGGTATGTTCAAGTGCAACTTTTTGGCCAAGACAGGCAAAGCAGCACGGGGCCTTGTCGCTGCTAGTTCTCTGAAGTCGGTTTGGTGGCACAATAGCCCCTCAGTATCAATATTGAGGTATTTGGTAAAAAATATCATCAGAGTTGATTTCCTAATATGTAAGATATTTGTGGACACAATAGTCCAGAATTATTGCTTCAATGGAGGCCATTGTCAAAATGGTATATTATTGGAATATTGGTTACTGTTAACCAATAACAGTACCATTATAGTTTAAAAGGTCATTCTTAATAGGCTATCATCAGGTGGTAATGACTTTAGCACAGAATGACATTTGGTCACAAGTATGTAGTAAGCTACATAGTGTGTGGTATTAGGAAGGTATCAACAAAAAACAAGGGTCAGAACAATGAATGGAGGTGTCTTCTTTGATATTATCAAAGGGGAAGAAAAGTTGGGAACAACTTTCAGACAGCATGGTAGACTCAAAAATCATTGATTTCACTGATTCAGGGATGCATTATGCTTATTACCAAAAGCCACAATTAAGCAGATGTTTAACGACAGCAACAGAACAGCTTAATCTCATTCAGTTGTGTAGTGTTCCTCAACATAGACATATGTACGCCTTAGGAAATGACGCAATCCAGCACAACAGTGAAAACATCAGGTTAAAAATGACCACAGAATAAACACCTGCCTGACACAGTCTCAAACCTGAAACATCTAAGCTTTACAAGTATGCCATTTATTATTTGGATTGTTGTCTTGTATTGCATTATACTGCTCTGGTGTTCACATGAGAATGGTTTATGATGCAGCTAGCTTCACGACTTGTCCACATTTGACCTTGTCTTGCCTAATTTCATAAAATGTCTTCCTCCATTCATGAACATTTGGCACTGTTGGTGCCTGTTCCTCATAATGTGTTAAAATGCTGGTACTAAGAGAAAAATCTGTGTCTAAGTTAAATAATGTATTATTATTACCGTAAATTACTGCCACCATTAGGCTACGCGTCCTGTATAGACACTTTTTATACAGTTGATTACAGTATTGTCACATTCACATCATCATGCATCAAGGTGATATTGGAATACCAGTTAAAAAATGAATGGAATCTCCAGAGTTGATTCAAGGTTAATGTCAAGGAGTACCAAGGCCTGAGAACAGATTTTGATGCAATACCAAGGCTGTATCACTGGAGGGCGGTATTGCAATGCTGTACAGAGTATTAGCTGCAGTAAGCATACACACCCCAAATTCTTGTCTCTATGTACAGCAAAACTGGATCAGCATTGGTTTACATTGTGTTAAGATGTAAATTAGGTGCCATATTTAGTTTGCAGGTACAGAGGGTCAAGGTCAGTATCTGAGAGACCTTTCCTTTGCTTTAAAGTTGACAAGTTCGCAGGAAAAGATCTGCAAGTTGTGAGGAGGCACAGTTCTCAGCAGTGTAAAACAGCATAACAATACCTCAGAACAACCACAGCTACATTATGTTTCTGTATGTTTTCATAGGCAGACACAGGCACAGCTGGACTACTTTTTGCATCTGAAGGGGCATCCTAATATTTTTGCCCTTTTCATCATCTTTTCCTTGCATAACATCCATATTCTGTCGCATGTGCCAAGTCAGCTTGTATATCATCCAGTCTCTTAGGTGGGGCTCCACATTAGTGGGTTCATTTTTCATTTTCAGCCTTCTCATCAAAAGTGTGATGCCATAGATCTAACTTTAATCCACCTCATTTATGAGTTAAAATTGTGATACCAGGTGAGGAATCTCTTACAGCAGGTAAAGCCACTATCCACAGCAGAAATGACACAAGTATCCAGCTGATGTCTTGCTCATCTGCAGTGAAATTTTGTTTTCTAAACTAGGTCAAGCCCAGTTACAGTACACTGCGCAGGCGCAGCTTGTAGGCTGCCTGTCAGTGCCATAGCAACCAGAGCAGACATCAACCATCAACATGGTGAGTGTTTGTCCTCGCTTCGGTTTTTGGTTACTATTTCATGGGTCTGTAGCGACATTTTACGGCTCTAGCTGTTACAACCTTTCCGAATATGCAGTGCAGTCGTGTCTGAGAGCCAGTAGTTGACCTTACAAGCAACATTGTTGTCGCTGCTGGCTAATATGGGCTAACTTTAATTAGCTCGTTAGCTAACGCTAACCCGACATGCCAATTAACCTCGCGTTAAAGAGCTGGCTAACAGCAACTCTGCCCTGTGTGCATGTTTGTTTCTGGGACTAGTTCGAATGGCTGCTCTCTCAGAATGAACTGTCCAGCTGCCAAAACCCCAAAATGAAAATTAAAATAAAGACAATGCTTATTCAGTGCGTACAGCTTAGAAGGAAGTGTGTTCCCTGTCATGTAGAACTGTTGGTTGTCTACAGTAACGTTACCTGTCTGCTATTTTGTCATCACAATGTAATCTCTCCCTGTCTAATTGATTATAATGTAATGTCTCCAGGCCAAAGCAACAACTGTGAAAGAAGCACTGGCCAAATGGGTGAGTGGCATACACACACAGCTGAAAACCACCGGCAGTATAGGGACTGTTCCATTGTGAAGGGGGGGGCAAAAAGGTGACGCATGTCAGTTTTCAAGCACTGGGGAGGGACGTGTATTTTTCATTTTGGCAAAGAAGAGGGGCATACACATTTCAGTGGTTCTATTTTGTATTTGTCTTATTGATTTTTCATCCTTTCTAAAAAAAAAAAAAAAAGTATCACGGCAAACTGTAAAAAGAGACATTTTCAAATTTTTCAACCATTCTCATTAATTTTCAAATTTCTGACATTTTATCGAAACCAGTTTATTCTATGTCTAATTTAAAATGTGGCCCAAAATGAACCATTTACAATAACTAACCAGCGTGCATGACAAAAGTAAAAAAACAAAAAAAACAAGGCTTTTTTCAACTCCAGGATTTTGTCCTTAACTTTTAACTTTTAATGAAAGGGTACATTTTTAAAATCTAATTTATGATGGAGAGTTATGTATTTTCTGCCAGTCACTCAGGGAGGCTCAAGGAAAAAAATATGTAGTTTCGGGGAGGGTAAAAAAAAACAAAGTCACACCCCAGTCACACCTCTCCTCTGTCCCATACCACTTAATCCTGTGTAACAGAATGAATGATTTGTTTGTGTTCAAGTATGTAGACTTTGTGATTGAAAGTCATTGTATAGTTGCATGATTGTAGCATAGTTACTGGATTGTCTTTGTATCTGTGTGTGTGTGTGTGTGTGTGTGTGCGTGTGTGCGTGTGTGTGTGTGCGTGTATACAGGAGGAGAAGTCAGGGGAGAAAGTGAGCGAGACTAAAGCCATAAAACTGTATGGTCAGGTTCCTCCCATAGAGAAGATGGATGCCTCTCTCTCTACACTCACCAACTGCGAGTGAGTCCTGTAACCATACCATTGCTTATTCCAACAGAGAATACATAGGCTCATTAGGCTGATATATTTTGTTCTACAGTTAGGTACTAGCTCTTTGAAGCATCTCTTTCTTTCATCTTTTTTACCCTGTCTTTCTTTTTTATGCAGTTTCCATTACCACTAAGAGTGAGATAAACTCATAGAAGCCTTTTTTAATGTAACTGCATCTATTTGAAGGCATGTTAAAACTTGAGATTATTTTAGCTCATTTATTAGATGTCTTTGGGCTCAAGTAGCTGCCCTGTTTAGAGGTTCATGTGTTTCCACTGATAAATATATTTTTTATAACAGACACATGGGTGTCTTAATTAGACTCTACACATGCTCTTTGATCCACTGTAAAGCTATGAAGCACCATCTTGTAGCAAAATCTACAGTAGGAATCTTCCAACATGCAGTAGGTACAGTATGGTGGTAGGCTAGCTGTTACAGATAACTATTTGGAACTGCATTATATTTTGGTGCAAAATGTTTGGAATTATTTGGTCAATCTTAAAAGTATTAACTGAGTGTTGGTCATGTCCGTCAGCTTTTCTCTTGTGTACACTTTTGCTCTTCTTTTTTGAGAGTCTAGGTAAAATACAGCTTCATTCTTCTGTAAAAATGGATGGCTGGTATAACCTTTTTTGATGTTAGTAAAAGATTAATAAGGCTATTTCTCTTTTATAAACAATATTATATCAATTAAACATTATTTAAATCACTAATCAATGTACGTGCCAATTATTTCAAATAGGCAACTGCCATATGTGGCTAAAGTCCCTGTTTAGATGCACCATGGCAGTGAAGCCTTGAAGCTACTTTTTGTCCTGAAATGGCAGGAAAAGGTACCTGCAAGGCTGTATACAGTCTAGGGTTGTCACAGTACCAGAATTTTAGACTTCAACAGGAACTAGCTGTCTCTGGAAATAACGCAGCAAAAGAAAACAAACGTCTTAGCCACACAAAATAAGATAGAAATAAAAATTAGAATTAGAATAGAATAAGAAGGAAATTTTTTCTTTTTTTTTAATAAACAACCTGCAGACAGTGCTATACAGATAAAGTCAATAAACACATGCCTCCAGTCATGTGGTGTCTTCGTTGCCCAAGGGAATACCGTAACAGCCATGAGGAGCAGTTGATTTTCTTTCCCCATGTTTCATCTGTGCAGCTTTGGGATGAAAATCTGAATGCAGATTTTCTTTTAAAGCTTCAGTACTTTGGATACTATTGAATGTGTAATTAACAGAGACCATATTGTTTTTAACACGCGCTATTGAAAAGTATCTAAGTGTCATTACTTTTGACAACCTTAGTACAGTCCCCAACAAGTTATGTTAAGGAGTAGGGAAGTGTAACCTGGGAAGAAACAATATCTTAGCAAGAAACTCCTGTGGATACGAAAAGTACAAATATGCATAATAAATAGTTGCAAACTGTTTTGTAATTGTTAGGATTTGGTTCAAATTTGTGAAAGTGTTTGTTAAGAACATTTATAAGGCAGTACACAAAGCACTAACCTCTCAGCACTGGAGAAGAGGCTGTTTTCCTGCTTCTAAAAGGAGATATGAACAATGGAGCTAAGGCTGGTAGAAAGGTCTCTGTGTAGTTTATCTTTAGACTGCACTTTCATTATGTTTTCTAACTCTGAGTATATTCCCCAGAAATATCCCTTTATTATGTTTTCTTTAGTTTCAACGATAGACTGTATACATGATAAAACATCGGTACTTTTACTCAACAGAAATTCACAGTCAGCAACAGCATAATCAACAGAATAAATCCACACATTTGAAGCTGTAGTATACTTTTATCAAAAATCAGGAGGAGGAATTTTTTTAAGACTATCCGTCTCATGTACTACTATGTGGATGCAGTGACAGTTATAGCAAATATGACCTAAAGTTACTTTCCTAAAAGTTCCCAACTACAGCTTTAATGAGTGAAACCAAGTAAATTAAAATAACTTGATACAAATCAGATAACAGTCCAATGCAATGGGAAGTTATCATTCAGTACACTGCCTCTAACTTGCATAGCTGCTTATAAACACCAGTTAAGTATATGAATTGTTGGCTAATACTTTCATGGCTAAAATAAATTGATGTTTCCAAAAAATATATAAAACCGCAGTTGAGAGATAACTCTAAACAGGTCACTGGCTTCTCAGGGCATGAACAGATTATTCAATTGCAGATCGGTCAAGATTAGCTAACTGAGCAGGTAATGCAGTCATTTTATTTTGTCACCAGTGTTTTACCTCATATGTTATTGTTCTGTGTCCTTCACAGGAAGCTGTCTCTGTCCACAAACTGTATTGAAAAAATAACCAATCTCAATGGCCTGAGTGAGTATACAAAACCACACACAAACACACACTGTTCACGGATAGAACTGTGCTGTTGTAATGTGATGTTGTGTTGTGTTCTTCCAGAGAACTTGAGGATCTTGTCATTAGGGAGGAATAATATAAAGGCCCTCAATGGGCTGGTAAGTCATATATTAAACAGGATTACCATTAACTAATGTTTTTTTATCTTCCTTTTGTCCTTCCTTTTTATTTTTAGTCCTTTTCTTTCTTTCTCTACAGTCATTATAACTTTCTAACTTACAGAAATTTCAGAAGTCGTTACACATGCTAAATACATACTTTGAAGGTACATTATTTTGCATCATCTGCGTGTGTGTGTGTGTTTGTAGGAGGCAGTAGGGGACACATTAGAAGAGTTGTGGATCTCCTATAACTTAATAGAGAAACTGAAGGGAATTCAGTCCATGAAGAACCTGAGAGTCCTCTATATGTCCAACAACCTGGTCAAAGAATGGGGTAAGCTACATTCATCAATACATGCTGAAATTGAAATAAACATAGTTACTATGTTGTGTTTATTTGTGGTTCTATGAACATTTATGAGGCTAAGTGACCTGTTTCAAAAAATGAAAACTCCTTGTGCCTGGCATATTTTGTTTTATTTAAGAGGATAAATATGTCGGCAGTGTTTTTTAAATCAGCTCTTCACATCTGGTGGGCAGGAACATTTTCATTAATTCTTAATTAGTCACACAATGGTAAAAGCTTAAATATGGTAAACATTTAGAACTTTTAAGCAGAGGTCTATCTAATAATTCATAATATTTATTTCAAAATATTTTTATTAGGGTTTCAAAAAGGAAAACAAACAAACAAAACAAAACTAGAGAAAAAGAAACGCCAGGGTGGGGCAGACAGATTCCACAGCGCCACACAGTATACATTAGTGTGCAGACCAAACAAAAGTAGAAATGATCCTGAGGCGATTACAATTATAACACTCAACATCCATAGAGTCAGGTTTTATTAGGGTTCTAACCCCGAAGGGGTAGAACCCTTCTAAGATTGTACCGGTTTATTATTATTATTTTTTGTTGTCTGCGCTTGAGCTT
>NC_065519.1:29987685-29987868 GCF_006386435.1 Epinephelus moara
TTGTCTGCCGCTTGAGCTCAAATTCCCGTGAGCTGGAATGAGCCAGAAACCTGAAACTTGGTCCAATGATTGGAAATGATGTGCATCAACTTTTATTAAAATATGAGCCCAGTCGGCCACATGGTGGCGCTGTAATTAAGGCTTAAAAATGACTTTTTTGGGAGGCCACGCCCCTCACACCAT
>NC_065519.1:29995243-30001214 GCF_006386435.1 Epinephelus moara
TCAGCATACTACCACGCCCCCATTTCTCCATATAAGGAAACCGCTTGCCTAGAGTTGATTCATGAATGAAGGAAGCGGTTACGCGAGGAGAGAAGTAGTAAATTTCACAGTTTGTTAGAAGCGATGGCGCCGGGTCTTACAGGAATGCCATGGGTCATTGTAAGATTGTGGAGGTCACAGCATGCCAGGATGATCTTGCACACCTTCTCAGGGGTATAAAGTAGTTTGCCACCGGTCGTATCTGATCCAAACACATCCAACTCCATTGACAAAAACAGTAATTTTACCTCACCGAACACAGGAGCTGCTGGTCTATCACCGCCTCTGTTGGTAGTTTGTTTGTTTTATCGTGTGACTTTGCTGAATAGAAGCTAACCCTTTAAAACACCAAAGTAACACAATAACACAAACAACCTAACTGATCAAAGCTGCGAAGACCAGCAGCTCCTCTGTTCTCTGAGATAAAATGAGTGTTTTTGTCAATGGAGTCTGGCTCTGAAGAGAACATAGGTATGTTTCACTTTACATTCAGTTCCCTGTCGAAAAGGGCTTGGGAAGTACTGAGCATTTGACTGGACAAATGAGACGTTGATATGCTGCAAAAGTAGTGTGAGAGCTTGTAAAGTGATGGTCTGATATAGTTTTGCAGTTGTTAAACACAGTCCCCCTTTACTTCAGTTCATCAAAAATTTTCCCAGTTTTTGGATTCCTTGTTCACCGAGGTGAGTAACAGATATAAAGATGCTCATTTCTGGGGAGACGTATGTCCTTTAATGTGCTGGTGTTTTGTTGGTATTGCAATCCTAAATGATTCACTCTTTTAATTTTACTTTTAATTTGGAATATGATGTGTTGTCTGTGCTGTGTAGGAGAGTTTGTGAGGCTAGCTGATCTGCCATGCCTCGTAGACCTGGTGTTTGTTGGGAATCCTCTGGAGGAGAAGCACTCAGCTGAGGGAACCTGGATGGATGAAGCCTGTAAAAGACTACCCAATCTGAAGAAATTAGATGGTAAGAGTGTTTCAGCAGCAATGTGTGTCAGAACTACTACCGATGTTCTATAGTCCTATTGTCATCACTTCACAGTAAATACACTACTGGGTTTAAAACAATGAGAAAACCTGAGATTCCAGTGTATGTTGGGAAAAAAAACAGGAAATAATAATGAGTAAATATTTACTTTGGTTTAAACAGAGCTGTTTCTTCAAAGGAAATATGCAAATTACATATTTCTTCCCAGAAAACTAATAAGTGAGACACTAACTTGGCAAGAAACTCCTGTACAACTAATAAGGAGGACTGTCACTAAATTACAGACCCGGGAATGTTACAAAAAGCACTTGAAGGTCTGTGAAGTGAAAAGGAGAAACCATAAAAAAGTTGCTTCTCTGAAGATATGATTGGAGATCTCTTTTTCTGTTGTTTCCAGGGACCCCAGTCATCAAACAGGAAGAGGATGAAGGAGATGGAGAGAGCTGAGATGCGTAACTATCTGCAATACTACAATCCCCTTCCAAGAGTCTTCCCTTTTTTAAGTTTTGTATGGTTTGTCATGGGGCTTTCTGTATATACAGTGAATTTTACAACAGCATGGACTTTGCTGTAGATGGACAAGCACATGATACACAGACGTGTATATTTTAAAATTAGAAAAGTCTGTTAAATTGTCAACACTGGAGGCCTTGTGGGCTCGGGACCAGAGGAGGTTTTGATGAGACTTCGTAAGTGGAAATAGATGATAAACACATTTCCTAATGCTGCAGCATGTTGATTTTTTTACTGTCAAACTATGAAAGATATTGATACTAATATTATTGTTCTTATTAACTGAATTGTAAATGTGGGAACTGGTGGTACAGTACTATTTGTGGGCCAAAAACACTTACAAATTTACAAAGTGTTTTCTAAATTTATATGCCTCTCTACGCTTCAAGAACTAAAGCACAGTGTTGCACACACACTAGTGAGCAGGGGCATTTGTGTGGACCAGATGTTGATCAAATGATACAATTACCTTCATGCTGCTGGACCTTTTCTAACCTATCAGGAGTCCGCTGTAAATAACACTGTCCTCCCCCACTATCCTCACCATGGAGAGACGGCCAAGTAGAGCTAAATATTAGCCTGATTATGTTTCATTTACATTACATTGTGAAACAATTAATGGTTAGAAAATGTTACTTGGACTGATACATTTTAGAGTCAATCACAAATGAAAAATCCAGCAAATAGTTGCATCCTGCCATGGTACTTAGACAGCACACCGTCCTTCCTAGTTGTTATCAACATTTAGGAATATGTTGAAATCAGGGTCTATCACCATACTCTGACTTCTCAGGTAGTAAGCAGTAGTAGCATTAAAAAAAGGAGGAAGTTAGTATTTCTTGTCCTTAATATGGAACATGAAGGGACCATCTCTATCTCCAGCTACACCACAGCAGCCTTTGGGCAGGACTGAGGAGTTAACAGAGCTGAGAGTGAAAACTTACATGACCAGAATACATCCACAGCTCGGTCTGACACTGTGTTTCATGTCATGTAATAGAATATCTAAACTTTTTGAACTTTTTAAAAGGCACAAACTAATCTATTGTATTTTAGGTTTTAGGTTCATTTTGGATCCATAGATTCCACATTGTTCTTGTTCTTGAAGATGTGATGCCAAGGTTAATGCATGTACAGTAGTATGTCCTCTTTGATGACATCACATATTTTCTGTGTAAAAGATTTTGTGTTTTAAATTATTTTAGGCACGTTTGTACCTACAATTGAGGTACTTGTGTTTTTTTTTTAAATTATTTTGATATTTTAAATAAATACTATTAAAATATATCTGTTTGGACCTTGTCACTTGGGATATAACATTAATCTTGGAAGTATATGACAATGTAATATAAATAATTTAGGAGTTGGACTAATGGATACAAACAGGAGTAACCTGTTTTTTTTTTTTTATTCAAACCAAGATGATACTTTTATGATTGGCATATTTTTTCCACTAGTTGCTCCTTCTTCAGGGTCTTTGGTGGTCAAGATTTCTTAGTGACACGTGACTTTGACGTATCTAACTTACTGATTAAGCTATCTGCCTTTCATCAACAAGTCCTCCATTATTGGAAATTAATAGAAAAGCATAACTTTACCCCCCACAAACACTCGCTATTTGGAATAATAGCAGTATATTAATTTAGAGAAACTCCTTTTATTACAAAGAATGGATGGAGAGGGGTATCTAGTCTGTTATTTATTCATTAGATAATCATGGTAACATTTTAAGATATAATACTTTTAAGGGAAAATACAATCTTGTTTGTACTGACAGGCAATATAACACAGTAATGATTCATTACTTCATTTATTACTTTTAAATGAGCTCAGTTCTCTGCCTTGGGTTTTGAATTTCGTTGTATTCAATGACAATAAAGGAATCTATCTATCTATCTATCTATCTATCTATCTATTCAGTTAGAGGCATCTCAATTTATTTTACGCTTATCCCACAAGAGCCTTCAGTAGCTATAGATGGATGTAGTTTTTTTAGATAAAAAATAATTTCTTAATACATAATATAATAATAAAATCTTTAGGAATGTTCTCACTTCAGTTTGTTTTCCATCACCCGTGAAGCAAAGACATATGTTCCAAGGATGCAGCAGTAATTTGACAGTTAAAATAACAACCAGATACCGCTCTTTTAAAATTTCACCCAAGGCTAAAGAAGTTCAAATAATGAATGAGATTTACACACGTAATGGATTCTTACACCAAAGGTATAATTTGGATTTGAATATTTGTGCTTTCGGTAACTCAGACATTGAAAATTTAGAACATCCTTCTCTTGTAATTTAACCAGGAGCTTTTGGGACTTTTTTCAATATTGGTTGGCTTAAAATGATCAAAATAATATGACTCTAAATTATGAAAATATAAAGGTTAGTATCCAACTAAGGACACAAACCAGGGTTTGGGATTAACAATGTAGTTATTTTGGCAAAATATTTAATTCACAAATGTTGGGGTTTTTTTCAAAACTATCCCAATTTTTCTGGCATTTCTAAATGAGATCATGTGTGAAATGCTGTAAAATTGGAACTGCCCTATGTCTGTATGAATATGTGTGTACCTTAATTCCTGAATGACCACTTATATTTAGTTTGTTTTTATTTTAATTTTGTATTTATCCTTTATTTAAGCAATATCACACGAGAGGGAGTGATGTTGTACTGTGATATTGTCATGGCTGTGATTCGGTCGTAGGCACGAGGCCGCAATATCACACTCGAGCTCGAGTGTGATATTGCTTTTATACAACAGTTCAACAGTTAAATAAGCAAGGCTGATTAAGAAATGTTGAAAAATGAGGACAAATAGATAATTTAAGCATTTTATTTGTCTTCCGCTAACAAAAATAGTTCCCTCAGGACTCCGCTGTCACCGTTGCTAAAATAGTTCCCTCAGGACTCCGCTGTCACCGTTGCTATGTAACGCAGACATGGTGCGCCAGGCATTTACTCTTTATACACATTTATCTGCACGTTTCCATTAGCCTAATTGTGCAGCCGGTGAAATAAGTCTCTGGTGACTGCATGGTGGACTGTCGCTTCACAGGCACAGCCGATTCTGCCTTCTGATCTGACAGTATGTTGCTTGTCATTGAGCTCCGCTGATGAAACACTGACAAACCTGGATGTGTGCCCAGATGGATTCAGCTTCTCCTCTCCCTCATCTTCCTCTGATGACCATTCATAGTTCAATTCAAAACTTATTTTAGGAAATAAATCCATATTTTTGGCTGTTTGACAGTGGATGAATTAATTAGCCTATTCGCAAACTTTATAACTAAAAAACCTTTTCACTACTCTCTGTCTACGAACTACTAACACTCTCTGCTGTTTCCTCCTCCTCCTTCCTTCCTTCCGCTGTCGTCGTTGGTTTATTTATACACGCGAAACGCGTTCTCTGGCTGGCTGGATTGTCCGCTCGGGCTGCCTTACATACATGGCGGCGCAAATATTACACACTGGCCCTTTAATGTTAACTGATCAACAGGTTAGCCTTGCTAACACTTAGCCATGGGCTCACCTACCAGCAATCCCCTACCACCCATGACTGCTGCCATTGAACCACGGCAGCTACATACTCCAATCAGCAATACTATGCACAATCGTCACTGTTACTTTTATACCCACATCCTCATTTCCATATGGTGTGAGGTCTGTATACTGTGTCGTGATTGTTGAGCTGACATGTTTGTTACATTGTACTGCTGAACCTGTGTTTATCTACTTATGACTTAATGACAAACTTTTAAACTGATTCTTCTATTCTTGTACACGGGAAGAGGAAGAGAGACAGCAACACAGAGCTGCTTGAATACCTGGAGAGGGCAGGTGAGAGGTTCTCACAGCACAGCAAGGACCTGAATGATGCCCTGCTGCAGAAGCTGGAGACTGACACCAATGTGTTTCTTGGACTGATGGGGCGCATGGTATCTGTGATGGAGGCCCAAGCCCAGAAATGAGCAGCTCTGTTTCATGGGAAGTTTTAGTTTTGCACATTCAATGCACACTTGTCACTTTTATCATTAGCCTGTTTTTTGTATTTAAATAAATTCCTTTTGTGGCGAGAGGGGTGATACGGGGTGAAACAATATACAAGTTTTTGGTCAGATTATGCACTAACTATATTGTTGCCAACAACGCCACCTGGGGAGTTTCGCCCCAGGAAATAGTTTCAAACCAAGTTCACCTTTAAGGCACACAAGTTCGTTTTACTCAAAGGCGAGGAGACACGTTTCCATTCAAAAGAACATATTCTTTATTTTAACAAACACAGTTTAAAACACTGAGAACACCATTCACACAGGGACAAATTAACGGGGGAAACTAAATTAAAGCTGAGGCTTACCGGGGTGCGTGGGCTACTGACTGATGCGGAGAATCCCCAACCAAAAATATAAACACCCAGGCACA
>NC_065519.1:30002533-30013589 GCF_006386435.1 Epinephelus moara
GTGTGTTTTTTCGCTGATTGGGTTCTGCAGGTTCTCTGCTGGTACACTGGAGACGGGGATCAAGCAGTTTGTCTCACTCGGGATAGATTGTGCTTTTTTGGTTCATAGTTTATGTTTGACGTGCGATTTCTTCGCGTTTAGAGGGAATAAATTTCCGTTATAACGGAAACGTGGGCACAGTTATCTATACAAAATACACAGACTAACTAACTAACTAACTAACTAATTGACTAACATAAACAACTGAAAATTGAAAAAAAATTAGCTTGCACCGTTAGCTCCGGTAAGGGAAAGCATGAGGGAAAGCGGCTGACCGGAAGTCACGCACAAAAAAACGGAAGTTGATCACTATTTACTTCCGCGTTTGAAAATAAGGTGGATTGAATGGGGAAATATAAGCGTGAGAAATGTCAAGTGTGGCGTGTGGTGTGAGAATGGGTCAAATTGCGTGACTGTCACACTCAAAGCGTGACGGTTGGCAGTTCTGTGGCAGGGAGGAGGGTTAGCAAAACAGAGGAAAAGTGACAGGACGCTAAATTTCTTAGCTTCGCGTGGCAGTATATTTATTAATGTGGTTAAAAATACAACCTACCTTGAATGTTGCCAAAATCGCTATCTCTGCTGCTGTTAGTTTGAAAACAATCCACCACTGGCAGGCCTTCTGTCCTTCTCATTCCGCCATGCAGACAAAAGTCACTCTCCTCTGATTGGTTGTGGAATCAGTCGATCTCAGATCAGCACCCGCCTTTTTCTCCGTAGACTGAATGCACAGATAGTTTTTCACCAAATATCTCAGTGGAGGCGCGATTTGTGATTTGTAGTTGAGGGAAACAGAATCTGTGACTTGTGGGGAAGATTCAAGCTGTTGTAATTTTTGATTTGTATGTGTGTTTTAAAGGAATACAAATAATTTCCTGAGAAATTATTTTATATACATTGAACATTTTTTGCACAAGTTCACATTCAGGTTTGCACATATTCAAATTTTGTCCACAACTTCACATTGTTTGATACAGGTGCACAAATACGTTTTGCACCAAATATACTGCAACAATAGGAGCAAAAATGTGAGCGTGTCAGTTTTTTAATCTGTGACTTGTAAAATAGGATTTGTGTACCTGTAATGAAGAATTTGTCAATGTGTAAGTGTGTTGTATTTGTGGAGAGAGAAAAAATCTACAAGTACACAACTCATACTGACACACATACAAATCACTACAAGTACACAACTCATACTTACACACATACAAATCACTGTACACAACTACAAATTCTACTGTTACAGGCGCTCAAACCTTTTTCACCAATAATACCTTCATATTTTACATAAATGCTAATAAAGTGAAAATGGGATTTGGAGGAGGTGAGTTCAGAAGTGGGTTCAAAAAATAAAACTTCTTATATAGACCCTTCATTTTAATATATAACACCTGAAGAAGGTTTCAGAATGATGTCATTTGTTATTTTTTAATGTCCACTAAATCAAAGCAAATGATGCAGAGAAAGAAAAATAAATAGAATAATGTGTCTTTTTATATACATATTAGACTTTAAAAGTTCTATTTGTTTTGTATATCTTATCATCATATCATGTATTCCTGTTGTCACACAGGTCTACAAAGACAAGGTGTTGAGTCTCCTCAAGTCTTCCTGGTGTCCAGCTTTCATCTCCACCTGTATGACTTTCCTCTCTTAGGGGACACCTTTGAGAGAGAACTTCCTGCACACAAGAGATATCCTCTGCTGCTGGCCATGTCCAACATCAGCCTGGAGGTCATCGACAAGAAGAAAAAGGCTTTCCAGTCCAAAATAAAATACTATGCTATACTTAGTGCATGTGTAGCAGCTGTACCAGTTCCTGGGCTTTCTTTTGCAGTTGATATGCATGTGTTGGTTTCTGTTGTTACACAATATGTAAATGGCTTTGGGCTTGATAAACCGTCACTGCAGAGACTCGCTGACAGTACACATGTGCCATATGATGAACTGATTGTCATCATAGTTTCACCACTGGCTGCAGTTAAAGAGCTTTTGGATTTTTCTTTTAATAAATTGCATTGTTTTTTATTAAGCACTGTATTCAAGACACAATATTGTATTCTAGCTGCACATATTAGCAACTATGCATCACAGGTTTTGCAGTTGATCACTCCATCAGTGGCTCCTGTATAAATGTTATTTGCTCATATAAAAGCAAATATTAATAGAAAATGTCTCACAGCTTGTACGCACATTAAAACACGCCTCTTTATCCTTTTAAAACAGGAAAGTCACTATAACACTGAATAATTCATAATACGTTTTTTATTATTTTCTGGTTTATTACGATTTTTAATTATTAATATATAACTTGGTAATCTATCTCACACTGTGTGTCATGAATATTAGAAACACTGCTGTCTTCTCTGATTGTTTTTATGTTCAGAAGTTCTTGATGTGTGTTATTGTGTCTTGTTGATGCCTGGAGATGGTGTAATGAGAGTTTGCTGCCCTCCAGTGGTCACTGGGAGGAACTACAACACAACTTCCTGCTACTGATTTTAATGTTCATTGTCATTATTGGAGCTTTCCTAGCGAGTTTCAGGAGCAGGACCACACCCCAAATACACCTCTTCCGTTCCCTATAAATGCCGACCTAACCTGCTCTTCCCTTTCGCTCCCGTCTTCTGCGCTGCCGGGACCGAGAGCACAACACGGCCCAAGAGCTTTCTACTAGCCAAATAATATTCGCTCATTCACAAAGTAGTATTTTCTACTCACCGATACAGCCATGGACGTCGTGTCCCCACCCTCCAGCACCAGCAACAGCAGCACCTGGTTTCTGGCCATGGGCCGCCAGCGCCCTCCGCAGCCCACCTCCAGCTTTTACAGCAGCCAGCCTTAGCTGGGAATTCTAGCACCGGGATGCTAGCACCCCCCGCTGCTGCATCACAGTACACCCAGCAGCCGGCTTCCTCTGGGGTTTCTGGCAACGGGATGCCAGCACCCCCCGCTGCTGCATCACAGTACACCCAGCAGCCGGCTTTCTTTGGGATTTCTGGCACCGGGATGCCAGCAACCCCCGCAGAGCACTACCAACAGCCCCATCTGCCGGCTCCAGCTGGGGCCCCTGGCACCGGGTTGCCAGAATCGTCCATTCCACAGCTCCATCAGTCGTCATCACAGCTTTCTACCTCAACTCATCCCAGCCCAGCAGGCAACCACCCATTTTACTCTGTCCACAGCCATTCCTCCCACTCGTCATCTTGGCGCTCCAGTTTCCCGTCCTTCTCCGGTTCCAGCACACTAACGCAGACAAATCGTTGACGGTAATTATATCGATCTGGCTCTTCTCCTCTTGCCATCCTTGCACCAACCACCCGGCGACAGGTGTCTTGAAGACCTTGGAGGTTGCCTCCACCTGAAGGGGAAGCAGTCCAACCGTTCCAGAGAACTCACACCAACTGAGTTTGCATATGCCTTCACTCTTTATAGAGATGTCCTGTGCTCGCTCTTCCCTGGCCGTCGCCAAGAACTGGACAACTATATGTCAAATATCCTTAACCTGGCCCTCCGTTTTGGTGGCAATGGTTTTTACCAATACCACATTCACTTCGCTTCCGAAGCCGCAGCTCGTCTCAATCAATTCAACAAAGCTACTTATTGGGGCACTCTTGACACAAAACTGTATTGCCGCATCTTTGCTGCCCGTACGGCCGTGACTTGCTCCCTGTGTGGTGCCCCGTCTCATCCAGCTTCCTCTTGCTCTGTTCCAACCCGTGCAGAACCTTGTCCTAGCCAGCCAAGAGTGTCTGCTCTTTCCCGCTTGTCGTCAGCAGCCCTGCCGCCACCCTTTCTTCCGACGCCTGCATCATCCACCCTTTCCGTCACCAAAGGAAATCGACGCTAAGGGCAGACCCATCATGCATCAAAAGGGTCATTCCATCTGCAACATGTAGCAACTGTGTCAAATATTAATATTAATTATTAATATTTATAATATAAATATATATTTATATTTTATATTTATTGTTTATTAATTCTTAGTTATGGTTATACAGTATATGACACAGTTATTATTCTAGGGCTAGTTCAGAAGTCTAGGTTGCGCTCATGGAGGGAGTGGACAAGAGACTGAGGTTGCTGATTAGATGAGATAATATATTTTTTTGAAGGACAGTGAATGACATACAGTAATGCAGTGAAAAATATTTACAGTGAAAAACCAACATATGCTATGGATACTCAGAGTGGCCACTCAGAATCTAGAAAAATACTTTCAATTCATTATTATATACAAAACCAAAAAGATAGATCATGAAAGTTCAAAAACTTCAATATTGAATCAACACAATAACAGCAATAGACCCAATAGCCCACCCACAGTTCATTGGGGAAACCCACGTCTGGGTTTGACTTGAGTCCAGGGGGAAAAGTAGTGATGGGACAAGTTGTGGGGGAAAATGTGTGTTGGCAAGGGCAGTGGGCAAAGTGAGCAGGGTATGAGTTTTTTTCTCGGGCTACAGGGAGCCCCCTACCGGCCTGGCAGGAGGGGTGCGACTCTCCAACAATTGGTCTGGCAGTAGGTTCAAGACAGGCTCCTTTTCTTAGCTCGCCATCAGGGGAAATCAATAATCTGGCCTGGAGAACAGGACCCGAGTTCAAATAAATGAAAATGAACATTTATCAATACATATAAATCCTAGTGTGCACACAATTCTATAAATAGCACTACTGCACTATAGTTAATTTCTATAAATATAAATATACATATATTTTCACAGTAGAAAAATATATTTCACATTGTTCAAAAAGTAATAAATAACATTTGCTGTATTATTCAGGCATGGCAAAATTCATATAATTCATAGACATAATAAATATATTTACTCATTGTAAAGTGCTTTAAAGGAAGCTAAATGCTTTCAGCATTAAGGCACTCTACACACACATAAACAAATCATTATACAATCATTCTAAGGACACTTAACCTTCCAAGTCATCTCATTTATAAATACATTTTAATATTGATTCATTAAACACGCAGGCTAACCGCGTCCATTCAAAATGAATGGCGGCGGCTAGGCTAACGCTAGCACGACCAACAAACAATTTGACTCACCAGTCCTGGGTTTAAACTAACACGACTCGCTCTTCTCGCTCTTCTTGTTTCGGCCGCGGTAGAGGGCTTCTATAAGTTAAAGTTTACAAAGTGCTTAGTGTCATTCTTTATTCAACCGAACCGAGGCAGAAATAAGTTTTAAACCGACCTGTAGCTCTTGTGTAACATGCCGTCTTCCCTCTGCTTCAAATCAAACTGACCAGCAGCACGCACTAATTGAACCCGATTGGCCGCGCCGACCCATGTGACTGCGTGACGTCACCGACTGCGTCAACAATGATTGGCCAACTGGCCTACATGATCATCACGTGAGATCAAGAGTAAATATCGCGAGATTTTGAGATGAGTGCAACATGTAGTAGGAGGCAGAGAGGCAGAGAGAATTTGTCACCTGGGTTACAAACAACTTCAACGATGCAGGTTGCAACATGTCGCAGTGCCGCTACCTCCATGTTTGCTCCTACTGCGGAGGCGGACACGCCCGTCCAGCATGCCCTCACAACCCAACTTCACTTAAACCAGGTGAGCACCTATTGACACCTATAAACATCCCTGCCTTAGCCATGGCACTTCGCAATCACTCAGATCCAGCTTTCGTGGACTTCCTTGTAAATGGTTTCAGGAACGGTTTTCACCCCAGTCTATCCGTACTACCATCCTCATCGTTCGAATGCAAGAACCTGCAGTCTGCCACAAACGAACCAGAGACAGTCGACCGCTTGCTTGCCAAGGAAGTCAGTGACGGTTTTATGATAGGTCCATTCGCGCATCCTCCTTTTCCGGATTTCCGTATCAGCCCCCTCGGCATCACAACCAGAAAGTATTCAGGAAAGAAACGCATAATCGTCGATCTTTCGGCTCCCCATTGCAGCACCATTCCCAGCATCAATAGCTTAATTCCAAGCGAAGACTTATCAATCAATCAATCAATCAATCAATCAATTTTATTTATAAAGCCCAGATTGCGTAATGGTGACACGATCTTCCTCTTGACGCAGTGTGGCAGACTGCTGGTGGCGTGGGGCGGGGCTTGCCCCGCTGGGAGCCCTCCTGGGTGCAGTTGTGTCTCCGGTTTCTCCGCTCCCAGCTGATTGTAGTTATTTTGTGCTGCAGCCCTAGAGTATCTCTCCTCTGGCCCTCCGTGAGGCTGTGCCGGTGAGGCTCGAAGTGGTTGAATTTACTGCCACCGTTTCCTGGACGGCGCTGCTGTTTTGGCTCTGCTCTTTTCTTGGTGGCCTGTTTGGATCTCCCAGACCCTGTCTTGGTCCTTGGGTGTGTGTGGCGCTGTTTGACCCGTTGACTCCCCGTGGCCATTTAGCTCTTCATTGAGTTGGCGTCTGGACTCTTACATTGCCACTAGCTTTTATTGATATATTAACTGACTTCCTGTTCATGTGATTTATTTTGTATGTAAATTTGTTGAGTTTGTTATTATGTTTAATGGTATTTTGGTTTCTTTTGTTTATTTTTTTATTTACTACATTGTTGCTTGTGTGTGTATGTGTGGGGGTGTGTGGTTGAGCATGTATGTGTGTTTTAAGGCAGCTGTTTGTTCACTGTGAGGCCTGTTTTAATTCTCCCTCTCCTTGTGGACAGGTGCTGCGGGCCCAAGGCGGCAACCCAATCCCTGGTGGTGGGTTTTGCTCACAGATCCTCAGTTGTGTGTGTGTGCAGTGCCACGGGTGTTTGATTTAGTTTCTCCTCCTCCTTGATTTTGGTTCTGGTCTGCCGTGGTAAGCCCCAGCTCTGTCCACTCATCCGTCCATTCCTCTTTTTTTGGCCCAAGTGCAGTTATTGCGTGTAACAGCTAGATTTCATTGATTGTTTTTTAAATAAAATTTGTGGTATATTCTCTATAAACCGTCTCTGGCCCTGTGGTAATTTCGGACCTTGTGTGACCTTTAACATTGTTAAAATTAACTATTTCCGGGGGCGCAATTCCCCAGGTGGCGTTGTCTGGCAACAAATCTTTTCCACCCTCCACTTGCCACACTCAGCTCTATTCGAAATTTAGCCCATCATAGCTGCTGCCGTTCTGTGGGGCCATGAATGGTCTCGCAAGTCCATCCTCATTCATTCAGACAACCTCGCCGTTGTCGACATCATAAACAAAGGTCGTTCCAACTCTCCATCCATCATGCCGTTCATGCGCCGCCTAGTCTGGCACTCTGTTACCCATCAATACATTCTCCGTGCAGCCCATGTTCCCGGTCACTCCAATGCCATCGCTGACTGTCTCTCTCGTTTCTCGTTTCAGAAGTTCAGAAGCTTGGCTCCTCATGCAGATACCCATCCAACACCGGTTCCTCCATATTCAGCATTGACATTCAATCTGTAAATCCTGGCCTTATACCTCTGATAGTCGAAGCACAGAACTCCATAATCAACAGCCTATCACCTGCAACCTTATCATCATACTTGACAGCTTGGAAACAATTCCGTCACTTCCACAACCTGTATCACATTGCCTTCCCATCGTTCGGCCTCGTCACCTTGACTAGCTTCATCACCCATGCTCATTCCGTCATGGCCATTACAGCTCATACCATCAAGGTGTATCTTAGCGGCATCAGCTTCTCTTGCAAGCTCATAACAGGCAGTCCAAGCCTAGCCTCTAACCACCCGCAAATTACTGCTCTCCTCAAAGGACTCATACGCCAAGAACCAGCTAAGATCCATCGCTGTCTCCCCCTTACCTCCGACTTGCTGTTAGCTTGCATCCATACCATTGGCTCTGGATACTGCGCTTACCACATCGCACGAACCTTAGAAGCCATGTTTCTGCTTGCTTTCTTCGGTTAACCTTAGAAGCCATGTTTCTGCTTGCTTTCTTCGGTTTCCTCCGATGCTCAGAATTCACCTCCTCAACCATCCACTTTGACCCACGCCGCCATGCCTGCATTTCAGATTTGTCCCAATTCTCCAACGACGCCATGGTCTTCTACATCAAGCAAAGTAAAACCAACCAATCCGGTCATCCTACACCAGTCTTCTACTTCAACGTACCATCACCGCTGAATTCATTCGAGACCCTGACTAGTTATTTGTCATTCCTAAAGTCTCAAAACGCTTCATCCACAGATCCACTTTTTGTCTCGGAAGTCAGACAAGTCGTCACTTGATTCTGGTTCCAACATCACCTCCGCCACGTACTCTCCTTATCCGGTGTTTCCCCTTTGCAGTACTCAGGTCATTCATTCAGGATTGGAGCTGCCACTTCAGCCTCCCGCAACGGCGTCCCGGAACACCTCATTAAAATCATGGGTTGTTGGTCTTCTCAAACATATCATCGTTACATCCGTTCAGACCTCAAAGATCTCAGATCTGCTCAAACCCTTCTTAATAAGTAACTGGAGGTTTTGGGGGTCCGTCGTTGCCCGGGAGCTGCGGCGGATTCTCTAAGCTTCCCCACAACGCTTCACTGGCTGAAGAACGATGCTTGGATATTCCCTTTAAACATGGCACGATTGGAGCGCATGGCGGAGAGCTAGTTAGATGGCGGACCTACCAACTGGAAAGAGTGAGCGTTTACAGCTGAGGACAGGGGCGAAAATCCCATTTCATAGTTGGAGGGGACAATAAACAGTAAAATTTTAGAGAATAATTCCAGGGGGGGACAAGGAAAAAAAGTTGTAGCCTGTCTTTTATACAGCATCTTTTACCACAATTTGACATTTTAATCTTCTCTCTGTCTCTCCGTGCGCAGTAGTGTGAATATTTATGCTATTAAGTAAACGGAGAAAACATGTCTGTAATTGTTTAATAGCAGCAAAACAATAAGGCTTCATGCATTAAAGAGAGAAACTCGATCTCTCTCCTTCTCTCCCTCTTTTTTCTCTGGCTCAGGTGTGTGGAATTGATCCTTCGTCTCTCAGTGGATATACAGTGAATGTCTATACTTATGAGAATTGGCTTAACAACTAAACATTTCCTGCAATTAAACTGGTAAACTGGTTTATAAACAGTTTGCTGTGAGATCTGCCGCTGCGCACCTCACAACCGTGCGTAATAGTCGCGTGTAATGACCGCTTCTCGTCGGTTAAACTGCACATCTTTCATGTCTCACTGACAGGTGGAGAGCCAGACAGGTACCTATTAGCTACGAGCCGCTCCGTCACAACCAGAACTCCTGTTTAACTCGATTTTGGCTGTCAGGTGTCATGGGGAACTGAATAAATTCACTGGCATGTCGGACTAGGCCTGATGTGACTGCATGCATGGCCAAACTTATGGCAGGTTGGGATATGCCTCCAATTGAACTCAGCGGATGCTGAAATGACCCACTTGCAAAGAAATATAGTGCAGCAGTGACTTTTACAGCAACGGGGAGGGTATAGGGAGTGTTGGCATGCGTCTCCAGATCAGCTGACAGGAGATGGGATATTTCCGTCACAGCCTGGCGAGAGAGACGGAGTGCACAATAATAACCTTTCACATTGTAATCATATTTTTATTTGTTATCTTTTGCATATGTGTGGCTGCTCCGTGTGTGTCTGAGCAGAGTGCACGCGCGTTGTGCACCCGCCTAGAGACGCATATTACTAACTTGTTTAACAGCGAAATACTGCGCCGTTGACTTTAGACCAGGTTTTTGTTGGTCACTGGCGCATTTGCTTTTTACGTCATCTAACTAGCAACGCGCCATGACTGCGCCTGACCACTCCTCATTTTTAGACCAACACACCCAGAGAAGCGCAAGTTCATTTGCTAGTTAGACGACGAGGGCACAGGGCGTGAAAATGACAGCTGCGCCTGCATCTAAATAGCAATGACACTTGCGACATGGATTATGCGCCCTCCGCCGTCCGCTTTAGACCATCTAAATAGGGCCCCAGATCAGTTTGGCCTACTAAGATGTGTTCATAATAACAGAGGGTGAAATCTCTTCATGTGAACACATACAGTTACCATTTGTTTTGGATCCTCTATATGTAATGTGCCTGTTTTAGCGAGAAGCAGCTACCTTGTATGTTTCATTAAAGTAAAAAGTAGGTTTTTGCTGAATATTAGAAGCTTCTCACCTGGAGTCTTAGGGCTCTAGTTTCCCGGCGCAGCACAGGGTGGCTAACCCCGCGCAGAGCTAGTTTCGAGCAGCGCAACCCGAGGCGCGCTCAGTTTGGTAGTTTGGCAGACTGTAGTGTGCTGAGATGGGTGTGGCGGCACAGCAGGGGGAGGTGTCGACAGATCCAGCTTGGAGCAGTGACAGTTTCGTGCCAAAAGGCTTCGCTGAAGGTGCGCTTAAAGCTCGCCAGCTGAAACCAGGTCTACTGTCAACGCAGGCAGAGCGTAGCCGGTGTAAGCCGAAGTTTGGCTGACCGGCGGACAGTGCGCACACGTCACCAAAACCTCACAGGCAGGTCTCCAGAATATCAGGCACATTAACAATGCAATAAATAGCCATAAAAACCACTATTCAATTCAACTATCTGCAATCAGCACATAAATGTATCTCTATATCGACTGTCCTGTCACATCTCATGTCAGATCAAAGGGGATTGGCACCGTTTGGCACGTTTGGCACGAGTAATGGAAACACAGCCTGCAAACTAATGAGTTCACATCCCTCTCAGCCAACCACAAACAGCCACAGCATCAGATAGGGAGTATATATTCAGCATCTGTCATCTTAGAAAAGTCAAAAGAAAAGAAACAGAGTGAGACTGCAAGAGAGAAAGAGAGAGCGCGCGTGCACGAGAGAGAGCCCGTGGAGGTCTGCTCGCAGTTCCGTATATTCGGACACTGTGAGCTTGGACCTCCTGGACCAAAACATCAGTTTCCTCCTGGGAGAAGTTTGGCTGTCTGACGCTACTGCTCTCTTCTGCCATGACGAATTGAGTAAACTCTCATTACGCCTTTGTGTGGCGCATTTAAGGGCGAGGAGAGGGGCTCATTGATTGGTGTGATGTGTGTAAAACCCACTCCACGCCTTCTCTCCTCCCTCTTTCCGACTTGCGC
>NC_065519.1:30014451-30017953 GCF_006386435.1 Epinephelus moara
ACCATGCCATGCATGCCCTTTTATTTAGTGATACACAGAAATTAAATTCCTTGGTCAGAAACAGTACCAATAGAAAGCTAATGTCTTTTAAATTGTTGTGTATTAATGTGTTTGTTACTTATATTAAACAATAAAAAAATATATTGTCAACAAAAATCAAGCCTCTGTTGCATTAACCACAACCAGGCAGTGTGTTTTTTTAAAGAGGGTTCCTTGCAATCCTAATCATACAAAGCCGAAACATTATACAATGGTTTCAATTATATACTAACCTGAGTAAGCATCTACTGTATTGGACAGCTCATCATCACACGACTAATGTCCACTGGGAAAGGCTCCAGCCCCCCTTTCAAACCCTTAACAGGATCAGGGGTTATAATGAATGAATGAATGAAGACAACTAAATACAGGGTGTTATCATGTTTCTTCAACCATTGGTCAACACAGTTTACTAAGAATAGAATTTTTGTGGTCTGACCGACAAAATCTTGTAGAAGATAAAAAATGCAGAGGTTAAAAAAAAAAAAGCCTGTGATGTTCAAGTTCAGCGTTCAGTCACCTGTAAATGACCCCTCCCCTCTGTATTTCTTGGAATCAGCTTCTTTACTGACATAGTGGCTGTGTTCGAAACCGTCCACTCACTCACTCACTCACTCACTCACTATTCCCTATTTCGTGTTTACTATATAGTGCACTACATGGGGAACGACTGAACGAGATTTCGGACACTAACGTCGTTGCATCAGTAGCTGCGCCGCATACTCGCAAGTGGACGCGCCGAGCATCATGTAAACAAACCGGGCGCTTTGAGGATGATCGAACAGTATGGTGGTTGTACTTTTTGTCAATAAATTGTTGAAATGTCAATGGTGTGGATGTTTGGTTTTGTCAGCTACGGTTGTGTGTCTGCATTGTGAGCTGTAATAGCCCACGATAGTGCACGAACTAAAAGCTACCTGGCTCATGCGAGCTAAGTGGCTATTGTTAGCTCGTGAGCTAACGTTACCGGCTAGCATCCTATTCGTTTCTTTTCTTTTTGTGTATTAAAATAATGATTCCGGTGATTGTTTGGATGCTGCTGACCCAAGTCCTGCTCCTCAGGCAAAGACGGAGGCGAAGGCAAGCGTATCTTTTGTTGATTCACTGAAGTCGACTGGTAATTAGCCTAAAAAAATTTAAGCTAACATGCTAGCTGGTATAAGCAAACTATTGGCACAATTAAAGTTGTTGTTCTTCTTCTCCTCTGGCAAAAGACGACCACATTGCATTGTGGTATACGGGAGTAAAATGTAGGGTACATCGTTTGTTCACTCACATTTGCTGTGCATTGTGGGTATTTTATAGTCCACTATATAGTGAATGAAATTAATCGCGGAGAATTCGAACAACACTACAAAATGGCGAACACACTATATAGTGCACTATATCCGTGATAGGGAGCGATTTCGAACACAGCTACTGTATCTGTACGGGTATTGGTTTAGATTCCCTGTTCTTCACAGCAGGATGCTTCCATGGTTACTGCCTACAGACTGAAGCCTGGTGTGAGGTACTTGAATGTATTTGGGTTTGTTTCTCTGGGGTTTAGAAAACTAGCTGGGGCGCATTCGTAAGATTGGAGCCTTTTCTGAAGCTGAACAGCACAACAAAAATTGCTCTCTCTTTGTTTCTTCTGTTTCATCATCAGGGCTGCCAGTTGAGTAGCTGCATTCCTGACAGTCCTCTCTGACTGAAATATGTATATATATATATGTATGTATGTAAAAAGGTCAGTATTTTCAGATCTGTCAGGTGTTCTAATAATTTTGGCCACCTCTCTCTCTCTCTCTCTCTCTCTCTCTCTATACATATATATATATATATATATATATACAGTGCTTAATTTGAGCCGGAACGTACTGGAACGCATACCAGGATCTTTTCAGAAAAGGCCCTGGTGCGTTACGGAACTAATTTGCATGGGTCTAGAACTTTTCACATCTAAAAACTACATACGGTATTGGCTGATGTCACTAGTGTTGCAGGGTGGAGTACCGTAGTACTATGGTCCCTCACGTACCACTACTGTGGGATAAGTTCAAAGTCCAATCGCAAGAGGGTGAGTGTCCATGCGCCGTCCGATAATGGCGCGCGCTGGTCAATAACGGCGCGCGCTGGCCACCTGGCACTCAATATGCTGCTGTAGTGGTTTGTTTTCCAGACATGTGAGTATCTTTGAGCAGTGAAAGTTATTACTTATGTCTTTTTACTTGTCGGCAGTAATTTGTTTTCCACAGAGCTCTACGGTGCGAGCATTTTACTCGCATTTGCGACTAAAAATAGTTTTGTGCCAGCAAAATAAATCATTCAGCACACTGTGCCAGTACAGATATCAACCAGCAGCAGAAACGAAAGGCGAATCCTGCTGGTTGTGGGTTGAAGGGGGGTCACAGACAGGAATACAGCAGTCAAATAGGCTACGGCGGCTCCGCGGCGCTAAATAACGGCTTACCGGCGACAGAGAAGTCCGACTCCAGGTCCAGTAGCCTAATTTCCTCTATCGTTGGCGTCATGACTGCCAGTGGCGATTGCTCTAAGACTGCAAGGGAAGCTCAGCTTCCCCTAAAATGTCAAAAAATAAGTGGTCAAATATGTATATATATTGTTGTGTTTACATTTCATTGACTAAATATGCGCTAGAACGCGTTCAACTTTTGTTCAGAATCAGCTACTTATCACAGGTCACTGACGCGACTTTCTTCTCATTCATTCCCGTAGCGTCACAGTGCATTAAACAGTGTCGAAGCTCAGCGTCCAAAGACTTCAATGAGGAAGCATAGAGTGGGTTGTTCCACTGCAGCGAAACTAGACAGTCACTGGATAAATGCTCGGTTTTGTCCCGCCCATCGGACGCTCAGCGTCTCTAGGGGTCTATGGGGCAGTGGGCTGGCCTCGGCTGGCCTGGACGCTGGGCTTCTGCATGATGATTGGATTATCTGTCTGAGGCTGAATCCCTTTTTGATTGACAGCGAAATGAGCGAATCAGCGATCTTGAAATATAAACCACCACTGTAGCATTTTTCAAGTTTCATTCCGTTGTTCCGAGTTGATCTGGAGACTTTTCCTATCCTCTTAGTGACTTTTTCTTTGTTAAAAACGACTAGCGACAAATCTAGCATCTTTTTCTGGTGTTATTGGAGACTGTACTCGTGTTTGGAGACTCTGACTTCTGTTGCTCTGCAGTTACTGTCCCCAACGAGCAGCGGGTGCTGCTGTGAGCCCCTCCACCGTCCCAAAGCACTCACAGGCGGTCACACTAGCCTCGTGCAGCAGCCCCAGCTAGCGAGCGACTTCTGCAGGTGTAGAGAGGAGCTTCTCCAGCGGCTCAAGTTTTACACCTGCAACACAATGGGCCAAGGCCGTTTAAGCAGCCTAGCTCTGCTGGCCATTGAGAGGACACTGGTCAAGTCCCTGGAAAAGACGCCTAGTTGGTACGACAGGGTCACAGATCATTTTCTTGAAA
>NC_065519.1:30017963-30019490 GCF_006386435.1 Epinephelus moara
ATTTTATTTTGATCCCTCCTATGTTAATCACTTATTGATGCTGTTTTTGAAGTATGAATAAGTCAATAAGTAATTTATTCCATTGAAATATCAGTGATGTATTATAGAAAAGTGATTTATCTTTTTATAACTGACAAAAGGCACATCTGCCTCATTCTTGCTGTGGTATTGTGATACTACTCAGAACCGTGATACTTTCACTGGTATCGTACCATGGGTCCCAATTTTGGTACCGTGACAACACTAGATGTCACAACCATTCCATTCGGAGTTGCGCAGTGGTGCCGCTTAAAAAAGTGTTCCCCCACTTTTGGGAGTGGGGGAACACTGCTCTCTCAGAGGCCAAAAGTGTTCCCCTACTTCTAATTTTACAAATTAAGCACTGTATATGTATATATATATATATATATATATATATATATATATATATAAAATATTGTCCTTTTTTCCCCTCCAAAACATGATTTCATTTCATAATGTTCATGAAACATGCAGGTGGTTGCTCTGAGCACAGCAAATATAAGATTAAAGGGAAATTTCGGTTTATTTCAACCCGTCTCCTATCGTCCTAAATTTGTTTCAAGTCACTAGTGACATAGAAATAATAGTTAGCATGTTAGCCGTTAGCCTAGATACAGCCGTAGCCTCAGACCTGTTAAAACTTAATTGAACGGGCATCCTTTCAAGTGCAAAGTTAGTCCACTAAACAAGCTTTTCCTCCACAAAGACCGCCTCATATCGTTAGGATAAATGTCAGAGAACATATAGAAAACGACATGTAAACGTGTTGTCTTACCTTACCGGTGTGGTGCCATGTTTGTTGTTTACCATTTAGCTAAGGCTGCAACCGGTCCCATTCCTTGCAACAGAAGTATTCCTCTTCTGTGGGCATTGGGGTACAACATTCACAGGTAATGTTACACCACCGATCTAAAGAGCTAAATCCTTCCAGCAGCCATTCCTCCTCTGTCGTCCTCTAACGTTACCTGTTGTGCCTCTCTCTCTCCTCCTCCGTTCTTCAATTTCACGAAGCTCTTCGTCAGTGTATTCTGGCTCAAATAAATAAAGGCGGCCATCGCCTCTCGATGTGGAAAGCCTATATACTGATGTAGCCGGAGGTTGTCTCCCTCCTTGCCACTATTCGGCACTGTGTTTGCTTTCCAACCACCGTGATTGCGGGGCGGTGCCATGCGCACCGTTATATTCAGGTGTGAGGCCGCGCCCCATCCTCTCTTCCGCTCCTCGCTTGCTCCCGTGGTGGCTGTGGCGTGGCGTGTCAGCGTTGTTTGGCGTGCAGCGTTTGTTTGGTGCAGCCGTCCTGTGTTGCGTGTCAGCGTTGTTTGGCGTGCAGCGTTTGTTTGGTGCAGCCGTCCTGTGTTTGTGACCGCCGTTGAGGCACACAAATCTTCTCTACCCCGGTAAGCATCTGCGGTCTTCTTCTTTTGCTCTGTATGTGCGTAATGCGCAGTTTGGTCACACGCTCTCCACTTCTTGCAGCGTAGCTGACTGCTTGGTCCGGGGGAGGCG
>NC_065519.1:30021564-30039224 GCF_006386435.1 Epinephelus moara
GGACTAACTTTGCACTTGAAAGGATGCCCGTTCAATTAAGTTTTAACAGGTCTGACGCTACGGCTGTATCTAGGCTAACGGCTAACATGCTAACTATTATTTCTATGTCACTAGTGACTTGAAACAAATTTAGGACGATAGGAGACGGGTTGAAATAAACCAAAATTTCCCTTTAAGTGAGTCCTACTGTTTTTATCCACTTTTAACTTTAATATTTGGTATGTCCACCTTTTGCAATAATTACAGCAGCACATCTCTAGTGTCAATATATTTCCTGAGAACTTCAACACTAGTGTTATCCCATGCCTTCTGCAACTCAAGCCAAAGGCTTTCCTTTGAATGTACAATAGACCTGTCCAGTTTATTTTCCAGCTTGCCCCAAATTTGCTCGATGGGGTTGAGGTCTGGACTTTGAGGGGGCCAGTCCATCATTTTCAATGTTCCAGCAGATTCCTTCTGTCACAGGTAGTTCGGACAATAGTTAGAATAATGTTTAGGGTCATTGTCCTTTTGGAAAATAAATCCAGGCCCAATAAGACAACTCCCAGATGGTACTCAGCAGAATTGTGTGGTATTCTTTCTTATCCATGATGCCATCAATTTTCACTAAGTCACTATGCGGCAGTTACTCCAGCCATCTTAGAAAAGGGCCTTGATTCGAACCCGTTGCTCACTCGTTAGCTCCTTCTTCACCTTAGCCATGTTCAAAGAGCAACATTTGCTTCAAGACTACTTTGAATTTTAACCAATTGGTGGTTGGCCTCAGTGACAAAACCCTGATGTTACCAATCAATTAATGAGCAGGATAGGCCTTGTACATTCAAAAGAAAGTAATTTGGCGGCTTCTGTGAAGGAACATGATTGTGTGACATTGACAGTGAAATAGGCCTAGCTTGTTTTTTGTTAGGAAAATGACCTAAATCTCCTAATGATGACTTTGTGGATATTTCATTCGTTTAATGGTATTGTAATGGCCAATTCAACAAAAACAACAATAATTTTGGCCACCACAGTATATATATTGTTAGGAGTGATAGGGGGATTATAGTTCCTCTTTTCTTTTCCTTTTCCTTGTCTTTCATTTACGTTTTGGACTGGTTTCCGCTGAGAAATAAAGGTATGGTTGAGCTGTGTGTTTGTTTACGTCACATCATGGAGGTGCGAGCCTCCTCTGGAGTTAGTTAATGAGGTGACAAGATTCAGGTGTGTGAGAGCGGCAGAGAAAAATGTTTGCTTCCATGTCATGAGGAGCTCCCCCCATTTTTGAAAGTGCCGCTGAAGAGGACGACAGCCACACCCACCCAGCCAAGCCACAGACTTTGAGAGCGAAACCAGTTTATGTTTGTTTTCAGATCCATTTTAACTACAAAAAAACTGAAATATTGGGAAGAGCCAGGACGGAGCTCGCCGCTCACCGGGAGCCGCGGCCAGAGCTGGCGGTGCCTGGACTGACTGACCAGCCTCTGAATGCACCTAGCCTGCGGACCTGGTAAGCTGGCCTACCTGTATTATTTCTCATGCCTTGCAAACCAGTCCGCTGTTCCGTTCTTTCCTTCATTTGTTTCCTTCAATCACACTCCAGGTTAGGGCTAGCCCATCATCTGAGCTGTTGACATCCTTAGACGTGACTAGTCCGTAACATAATGTGGGGGCTCGTCCGGGATCCTATTCGAAGATTAATGTCTTAATGTTCGATAAAGCCTGTTTAGCGATTATACAGTAGTTAGTGAGTTACATCCAAGCATTCTGTTTGCGAGAAGAAGGACAACGGAGTTGTATTCAGCTCGTTAAAAGCCATACGTTGCAAGGTTTAGCTGTAGGTCACGGACATACGGCTACGGGCAGATAAGCTGCACGGTGTTAACTTCTCGCTTAAAACAGATGGTTGTGCATGTAAGCAATACTTAGTTAGCTAAAAGGAAAAATATTGTGTTGTGTGTGTCGAGGTTAAAACGGGGATATATCCTTACAGGATGATGATAGCATGTCGGTTGGCTGGTTAGCTGAAAGTTCTGTGCTAAATTGTGGTTGGTGTTTTTCTGGTGTGCTGTAAACAGTGTATCGGTTTGTGGCTGGTTTGTGAGTCACATAATAATAATAATAATAATAGATTTTATTTATAACGCACTTTACATTTAAATACAAATCTCAAAGTGCACAGTACAAAGGCAACAATAACAATAAAAGCAGCAATAACAGTAAAACCTTGTCATGAGCGCTCTGTTTGTGGCTTATGTTTGCATCTACCACTGGTAAAAGTTACTTCTTATTTGCAGGTTATACGTTTTGTCGTTAAGGCTATTTTGGTAATAGTTACCTTAGAGGTAATTTTGTGAGAGGTTTGTCTCTTTTGATTAGCCTGATTGGTGAGTAGTTAACGGTAACCATGGCAACGTTCTCGGTAGAGGAGTTTTGCGGAAGTGATTTTGGGCGCAATGAGTTGCGCAAGCTTAAGAAGGAAGATTTGATTGCAGTAGCTCAGTATTGTGAGGTGGATATCACCCCAGAGACAAAAAGCCAGAAATTGTGGAAACCCTCATTTCGGCATTACATCTGCACGATCCCGTACAGGAGAGGGAGCGAGCAGAGAGGGAGAGAGAGAGAGCGGAGCGAGAGAGAGGGGGAACGGGTGTTTCAACTTGACTTGGCAAAGGTGGCAGCAAGAGAGCAGGAGCAGAAGCTCGAGCTAGCAAGATTGGCACTTGAGCAGGAGAAGCTTAAAGCGACCAATAATGCATTACAACGTAAGCACGAAGCTCGTTTTGATATTTCCAGTTGTTTGAGACTCATGCCAAAATTTAATAATGATGATGTGGGTTCTTTTTTCAATTCTTTTGAGAAAATTGCCAAAGAGCTAGAATGGCCTGAGGATAAGTGGGCACTGCTCATTCAGAGTGTACTTGAGGGTAGAGCCCAGGAAGCGTATGCAGCGTTAGATGTTTGCGATAGTAGAGACTATGAAGCTGTGAGGAAAGTGGTTCTGGCAGCTAATGAGGTGGTGCCTGAAGCATACCGACAGAAGTTTCGGTCTCTGCAACGAAAACCAAGTGAGACATTTCTTGATCTGGCTAGGCAACAGGAGGTTGTGTTTGACAGGTGGCTAACTAGTACAGACACCCACACCTTTCGAGAGTTGCGACAACTGATGCTGGTGGAACAGTTTAAAACTAGTTTACCCCGGCATATGGAAATACATGTAAACGAGTTGGGTGTGACTGAGTTAAGAAAAGCTGCTATGGCAGCGGATTCTTATGAGTTAACTCACAGAGAAGCATCTTTAAAAGGAAAGTTAAACAGACAGGACAGGAGGCAGGCAGTAACTGACAGGCCCACAGAAGCTGTCATAATGAAGTCTCCTCCCCTTTCCGTTCAGTCTCAAGGGCCAGGGAAAAGATATGAGAAGCCTTATTTCCCTAGAAATGATGTCATCTGCCACTATTGCAGAAAGCCTGGCCATATAAAGTCTAGTTGTCCCAGTCTTAAGAGGAAAATGGAGATGGGAAAGTAGTGGGGTTGATTAACACGCAGACTCAGGCTGGTTCCTGTGAAGTAGATAGTTTGAATGCGTCCTCCTGCCCAGTAGCAAAGGGATTTGAAGGTTTTGTATCACAAGGGGCAGTGGCTGGTGCACCGGATGGTGAAATGGTCCCGATATCAATCTTGAGGGACACAGGTGCCAACCAGTCCCTACTGGCTCGAGGTGTCATAGATTTACCATCTGCCACCTATTTAAAAGCCTCTACCCCAGTGAAGGGTGTGGGAGGTGGTTTTATTAGTGCTCCTTGTTTCTGGCATCTAATATTGTAAATGGGCCGGTAGTTGTGGCCGTTGTCCCCTCTTTGCCGATAGATGGAGTTGCCTTTGTGCTGGGAAATGACTTGGCTGGTAGGCGTGTTTGTGTGACACCGGTAGTGAGTGAAGAACCTTGTGAGGTCCCTGAGACCATGGTTCTGGAAAGGGAACACCCTGAAGTGTTTACTGCATGTGTGGTGACACGGGCTCAGACACTTGCAGCGGAAAAGGGAAATTCCAGCGAGCAGGATGAACTGTCTGTTGACTTGGCTGATACATTTTTTGCTAGGCTAGCTGAGGTGTCCCCCTGCTCACAGTTTTCTCGGGAAGCCCTTATATCAGAGCAAGAAAAGGATCCGTCTGTTGCTCCGTTAAGACAGGCAGCTGCTAGTGCTGAGGACCTGAAAGACGTAGCTGAAGGTTTCTTTCTCCAAGATGGAGTCTTGTTGAGAAAATGGCGGCCTCGGGATCGCCCTGCGGATGAGTCATGGACTGTTATGACTCAAATTGTGCTGCCTGAAAGTTTCAGAAAGGAAGTGCTGCGTTTAGCACATGAAGTGTCCATGGCTGGTCATTTGGGCATCCGGAAAACCCAAGAGAAAATCAGTAGACATTTCTACTGGCCTAAGATGCACAAAGATGTGGTTTCGTACTGCCGTAGCTGTCATGCTTGTCAGGTTGTGGGCAAGCCCAACCAGACAATTCCAGTTGCTCCTCTCTGCCCTCTACCTGTCATGGAGGACCAGTTGCTCCTCTCTGCCCTCTACCTGTCATGGAGGAACCCTTTTCCAGAGTACTGATTGATTGTGTTGGCCCTCTGCCAAAAACCAAGAAAGGGAATGAGTATCTCCTGACCATTATGGATGTTTCCACCAGATTTCCAGAGGCTGTGCCATTGAGATCTATTAAGACCAAGGTCATAGTGGAGGCTCTGCTCCATTTCTTTTCTAGGGTAGGTTTACCACTAGAGGTCCAATATCATCGTGGGTCTAACTTCACCTCTGGAGTCTTCCAGGAAGTGATGCATGAGCTTGGGGTTAAACAAATTATGTCATCTGCCTATCATCCCCAGTCCCAAGGCGCAATCGAGAGGTACCATCAGACTTTGAAGTCTATGATTAAGACTTATTGTGTTGGTTACTCAAATGACTGGGATGTGGCTATGCATTTCTATTTNCCAGGTTTTAGTTCTGTTGCCCATGGGTGGAGACAAGCTGGGGGTGAAATTTTATGGACCCTATAAGGTGGTCAAGAAAGTGGGTGATTGCAACTATGTCATTGAGACACCCGATCGGAGACAGAAGTCCCGACTATGTCACATCAATCTTGCGAAGCCGTATTTTGCTCGTGATGCTTCGTCTATTGTGTGTGTAACATCTCTGGTTGCTGTGGAAGGGGAGGAGAGTGAGGATGATAAGGTTGGGTCAGTTGAGCCAGTTACCGCTAGGCTTAAGAACTCCAGCGCCCTGGCCAATCTCAGAGATTCACTGAGTCATCTCACCACAGAGCAAAGAGAGGATGTATTGCATCTTGTGGACCAGTGTAGTCCTCTGTTTAAAGATACCCCTGGCTTGACAAACTTAATAACCCATGACGTAGACACTGGCGAGGCAACCCCCATTAAACAACATCCGTACCGGATTAACCCCCAAAAATGGGCTCAGGTGAAACCGGAGTTGCTTTATATGGAAGAAATCGGTGTGATTGAACAAGGCTTAAGTGAATGGAGTTCTCCCTTAGTTCCTGTTCCCGAGCCCGATTTAACTGTGCGGCCTTGCATCGATTACCGAAAGGTAAATAACGTGACTAAAACGGATGCATATCCTATACCCAGGCTGGAGGACTGTATTGATAAGATCGGAAATGCACAGTATTTGTCGAAATTTGACCTGTTAAAGGGCTACTGGCAGGTGCTGCTAACAGAGAGAGCAAAAGATGTGTCTGCATTTGTGACGCCAGAGTGTTTGTATCGCTGTCAGGTTCTTCCTTTTGGCATGAAGAATGCGCCTGCAACCTTTCAGAGATTAATGAATTTGGTAACCGCTGGTTTGCAGAACACAGTAACATATTTAGATGATGTGGTTTGCTATAGTTCTTCGTGGTCTGATCACATGACACACATGAAACAGCTGTTTGAGCTTCTGAGGCAAGCGGGGTTGGTGATCAACTTGCCCAAATGTGAGATTGGAAAGGGGCAGGTCACATACTTGGGGCACCAGGTAGGCCAAGGTTCTGTGAGACCAAGGACTGCCAAGGTACAGGCCATTTTAGACCTGCCTGTTCCAAAAACAAAACGCCAACTAATGCGCCTGTTGGGCATGTGCGGCTTCTACAGACGGTTTGTTCCCAATTTTGCAGCTGTGACCACACCACTAACAAATCTGTTGAAAAAGGGAGTAAAGTTTAGCTGGTCCGCGGATTGTCAGAAAGCTCTGGAAATGGTTAAAGCCATCCTAGCTAGTGAACCAGTGCTGGTTGCTCCGGACTTCACACTCCCATTCAAGCTTGCAGTGGACGCGTGTGATGTGGGAGTGGGGGCGGTGTTATTACAGACTGATGTGTCAGGAGTAGATCGGCCTGTTGCATACTTCTCAAAGAAACTGAACTGCCATCAGAAGCGATATTCTACCATTGAAAAGGAGGCCCTGGCTCTGGTCCTGGCAGTCCAACACTTTGAGGTTTATGTTTCTAGTGCTGGAGGTGATCTGGTGGTCCTCACTGATCACAACCCACTTACATTTCTGTCAAAGTTTAAAACATCCAGTCAGAGAGTGTTCCGGTGGAGTCTTATTTTGCAGCCCTATAACCTGACAGTTGTGCATTTGCCAGGCAAAGAAAATGTTATTGCCGACACCCTGTCAAGGGGATGAACCTGGATTGTGTTTGGGGACAAGTTGGAGTGCATTGTTGATGTACAGAAATGAATGGAGTCAAAAGACTGATTAGATTATATTTGCATAATCTTTCAAATTGTCAGTCATGACTCTCGAGTTATATGTCACTAGTTATTAAGAGGACGACTATATTGTTGTTTTTAAGAAATGAGAAAATAATATAAAAATGATAAAAACAAAAAGAAAAAAAACCAAATAGGTTGGATCCAGATGGGGTTTTTTTTGTTGGAAGGGGGGAGGAATGTTAGGAGTAATAGGGGGATTATAGTTCCTCTTTTCTTTTCCTTTTCCTTGTCTTTCATTTACATTTTGGACTGGTTTCCGCTGAGAAATAAAGGTATGGTTGAGCTGTGTGTTTGTGTTTCCGCTGAGAAATAAAGGTATGGTTGAGCTGTGTGTTTGTTTACGTCACATCATGGAGGTGCGCACGCACCCTCTGGAGTTAGTTAATGAGGTGACAAGATTCAGGTGTGTGAGAGCGGCAGAGAAAAATGTTTGCTTCCATGTCATGAGGAGCCCCCCCATTTTTGAAAGTGCCGCTGAAGAGGACGACAGCCACACCCACCCAGCCAAGCCACAGACTCTTTGTGAGCGAAACCAGTTTATGTTTGTTTTCGGATCCATTTTAACTACAAAAAAACTGAACTATTGGGAAGAGCCAGGACGGAGCTTGCCGCTCACCGGGAGCCGCGGCCAGAGCTGGTGGTGCCTGGACTGACTGACCAGCCTCTGAATGCACCTAGCCTGCGGACCTGGTAAGCTGGCCTACCTGTATTATTTCTCGTGCCTGGCAAACCAGTCCGCTGTTCCGTTCTTTCCTCCATTTGTTTCCTTCAATCACACTCCAGGTTAGGGCTAGCCCATCATCTGAGCTGTTGACATCCTTAGACGTGACTAGTCCGTAACAATATATATATGTGTGTGTGTGTGTGTGTGTGTGTGTGTGTGTATATATATATAAATAAATTATATAGTTTTGTTTTTGCAAAACTATAATGTCCATTTTTATGCTGATGACAGTTTTTTTATATCAATTGCTGACAAAACTAAATACATGCTGTTCTCCAGAGCCAAAAACATTAACCACATGACTCTCCAAATCCGCACACTAAATGGTACAATCATTGAACAAGTTCCACATTAGAAATATTTAGGCATCTGGATTGATGATAAATTCACCTTCATACCACATGTTGATGCACTTACAAGGAAATTACTATCTAAGCTGGGTTTTTGTACAGAAACAAGTCCTGTGTCCTTCTATCATGTAGAAAGAAGATTGTGGAAGCAATCTTTCTGTCAGTGCTAGACTATGATGATGGAATTTATCGCCATGCGGCTGCCTCCACTCTTGTGCCCCTAAATGCTGTCTACCATTCAGTCCTTAGATTTATAACTGGAGACAGCTGTGGCACACATCACTGTTTGTTTTATCAAAAAGCCGGTTGGCCCTCTCTGTCTGTTAGAAGGGACCAGCATTTGTTTTTATTCATAAGGGACTTCTTCGAAAATTACCCTCACATTTGACATCACTTATTGGCTGGAGAGCTGCAACACATACAGTAACACACACTCGTAATACTGGTTAGTACTGCACGTCCCTAGAACTAACACTGATTATACAACAGTTAGTTCCGACCGAGTAATTTGATTGGACAAGAGGCATTCCTTGAGTGCTGATATAGAGCATCACATCACTGGGACTTGTAACAGTAAAATCACTCCGCTCACAGGTGTTATAAATATAAATACAACCGTTAATTAACCAACTGTCACACTCGCTAGATTGACGCAAACGGACGCTATAGCGTTACACCAAGAAGATGGATATTTTCCCCAATATTACATTTGAATTGAATTATGAGTGGTCATCAGGAGAGGACGAGGAAGAGGAAAGCCAGGACTCTTCTGTGCAGACCTCCAGGTGTGTTTCTGTAACATCAGCCGACCTCGACAAACTGGAGAGGAGCAAAAATGAAGCGAACATGGTCAGGCAAACGGGATGGGCTTTAAACTGTTTTCAGACTTGGCTAAGTCTGAAAAAAATAAGTATTGATCTGAAGTCCGTTGAGAAGACCGAGCTGAATACAGTCTTGAGGGAGTTTTATGGATCCATCCGGACCACTAAAGGGGAGCAGCTCTACAGCATCAGCAGCTATCTCTGACTCCGGGCTGGTCTAAACCGTTACATCAACGAGCCTCCGGTTAGCCGTTTGAGGAATTTAATGCAGGATGCTGAATTCACAACAGCTAACAATGTCTTCAAAGGTGTGGTAAAACAGATCAGGAGGGCAGGGAGAGACAGAACAACAAACTACCCTGCAATTTCACCTGATGACCAGTGCATCATAAAATATTCCGCAGCACTGAATCCGGACAATCCCAAAGGTTTACTGAATAAGGTCTGGTATGATATTCAGCTGCATTTTGGACGGGCAAAGAGGGGAATCGAGATCTTAAACCTGACTCATTCATCCTAAAACATGATGAGAACGGAGCTCAGTATTTCACAATGACATTCAATGAAGAAACAAAAAATCATAAAGATCCACTGGAGAGAGACAGGGAAAATCAGTGGGGCGCAATGTTTGAAGAACGGGGGAATCCCCTCTGCCCGGTAGCATCTCTCCAAAAATACTTAATCCACCAGGTGCAAAAGGCCTCTATCCGCAGCCCAGAAGGGAAGTAGCTGTGACCAACACCTGCTGGTATACCACCATTCCCCTGGGAATAAATCAGCTGGCCCAAATGTTGCCCAGGATATGTAAAGAGGCAGGGATGCACACGTCTTACACCAACCACAGCCTGAGATCCACGGCCATACAGAAGCTGTCTGATGCTGGACTCGAGGCGAGAGAGATCATGGCAGTTAGTGGGCACAGGTGAGGTACTTTAGCCTACAGACACACACATACACACAGTATGATGATTTAGCCTATAATACGTCACAAACAAATATTATAGCCTAAGTCCTATCCATTTTGCGATCTGAAAGCTCACTAAAAAGTTACTGGAGACCATCCATTGAGAGCAGGAAACGATGGAGCAGCGTACTCTCAGATCAACCTGTCAACTCGCCGGATTCACACATGCCACCAAAGCGACTCTCAACAGACACCTTTTTCTCTGGATGCACAATAAACGGAAACGCACGGATAAATGTTCATGAGTCGAAGTAGAGCGTCGTGGACTTGTAACATGTAAAGGAAGCTAGTTTTTATAAGCTATTAGCTCTGTTTGAAAGTATTGTATTGTTTGTTGTTGTTTGTGTACTTGAAACAGTCAAGTCCCGATCTATTAGTTTGCGCTGGTGGAGCCACATTTAAACAAAGAAATCATAAAATGTTGTCATTTATTGCAGCCAACTATAGCTATTATGATCTAGAGCAGCCACTAAAACTGTAATATTACAGTATGTGCTTATGTGAATAGATGTCATCATCCTGTGTTATTATGTATACACCTTTGTATGGCAAACTGATCTGCTGTGTTTGAATTTCTATTGCATTGTAAAAGTATATTTTGAATGAAGAGGGATTTTAAAAGATGTAGTGTACATGTCTGTTTTTGTTGGTATTAGGACTTCCATGTATATGATGTTTGATAATTGTAGGACTACATTTTCTACTGTTTTTCTAAAGAATATAATAACTTGTAAATTCTCTTTTACTCCATTTACTGCAGGATTACCATGGAGGATCCATCTGATTGCATATCAACTGAAGACATTAAAAAGCACTAGAAAGCAATAAGCTGCTGCTGCTGCAAAGATTCAGGAGTATTTGGATCAGCAGAACAATATTCTACTAAATATTGCAGTCACTGGAGACACAGGCTCTCGTAAATCCACTTTTGTTAATGCCTTTAGAAGCATAAATGCCTGGGATGAGAGAGCTGCTCCTACTGGTCCTGTAGAAACCACCTTAGAGGTTACACCATACCCTCATCCCAACTATCCCAATGTCACACTATGGGATCTTCCTGGTATTGGCACCCCCAAGTTTCCAGCTGACAAGTACCTGAAGCTTGTTGGATTTGAAAAGTTTGACCTCTTCATCATCATCTCAGCTGATCGCTTCAGAGAAAATGATGTGAAGCTCGCTCAGGAGATTCAGAGGATGTAGAATTTAGAGGAACAGCCTCTCTGGACTTCCCTTGGACTTCCCTTGAACAAGTATTATCAATGAACAAGACCCACCAGATCACCGGGGGTGAAATGTTTGGGACTCATCCCTGTATTGGGGCGGCAGTAGCTCAGTCCATAGGGACTTGGGTTGGGAACCGGAGGGTCGCCTGTTCAAGTCCCCGTCCGGACCAAAAATGTGGAGCGTGGACTGGTAGCTGGAGAGGTGCCAGTTCACCTCCTGGGCACTGCCGAGGTGCCCCTGAGCAAGGCACCGAACCCCCCAACTGCTCGGAGCGCCTGTCATGGGCAGCCCACTCTGACATCTCTCCATTTAGTGCATGTATAGGTCCAGTTTGTGCATGTGTGTGTTCGGACCTGTGTGTAATTGACAACAGAGTGTAAAATTGAATTTCCCCTCGGGGATTAATAAAGTATATAAAATTTAAAAAAAAAAAAATTATTACCCCGACTAGACAAAAACTTCTTTCAGCCATCCTTAGGCCAAAAGAAGGTAAAAAGTCACTTGGGATCCCTCAAGTTTCAGATGCCATCTTAAAGTATCCAGCCTTGGGGCAAAACGCGGTGATGAACAACCCACTAGTTGTCGCGAGACAATGCTTCTTTTCTCGGCCACATCCTGTCCATTCGCATTGCCCCGGGGAAATCACGCCTTCCACTCTCTTACCAAATTTTTCTGTGTGACAGAATTGAAATATCTGTTGGAAGTGAAATTATACATTTTATCCATATTATGTGTTTGGAGTTGTAGAAATATAATTGGGGTTCATTAATCAACTTGTTTGCATGAATATGTTCTTCCTCATTTTGTTTTTCAGTATATGTTGCAACTATAGGTTGTTTTCAATTGTATTCATTTTAATTGGATGTTAAGAACTGATTTTGACCACAATGAGAAGAGTATGTGCCTATCGCGCGTAACATGTCAAAGTATAGGATCTCATATAATAAAAAGCATTAAAGCCCCTACAAGGAACTTTCATTTTGAGTTGATTTTGGCCACCCTGTGGACAAAAGCGGTAGTGTTTTGCCGGAATGAAGGCTACATTTCCCATGTAGTCACTATTTCATTTCACTACTAGTCAAATGTAAGCAGCTAGGTAAGATGACGTGTGCCGTCTGAGTGCCGTAAATCGTTTCGTCCTGGAAGCGACGGACCCGGACACAGTTTCCTAAAGGTATGGATATACACTATATAGAAATAGCTTATCTTCACACCGATGGTCTCATTTGCTGTTGTAGGTCACGCACAGACATCAGCAGAAACGAGAGACTTTTGCATATCCAGTTAAGAGTTCCTTGTAGTGGCTTTAAGTTTCTTTTGAAATAAGGTAATAAGCCTAATTTTACAACTAAGAAGACCGCCTTATCAGATCCGCCCACTTTGGCCGGTTAAAAACATGTGCGCTCTGGTGCGCTCGATCTTTTGTTTCCTCTCTGCTCTCTCTCTTGTTCTCTTGTACTCTTTGCGCTTTTCTTTTTGACTCTTCTCTCTTCTTGTTTTTTTCCTACTTTTGTTTCTTCTTTTTCGTATCTTAGCCTCTTTCGTATTTACGTTTTAGTTACGATCAGTTATTTTAAACTTTTAAGTTTTGCTTTTTCTTTTATCTCCAGTGTTTTCAACATTTTTATGCACGTTAATAACTTTCATAACGATATCAAACTGTCAACGATATTGTTTTCACCATTATCATAAGCAAGTCATTATAACAAAGTAAACAAGTGTCCTTTTCCACCTGCCTCTTCAACCAAAGATTCATCAAACCCAGCTACTTGCCACAGTGGTGCCTGTGCCAAACCTAAAGGCTTTCTGCAGCGTAAGGCAACCAACGTTGCCCACAAGACTTCACAGGCTCAACCCCTCCCCCCTCCACAGTGCACCAGCTGGTTTCATTCTGCCGGAAAGTCTAGGAGTTGCAAAGTGAAAGTTCGGAGCCCTAGGAGAAACATCTGCATGACTCGCTGCTAAGAAGGGAGGCAACGAACTCCCCTCACAGGTGACCCGCTGGGCAGTAGTAAGAGCTGTCGAATAGGAGATTTAATCATGTTAATCTTAATTTAGGATTCCTTAGATAAAAATTTGCACATCCCTGCGTTCCCAATTTATCTTCACATAGGCCTATTCTCTCACTATCGCCAGATTAAATAACTCACACAAGTGTTATTTCTTGTTTAATCCATTGTACATACTGTTGATTTTGTGTTATTTCATATTATCCTCATTCATTTATTCAGTTGTTACCCATTTAAATTTTCATTTATCACCAAGTCATTGTCTATGGATATTTCTTTTCACTGTATGGAGAATTCATAACCCAGATATTGAGATTGATTCATTATTGATAAGCGTGCTGACGAATTAATAATTGGTTTACGGAGTTATTAATTTGATTAGTCGCTTCCCTCATTAGGAGGGTGGTGCCCCAAACTTTATTACGAGTGCAAACATTCTCAAAAAGGTATTTCCCCTGCAAGAAAAAGATCTACTTTGTTTGCTCAAAGACTGACCACAACTAATATGATGAAATCAGAGAGAGTTTAAGGCAGGAAGGACTCTAAAGCAAATCTGGGAAAACTGCATTCAAGGTAAGTGACTCATGTCATTACTTATAATAATAGTAACATTAATTATAAAATGCCCACGCAAAATAACTACCATGTTGTCCAGCTAGGAGGCAAAGGCCATGGTTAGGGTTAGGGGTAGTGACACAACCTTCAGTGTAAACAGCAGTGATCTGATAGAAGGAGACTTGGTAACTGAGCTGGTGAAGAGGTCGAGCCATTGTTGGATTTCTAGGTTAGGCTATGGAGGCCACCATTCAAACCCTCGCTTTCAATCATCTTCCTCACCACCGCCCGATCCATCACCAAAAAAATGGATGAACTGTAAGTGCAGATCACCAACAGTTTTATTCAGACTTGCTGCATGATGATTATAACAGAACCCTGGCTAAATCTGCTCAACCCGATGCCGCAGTGCAGCTAGATCTTCCTTGTGTGTCCAGACAGCTCAAAAGATCTATTGAAATACATAAGATTTTTGAGTGACCAGGTCATAGAACACCAAGAAACAGCATATTGGTGATGGTTAAAATAGACCAACCACAGTTGATTCTAATCTCAATAGGACACATAACCACTTGTTCAAGTTCTCTAAATTACATGGACTTATACAGGAGAAATGGGACTTTTTGGATTGATTATGTTTAATGTGGATACACAATAACACACAACAGGAGATTGTATAGATTAGAACAGGACTGTCTGAAACTTTTTTTGTTGTTTTTTGGTTGATCTCTTGCAGCAACTTCATGTTGTTAATAAAGCTTTTACTGCGGCAATTCTGCCCTTCACTATTCTTCTACAGTTCATTCTAAAGTAAAGATGACTCATTCACTTTTAGAAATTATGTTGGCAAAAATGCAAACATTTGACACTTTACCAAAAGATGTATCACTAAAAGGAAACAATTTTTATTTATTTTTTTTAAGATTTTTTTTTGCCTTTAATGGACAGGACAGTTAAGTGTGAAAGGGGGTGAGAGAGAGGGGATGACATACAGCAAAGGGCCACAGGCTGGACTCGAACCTGGGCCGCTGCGGCAACAGCCTTGTACATGGGGCGCCTGCTCTACCACTAAGCCACCGACACCCCAAAAGGAAACTATGTTATGAAAAACACTGGATTTCATATTGTCATATTGAGAAATTCCCTCAAGGTGTTCTTGGCATACTGCGCTCATCAGAATGGGACGGACGATCATACAAATGATTGGTTAACCTGAAAACATAATGCCTTCAGCCTCGGCTAGCGCTGTGTGGAGGCAATTGATTTATGAACAAAATATTTAATAATGGGGTTGCAGCTTCAGCCAATGATCTTCATTCACACAAAGCACAACAAGAATAAAGACTGTACTGATGCTGGCCTATGAATACAGAAACTGTAAATACCCCCTGTCATGACACACAGTGTGAGATAGATTACCAAGTTATACATAAATAGTTAAAAAAAAAAAGCAATAAACCACAAAAATAATTTAAAATGAATTTGCATTATAAAGTGTTATAAAAATTACAATAATATTCTTTCCTGTTTTAAAAGGATAAAGAAGCGCATTTTAATGTGCGTACAAGCTGTGAGACATTTTCCATTCATTTTTGCTTCTATATGAGCAAATAACATTTATACAGGAGCAGAGGTGGGTAGAGTAGCCAAATATTGCACTCAAGTAAGAGTACTGATACTTCAGAACAATATTACTCAAGTAAAAGTAAAAAGTAGTCATCCAAATAATTACTTGAGTAAGAGTAAAAGAGTATTTGGTGAAAAAACTACTCAAGTACTGAGTAACTGTTGACTAATGTCTGATTTATTTGTAAAATAAGAACATGAACGTAATCAATCAATCAAAAATAATCTGCAAATTCATGTATTTTAAACGATACCCCTTTAACTAAAACAAAAGTAAATTAAATCTTTACAAACATAACATAAATCAAGGCACAAGAAACACAAATATATTCTTATACTGTACATACATATATATATATATATATATGTATATATATATATATGTAATTATGTACTCAGAGGTGGATAGAGTAGCCAAATATTGTACTCAAGTATAGTGCTTATTAAAAACAATGCAATTTATTAAAAGAAAAATCCAAAAGCTTTCTCTGCAGCAGACCCGGTGTCAGACAATTGTTGGCGGAGGGGCACTGGATTTTTGCGGGTGGGCACTCTTTTTTACGTACCGGTAGTTCTAGATATGACAATGCTCAAGCTACGCGGAGCGTCTGGAAACCTGCTCCATCCGAATATTTCACAATTCTGTTTAATTGTTTTAAGAGACTTTCAATCAAAACACAGTAGAATTCATTTACAATGTCATCTGTCATATAAAACATGCTACAAAAGAGTTCATTAAAGATCAATCACTGTCAATAACACACTGATTAGGCCTAAATCCCTACGATCATAAGAGGTGATAGGCCTATTTGACGATTTAATTAACAACATGCTTTTTTTCGATTTGACTTGTTTTACAGAGAAGATGTATTAAAAGATGCGAGATAACAAATACAAGAGTAGGCTACAGCCAATTCACGGACATTCACGAAGATTAACAGCCTTAAATGTTATGTAAAAATATTAAATATTTGTTAACATTTTTGTTACAATATAATGATTCTTGAATTGGGGGGGGCACAAAAGCCCATTTGGCCAGGCATTGCCCCCATATGCCCCCCCATGACGCCGGGTGTGCTCTGCAGTTTTTAATGTGCCATTAAACACCACTGCCATTCACTTCACAAAATCACACTGAGGTGTTCAAACCCAGGACCCTTTTAAACACCCTCTGTGCATCCTCAGCAAGCATGTCGAGGAAAGTATTGAGAGCTCTGTAGGTGAAGATAAAAGAGAGACTCATTGCTGCAGGGATTCCCAATATTGGAATAAATCTGGACCCTTCCTCTGCTGTCATTAATGCAACTAGGCCTGCACACTGAACAAGCGACTTCAACACAAGAACAGGGGTTATTTTAACTGCAGCCAGTGGTGAAACTATGATGGCAATCAGCTCATCCAATGGCACGTGTACTTTCAGCGAGTCTCCGCAGTGACGGTTTATCAAGCCCAAACCCAAATACGTATTGTGTAACAACAGAAACCAACAGACTCACATCAACTGCAGCAGAAAGCCCAGGAACTGGTACAGCTGCTACACCTGCACTAAGTGTAGCAAAGTATTTTATTTTGGACTGGAAAGCCTTTTTCTTCTTGTCGATGACCTCCAGGCTGATGTTGGGCATGGCCAGCAGCAGAGCATGCCTCTTGTGTGCAGGAAGTTCTCTCTCAAAGGTGTCCCCTAAGAGAGTGAAGTCACACAGGTGGAGATCAAAGCTGGACACCAGGAAGACTTGAGGAGACTCAACACCTTGTCTTTGAAGACCTGTGTGACAACAGGAATACATGATATGATGATAAGATATATAAAACAATTAGAACTTTTAAAGTCTAACATGTATATAAAAAGACACATTATTCTAGTATTTATTTATTTTTCTTTCTCTGCATCATTTGCTTTGATTTAGTGGACATTAAAAAATAACAAATTGCATCACTCTGAAACCTTCTTCAAATGTTATATTAAAATTACAGGTCCATAGGAAGTTTTATTTTTTCCATGAACTCACTTCTGAACTCACCTCCTCCAAATTCCTTTGTTACTTTATTAGCAAGAGAGGCAGCAGAGTGGTATTAAAGGGAAAAATTAAAAATTAAAAACTACAAAATCCAGTTCTGCTAATGTATTTGCAATATCTGAGAAAATGTAAGCACACATTAAAACTTTAAACCAAATCACAGACTGTCATTAAACACAATAAACTTTTTGGAAGTGTCTCTGATAAAATAGAGTTGAGGGAGACTTGACACTTTTTAGACAGTAATACATGACTATGCAAAATATATTTTATCCTCCATCAAATAGATCAGTTCAACAAAAATCTAAACTAAGTCAGAAAGTTAAACGTCACAGCAACTAACATTCGGGAACTGCCCATTGGTTCGACAGCCCATTGGTTCGACAGCCCATTGTTCGGACCATATTAAACTCATTGTTCCTAAGTCCGTTCCGAAATCATCATGATGCCCTGTGGTTAAGGTCTGGTTAGGTTTAGGCACAAAAACCACTTGGTTAGGGTCAGGAAAAGATCATGGTGTGGGTTAAAATGAAAAAGAAAGTGACAAACACATAAGCCGTGAGCCTGCTCCGCCTCAAGCCGGTCGCGGCGCACCATACGCCCGCCACGAGCTGTTCA
>NC_065519.1:30040951-30051152 GCF_006386435.1 Epinephelus moara
GTCAATGTTACTGCGACTTCATTAGCCACTTGTTTTAGGAATACTTTAAGCATTCAGCTAGAGTTAATGTCAGTTAATGTTGCTCCCATCTTAGAGAAAGTTGGAAAGAAAGACTCAAAGTGTTTGGGGGAATGAATAAGCAACATAATTGAATATATTGGCCTATCTTTTCTTGTAATATTTAGTGTGCTGCTGCACAAACCACTCACTGTTTACCAACCAGGAATATATTCATATACTGTATATTTATGTTTTCCAATTTTCAGATTTGTGCAATTTGTGATGTTACAGTTGCATTTTTTTATATTTTGGCTGTTTGCTGTGTTTAAAATGTCATTAGATCAAGGCAGGCTGTAATGTTAGGTGCTATTATGGTTATGCTATGATGGTTTCACAATCAACAGCTATTTGATTAATATATTGTAAAAGCCCAGTTTGTCAAATATATGCATCTCCTCTTTTTAGATGCACTTCTGGAGTATTTGTCCGCCACCTCTGCAAATCCTGGGCCTACCAATGTAACTGCAGCCACCTCATCCACCTCAGCACCAAGTGATGCAGCCTCAAGTGCATCTCCCTCCCACACACAAAATGCCAGTGGAGAAACAGGTAAGATTCCACATTCTCCTATCCCCTCTACTTAAGTGCAGTGCAGCCTGGCAGTGAAGAAATAATTCCACATTCTCCTATCCCCTCTAATGTGTGCAGCAGAGCACAAACCTTGACTGTAAGAAGTTTTTTTCAGTTATTTTATTTAATTAGAGAATGCAGACTGTTAAGAGATTAACAAGTTTTTTTATTTATTGTGAACTGTAGGTTAATATAACTTAAGTAATGTTCATGTTCTTTATTGCAATGCAAGATTTGTTTGGGTTGGGGCACCAGCAAGTATCTTGCCTAGGGTGCCAAATTGGTCAGGCACGGCCCTGTCTTTGCAAAATTTTAATATAACAACATCAGCATTTAATACAAAAACATCAGTCTGATCTATGAGCCTAAATGATGAGTGCAAAGGATAACAACGTGTCATCAGTCATGATTTCCTGTGCAGGTCAGTTTGTCCCAGTAAACATCTGCTGCTGACTGGGATCTCTGTCAAAAGAAATGTGAACTGTCCAACAATGGCTCAACCTCTTCACCACCTCAGTGACCAAGTGCTCCCTTATGTCTCCTTCTACCAGGTAACTGCTCTTTATACTGAAAGTTGTCTGACTTTTTTATTTTGAGAAATTAATACTCCAAATAAAACAGAATGAAATGAATTGGAGACAAAACATAAGAACTGACTTAAAGACACATAGTTCTTTACTAACTTCTTTGTGACTTGTTTTTAATTCTGCACATTTTGTAATTAACAATCTCACTATTATTATATGTGGTTATATACCGATAAGTCACTTACCCTGAATGCAGTTGTCCCTGATTTGTTGAAGAGTCATTTCTGCATTGAACCTTGACCTCTGACTTATTTCCTCATTTCTTAAGTCACTGTCAATCTTTGAACGAACAAAGTAGAACTTTTTATGCATCCTCTGAATCTCCTTAGCGAGCTTCACGTCATTTTCTGTGAAGCGAGTGGCTGAGATGATGATGAAGAAGTCAAACCTTTCAAATCCAACAAGCTTCAGTTGTCAGCTGAAAATTTGGAAGTGCCAATACCAGGAAGATCCCATAGTGTGACATTGGGAAAGTTGGGATGGGGGTATGGTGTAGCCTCTGTGGTGGTTTCTACAGGACCAATAGGAGCAGCTCCCTCATCCCCGTTATTTATGCCTCTGAAAACATTAACGAAGGTGGATTTACCAGAGCCTGTTATTGGAGTATTATTCTCCTTGTCCAAATACTCCTGTATCCTTTTTACAGCTAAGGCCTGATCATTATTTTCTAGTGCTTTTTTAATGTCTTCAGTCAGTTGTCCACTCTCCATGGTAATCCTTGATAACTGGAATACAAGAGAAGTAAAAAGCCATTATTGTCTTTTGGGAAATAGTAAAAAATGTAGTATTAGACTGATCTGACATCATGTATATGGAATATTAAATACAATGAAAATCTGACGTGTCGCATCTTTATAATCCCCTCATATCATGATGCAGTATAACCTCACACACACACACCACATCAGTTCAGTGTATGTTTCATCAAAATAAAGAAGGCTTTTGCTGAATATTAGAAGCTACTCACCTGGAGTCTTAATGTTGAAACAGATGAGACAAGAGGACACCAGCCGATGAGTTGCTTTGAGTTGTTCAGCTGCAAGAAAAGTCGACCTTCAGTTTCTTCACTTCTTTACTTTACTTTTAGGAAAGTTGGTCAGAGTTTTGACAGTGACCAATGAAAATGTCCCACTATGAGTGAGAGAAAACTGATTGGTCAGCTGAAAAGCAGCTGACTTCCCAGAAATGCTCAAATTTACAAGAAACATGGAGAGCTGCAGGCAGCACCCCCTGCTGGATGCTGTCTGCAGGTGAATGAGACTTCAGTGCTTTCAGTATTCATCAGTAGTTTTTGTGGTAGTAATCTTTTGTAATTAGTGTACGTCAGTCCATTCTGATAAAGAGCATAATATATAATGTGAAAAAACAACACACTCACTCACACACACACTCTGTGTTTCACATTAGATGAGTTGTGAGACAGGCCAGGATCAGGGTTATGGGTGCCTGTCAGCTCCTTCATAGTGCTGGTCCTCTTTCTCTTGATCCAGGTCAGATTTCAACATACACGTGACACTTCATGAAAAGAACACCTGTCCAACTGATAAATACGGGGGTGGATGGATCATGCTTCGTGCTTGTGTTGCAGCCAGTGGCACGGGGAACATTTCATGGGTAGAGGGAAGAATGGATTCAGTTAAATTCCAGGAAATTCTGGAGGCAAACATCACACCGTCTGCAAAAACGCTGAAGATGAAGAGAGGATGTCTTCTACAACAGGACAATGATCCTAAACACATCTCCAAATCTGCAATGGACTACCTCAAGAAGACGAAGCGGAAGGTTTTGCCATGGCTCCCACAGTCCCCTGACCTTAATGTCATTAAGAATCTGTGGATAGACCTCAAAAGAGCAGTGCAAGTAAGACGGTCCAAGAATCTCACAGAACTCGAAGCCTTTTGCAGGAAGAATGGGTGAAAATCCTCCAAACAAGAACTGAAAGACTCTTAGCTGTTTATAAACAGTGTTGCGAAAGTGTGATACTTGCCAACGGGGGCGACCACGTACTGACCATGCAGGGTGCTCAAGCTTTTGCATCAGACCCTTTTCTTTTTTTAATTGTTTTGAAACTGGAAAAGATTGAGATGCCCAAACTTTTGCATGTCACTGTATATGATAATATATATATACTTATAATTACATCAGTAGTAGTAGTAGGCATCAGGAAGGACCACAGCAGCAGCCCAATCATGAAATCATTTTATAGTTGATTTAACTCCTCTTTATACTGGAATTCTGTTTCTTTAGACAGTGACAGTTTTAATATCCTGCTGTGATGGGCAGAGAGTCTGAACCAAAGAACCTTCATGTGTTTCCTGCTGTGGAGACTTCAGTGATATCTGTAAGGGAGCTGACTTTCAACAAAGGGAGCCTGGTGTGTTGTTGTCTGACAGACTTCCGATGTTACACTCAGGTTTCATGTGAAAGAAAATGTTTTCTTACAACAACCTCCGGCTCACCCCCATGCGGCAGCGTTAACCCGACTCCCGTTGACATGACCTCAGCGATAGCCACGGAGACTTTCAGGCGCGAGCTTCTTAAGTCACTACACAAAGATATCGGACATATTATCAAGCTAGAAATCAGAGAGGTGCTGGAGAGGGAGATGGCGGGGCTTCAAGGAGACATAAACACAGTAAAAACTGAACTGGATTCCTACCAGAGCTCAGTTGCTAAAGAGCTAGCCTCGCTACAAAATACCATGACAGACATGGAGAAGAGCCTCCCAGACCTTAATTCGCATTTGTTGATATTAGGAGGAGACTTTAACTGCATGTTACAGCCAGCCTTAGACAAATCTAATCCTAAACAAAACAGGAATGTGTCCAAGTCAAATGCACTAATTTTGTCTTTCATGCAATCATATAGATTATACGATCCTTGGAGACACACCAACCCCTCTGCCAGACAGTTTTCTTTTTTTCCACCAGTCCACCTTTCATATACTAGAATCGACTTTTTCCTAATTGATTATAGAACAATGTCCTTTGTAACTGATAGCAGATATCATAGTACAACAATTTCTGATCACTGCCCTGTATAGCTGGACATGTCATTTCCAAACAGCTCTATACCCCAGCGCTCATGGCAACTTGACCTGCTATTACTAACACAGACATCATTTGAAAAATGTATCTCTGACCAAATAGACTTCTTTCTTTTGACGAACACTACCCCAGGAATCTCATATGCTACCATATGCCGCGCACTGCTGCTGCTGAAATATGATTGCATGATTTTTTTTTTTGTCTTAGCTCTTTAGAAACTACCTTTATATTATTTGGTGCTACGGACGCTTCATATCCAGGCCTATACCCTGTCCTTTTATTAAAAAAACTAAATAGCCTTATGTTATTTATCTTATTTACATGATGGCATGTCATTTCTGTCTCTACATGGTCGCGCGTGTACAATTCTCCTCTGCTCTCTGTATCGCGCATGGCGGAGTTTTGCCCTGATGCGTGCGGCTCGGGCCACATTTCCTACCGAACCCGACCCAAGTCCGAGACAATTATAACCGAGCCCGGCCTGAACCCGCAGCATGGCACTAATGGAGCGCAGCCTGTGTTGTGTTCAGGCGTTGTCACGTATATACAGTAACAAATTCCAGCACTTGAATAGGCCATAGCACAACACAGCAGCATGTCAAGTGGGCCGAACCCGAGCAAAACAGGACGGCAGGGAACAGGAGGAGGCTCACAGAGTAGGAGAGGGAGGCACACCAGGTGATGGAGGTGAAGTGGTAAGCTACACTACAGGGAGTGTATGTCTAGCTATTGAACTTGACACAATAAATAACAAATGGTGTTTTTTCTGCTAGCTAGCTTATTAGCTGTCTGCAAACTGAACTCTAGCTGACTGAATTTTTTTTTAAGAGTTTCTAGTTCCTAGAAGATTGTCAAACCTCTACCTTCCACCAGATTTGAAAACCTGTGCTAATTATGAAGCCTTCTCTAGAGAAGCAAAAAAAAAAGATTTTAAGTAACCAAACCTGTCAGCATTGAGTAGGTACTCTGCTGTCGAGGTATGCTGTCCTGTTTTCTTTTTCTTTTCATAAGCGGTCGATCGAGTTACTGTTCCATTGCATATTGGTATAGGTACCCTGTATGTGTCTCCTATTTTAGTGTGTAGATCTATTGCTTATATGACCTGTGATTATCTTGTTCTCATCTTGCACCATGCACTTTATAGTAGATTAATCGCCATTTAACACCTGTGAATATCCTGTTCTCATTTAGCACTATGTACTTTATGTACACATTACATGAAGACCAATGAGACATGTGGGTGTTCTATCTGCTTCATTGCACTGTGCGCTCTGTATGGGCGTGTGCACCTTGTATGACTGTTATCTGGAACTGTGAGCACTCGCACTTTGGACGCTGTGTGTGCGTTGTCTCATGGATTTCAATGCACTCTATTTTCTTGTACCGTTTCAGTCTGTCTTTTTATACGTCTCTTTGTAATATTTTAATTTTTCTTTTGTTATTTCTTCTTTTGCCTGCCTCAGGGACTGCAGAGACTGCAGATGGAAACTAGCTAAAAAGCTATAATCTGGTGCAGTGCATCTTTACTCTGTTGAGTCCGATGTTCTCTGTACATGGTCCCTGATAAAAAAACAAAACGAAAAAAAAAAAAAAAACACCACTGTGATCTTTATAAGAAAGTAGGTTGGTCCTCCCTCAGTGTAAGGAGGGCCCAACATCGCATATTGTTTGTATATAAGTCTATCTGCACTCTACTCCAATATAAAACCAGAAAATATAACCTGTGGTCAGAGCAAATTAACATTAGAAGTCCCACATGTAAATACTGAACTAGGAAAAACATCATTTAGGTTTCAAGCATCACACAAATGGAATGATTTACAAAACTCCCTACAACTCCAATTCCTTTTATCATGTAACAAATTAAAAACCATAATAATAATATAAAGATGAATGTAACATAATGTTTTTAAATGTGTCTCATGGTTTTATCTTGGGTATATATTATTTGTTTTATTGTATTTGTATTATTTCATGTACTTGTACTCAGGGCTCACCTGATGTCCAGCTGATTGTGGTGGACTGGCCTGGGCAAAAGTCCAGGGCGGATTTTATATCTCAGTCCAGCCCTGGGTGTCACTGAGTGTATCCAGGATTTCACAGAAACTTCAGTATTGATGCTTTGTTTGTTGCCCACAGCTGGCTGCAGCCTCAGCCACATATTCTTGAAAATATAAAATTAAACGATCAACTTCACATTTTACAATCACAGGCTATAAAACACCTTTTCTTAACAGTTGTGGCCGATGGTGGCAATTTGAAATGGAATGAAGCCCACTGCCAGCAGACAACCCAAAACAGAAGTGGAACGCGCCCACAACACAATCACACTTCCGTAGCCTTCCCTTATTAAAAACTGATAAAAACAACTTTATTTCTCAGAATAGAAGGATAAATAATTCAAACCGATGGCCATTATCCCATCATATTGATGAGTTATCAAGAATGCTTTAGTGTTTTTGTGTTGGGAAATGGTAAAAATATCATTAAAAGAAAACCTTAACACGGTGAGGAAATAGGCTACTTCCAGGCCGCAGGTCTTCCGGTCTGCCCCTGCCCACCTGACTTATAAAATAAAAAAAAAAGAAAGAAAGAAAAACAAGGATAAAATCTTGTGATTAAATGTTGAGTAATGTAGCGGTTATAATTAAAAAAGAAGAAAAAAAAAAAGAATAACAAATGAGAAAAAAACAAAGCTTGTGTGCTCCTGAGTCCTGACCAAATATGTGCTGCAGGCACGAAAAATATTTCAGTTGAAATACATTTAAAAGTTGTGCTGAGTGACACAAAAACATGGAAAATTTGTGTCTATGTACACGAATCTATAGATTAAATTTCATTACTAGTGCCATGAGACTGGGTTGCGTCCATGGCAACCATCATAGCAACCTGGCGAGACATAACCTGAAAATCTTTGTAATAATTAACAAACAAAACTTCATAAACATTCACTGAACAAAGATTAATAGAATAAATAGGACATTTCTAGAAATGTTATCAATGTCAGCCATTTTGTTTTGTTTTCACAGACAGAAAGTTAACAGTCACAGACGTGTACTGGGTTGCAATGTAAATCTATGAGGAATAAACGGCGTTAAATGACACGCGAAAAGCCTAAAATGCATAGTGATAACACGCGAAATGACTTTAAAAACTGGGTGTTATTCATACGCCATTTGTTGAGACCAGGCTGTTTGAAAACAGTTCACACAGATCTTACTGAAAAACCTCAAACTCTATTGGATTAACTGTGTTAAACAGAAGGAAAACATGTATTCACAGCTCATAGAAATGACTTGCACAATTATAAATCTCTAATGCATCTGTGTGAAAATCCTTTGCACAGCTCTTCAATCAGCAACCAGTCCTCACCCATCTAGAAAAGATATCAGCTCTGTGTTGCTGTTTGCGAGCATTCATCAAAGAGGCCAAAGGCACATTAGGACAAGAAGAGGCCATGGCACAGGGAATCCAAGTATTCAGCATTTCTGAGTTTGAAAAGTATGGAAAAACGACAAACCTGATGTGTGGCTGTTGCAGTCCAGCAAAAAAGACTGACATGACAAAAATCTTCCTTTGTATTTCTGAGTTTGAATGTCATTCTTTATTGTCTCTTTGTTGAAGAACATAGTCAGTACAGAAGCTGTTCCATAAAGAAAGTCTGAATTTGTCATGCTTACTGTACGACAGTCGGCGGGCACGGAAAGACCTGCACACAAGTTTACAGTTTTTTCTCAATTGCTTAGACACGCTAAATGAAACTGGAATCCACTTGATCTTCATCATCACCTTCACCTAGCGCAGCAGAAGTCTTCTCTTGCAAATGCATTGACACTTTTTCACACCCTTTTTCAAAACAGTTAACACAGATCTCAAACAAAGACCCAAAACCTGATTGGATTCACTGTGTTACACTAAATGAAAACATATTAACAGCTGATAGAAATCACTTGCATAATCATAAATCTGTAATGCACCTGTGCAAAACATCTGTGTCGCTATTTGTAAGCATGGATTGAAGAGGAAAAGACTACAGTTCATGCTGTGATCTGCCTGCTTGCCTTTTTTGGCACCCACTATAACTATGTAACGTATCAACAGGTACAGAGCACAAATAACTGCAAGGCCGAACCGATTCATATTGATAGCTGTATGTTGTATTTTGTTATCCATTGTGTGTTGACTGATTGAAAGAATACAAAGTTGTGTTGTTTGATGAACATATTTGCTTTTGTTGCATGTTTTTAATGTTTAATGTCAGGCCAGCAACTTTCAGTTTAGGCCTGGTGTCAACTGTTTTATACATAAATACATAAATCATGAAACACATCAGTTGTCAGTGTCTCATATTAAAGTGGGTATAACACTGGCCAAAAGTGGTCATTATTTCTATTATTAATTTTTTTTTCAAGAGATGCATTTGAAGGCCCAGAAGGAATTAATGGCTCATCTTCTGCACTGCATCTGCTCATCTGCTGCAAGCTGCAGTGATGGTTGTGTATCATAAACTCGAGGGGCCGTCCTCTGAATAATGACTTGAACTATGTGCCCTTGGGGACGTTTTCGTCCACTAGGGGTCAGATTTTCGCCGTTTTTTTGGCCATTACTCAGCCTGTGTTTCAGCACATTGAATGATTTTAAGGGAGCAGCCTTACTTTGACATATATTTTGGAAATATTTTTTAAAAATTTCCCTAAAGTCAAGGGAACACCCTTTGCCACTTTTACTACCCTAATGTGTCCTTGGTGGCTGTTTTCATCCACTAAAATCAACAGCTGTAAAAATATAGCAGATAAATATTTTTTGGAACTTTTTTTGCATAAATCTGTTAATCAATTTCAGTTCTGATCAAAACTACCAAATCTTAAAAAATGTTCAGGATTTTAACCCTTTAAATGCCAGTTTAATAGGTGATGTCACTGATTTGGGGGAAAAAACACACACAAAATGGCTTATTTTTTATATAAAAAGTTATTGAAAACTTGATTCCTTTTGCATGGTATCACAGTCATAGGTGATTCAAAAATTAGTAACAGTATTGACTATATTCCATTTTTAGTTTTTGTGCAGTAACAGTTTTTATCTCTGAATCACACATGTGGCTGAAAACAGCTATTTTAGAAAAAACAGCTGTAAAAATATATCAGATAAAAAAATTTTTTTTTACTTTTTTTGCTTAAATCTGTTAATCAACCTCAGTCCTGATCAAAACTACAAAATTTTTAAAAAGTTTCAGGATTTTAACCCTTTAAATGCCAATTTCATAAGTGATGTCGCTGATTTGGGGAAGGAAAAAACACACACAAAATGACTTATTTTCGGTATAAAAGTTATTGGAGACTGGATATTCATTTTTACCTTTTATAACAGTCTTGGATGTTTCAAAGATTAGTAACAGCATTGGCTTTGATGTGGTATTAGTTTTGTGCAACCCACTATAGAGATTTGTGCATAGAAAGCGATTTTCTGGCTGCCATATATGATTAACAGATGCAAAACAACATGATTTGCGATGCGCCAGCACCATCTGCTGGAGAGGTTAATTCCAGATCACCCAGGCCTGCACGCAATCTGAGCTGCAGGGTTGTGCATGATGTCCCAGACAAGAAAAAATAATGATTACCTGTGTCAGGAGGCTCGTTCGAGATTAATTTCCCTAGGCAGAAAGTGAACAAAAACCGGCGGCTGCAGCGCGGCGCTGTGTCCAAGAAGCCGTGCTGAGGTCGGACAGTTTTCAATCCATACAGAAAGTCACAGAAACATTCCCATCCTGTCCAATACGATGTCCATTTATTAAAAATGTTATCAGAGTCCTATATCGGGTTGTTTTCAGTATCCAGTTGTTTTGATTATGATGGATTGATTTGTCAAAATCCTTTGCAGGCGATGTGTAATTTACGCGCATGGCTCAAACTCCAGTTTCACGAACTCTCATGT
>NC_065519.1:30051652-30057973 GCF_006386435.1 Epinephelus moara
TTCAGCCCATAATTATCTGTCATGAAACTTTTAACAGTGTCATTACATTGTGGTTTTCCTAATCTTGGAGGCATCCTATCCGGATGTTTATTCATCCGGAGTCATGTTCCAGTTGCCTCCTACTAAAACATAGTCAGTGGGGTACAACACTTCTGGTATCACATTTGTTATATTTTCCAACAGTTTCTTATTTTGTCCATCATTATTATACCCATAAATATTTGTTATAATAAAAAACAGACTTTCAACTTTCAATACCACCGTCAGCCAGTGACCATCTCCATCAGCTCTTTAAGTTATAATTTCTCCAGGGCATTTGTTGAAGCATATTGCCACGCCTCCCGATTGGTTAGAGCCATGACTAAATAAAATCCGGTCTCCCCATTGATTAGTCCAAAAAGTTGCGTCCACATCAGCAGAATGAGTCTCTTGTAAAAATAGACACTGAGATCTTAGCCATTTACGAAATTGAAAAAAGTGCTTTCCTTTTCACAATGTCCACTCAGATAGTGAATGAACCTAAACCTTTAAAGAGTTTTAACGTCCCTTTATAAAAGTTTCCACTGTATCACAGTCATATCAAATGATTTCACCTGTCATCTCCAATCCTGCGTCCTTCAATGTATCCGTGAGGACCCTGAAAGAAAGCCAGTTTTCCAGCGTGCCTCGCTTGTTCAATTTGCGGCCACAGATGCCTTCTCTCCTCCCAGTCCTCCCGTGGCAACACTAAAGCAAAACGGATGCCTTTATCCTTGCAGACCTGCGAGTTCTTGGTCCGACGCCAGATCTCTTCTTTCACCCACCTCTTGGCAAACAGAATGATGACATGCCTGACCTTATTGTCCATCTTCCTCCCCACTCTATGGACGATGTCGACTGCTTCCTCCAACTTCGACTCCAGATCTGGCGCAATTTTCCAGAGGATTTCGGTGACTCGCCCTCGGATGTCCTCATCTCTTTTCTCTTCCATGCCTTTAATCCGGAGACACCACCTCATCCTGTATCTCTCTTGTTCCCTCACTCTGTCCTTGAGTTTGCTGTTGTCTTTGCAAAGCTGGTCGTTTTGTTTCTCCAGGTCTTCAACTTTTTTTTTGCATTCTCTCACCTCCTCCGCGTTGAACTGGACTGCTTTCGCTAAGCTAGCAATCATGATGCTGCTTTGTTTTGTCTGCTCCTTCAAATCAGCTAGCTGCACATCCACTCATTTTTCAAGGCCCAGTATTGCCTGCAATATGGCGTTGTTAGAAACTTCAGCACTCTCACCGTCATCTGCTGGCTTGGCCTTTTTCCCCACGGGATTCTTAACTGGTGTCGTTGGTATAGAGTCGTCACTGCGGTCCCTCTTGTTTAGCAGAGCGGCGTCCATAGCATAGTCGTGCTCCGTTGCATGGCCGTTGTCTTTCCTTCCGACTTTCGGCGAAGTTTTCTTTTCCCTGGGGTCCATTATAAGTTTGGCCGGTTTAATAAGCTTCTTTGCTTCCATTTCGTCACTTCAGACTTTCAACAACTTCAAACTAAACTTTGGGACTAATTTAGACTAGCTCCGAAAAAAGCGACTGCTCAACCCTCCATCTTGCCGGATCCCCAGAGCAAGTCGGGATGAAGTCGGACACAAAACTAACTGGCATGCATTGTGCGCCGATCGCCTGTGATCGAATCTGCGCAGGACTAGCTCATCTAGAATGAACCTATTGCAACAGTCCGGAAAACATGGTGGCGTGCCGTAAGTTTGTTTTTGTTTGCATGGTTGCTGAGCACCGGAGAAGGACACTGATCACAAATCAACAGTGGAAATAGAAATGCCATTGCAAAGTACTTGTATGATTTTTACAACACAAACGCTTAATTAAACGAATAACTTTGTTTACCATTCACAATGCGCGCAGCCATCTTCGTCGTGATGTCAATTCTACCGACTCGGTCTACCTGGACCTTGCCTGAGTTTGATGATGAGACCTCCGGGTAGAACGGGTGTTCTTTTGTACCTTTCCGGACCGGAAACCGTATCAATCTCGGTTCCGGCTACCAATAGAATGCAGCATAATACCAGTATACATATTGTTGTCTTTCACGCTGTCTCTCCCATCTGCACCTGCTGCACACGGCTGCTCGATTTGCGTGACGTATGCGCTTCCTTCTTCTTCAATTTGATTGGCGGCCAGCCGGCTCATAGATATCTATGGGCCGGCTGGCATCCAATCTAAAGGCTGCCACCTAGTGGACTGGACGTGGAACAGTAGATTATCAGAGAGAAAAAAACAAACAAGAAAAAAAACGGTGATGACTGCGTGGCGGTCGCCGGCCGTCCTGGAGTACCGGCCGTTCTGTGATTCTCCAGAACCTCCAGATGGCCAGTCCGCCCAGAGGTTGAGCCATTGTTGGACAGTTCACATTTTTTTTGACAGAGATCCCAGTCAGCAGCAGATGTTTACTGGGACAAACTGACCTGCACAGAAATCTGAACTGATGAGACACTGTTATCCTTTGCACTCATCATTTAGGCTCATAGATCAGACTGATGTTTTTATATTAAATGCTAATGTTGTTATCATAGACGTAGGATTGGGTAGGGTCGTTAGGGACATGTCCTTACCAATTTTCAGCCCCTTCTGTATTGTCCCTACCAATATAAACACTGGCTGTCGGCGTCCGCTCAATATGGTACACAAAGGGTTAACAATCGTTGGTGTCTACCATACGTCCCGCCTCTAACCTCATATTGCTCATCAATTGGCTCTACCGTTATTTTGGTAACGTGTGATTGGTCCTCCCCAGCGCCGCTCTCTCCACTGACTTTGTGGGTGCGCGTCACTGTACAGTTCACAGCAGTTCGTGAGGGAACGACACATACATGCGCGTCACCGCTAGCGCTCCACACCGGAGCGCCGAGTGTGAACGCACGCCAGTGATCTGTGACTGTCTATGGTCCTGATATGTCGCGCGCACAGCATACATTTCAAATTCGCATTCTACAAACAAACACGTTTACATAGGCTACTTAATGGCTTTGCAGTCTTTGCAATGAGCTTCTGCCACTGGGGGCGAATTTTCGCGGAAAAAATCTGCTTTACGGCAGGAAATACATTATGTATTGCCAAACTGGTCGGTCAGCCAATCAGGGACTGGAGCTGGTCCTTATGAGGAGCTGGCCGGGGCATGAGATAGTTGAGTCAGGAGCACAATGGCAGACGGACAAAGTTTGGAGACAAATGAAAAACGGCCTCCCAAAAGAAAACGAGCTAATCTGACTGAGGAGGCGAGGATGCACAAAAAGGAGAATGATAAAAGAAGAGGAAAAACAAGAGTAAACCTCAGTCAGGCGTTCAAGAGATGGAGGGAGCTCCGTGACCAAAGAGGCTCAACACCGGTGTCCTGCTAGCTTTCTTTCTAATGGATCAGTAAGTAACATGGCTAAATGTTAGCTAGCCGAGAGAGGACTGTACTGTACTGGCTGCTAGTTAATTCCTAGCTGGCCAGCATCGCAAATCGCTGCGACCAAATCAGCCTACATTTTATTGATTATCTCTGATCCCCACGGTCAATTTGGTCTTTGCGACAGTGCGAACAACACTGCTGACGCTAGGTGTCGCCAAGCTAAAAAAAAACTGAATCCTATCTGTTGCCTCTTTAACCTTGAATTATAAGAAAACAGTGTCTATGTGCTTCTCAATTAAGAGGAAAGCCAATGATAATTCTGGAGTAAAGATTAATGACATAGAGATAGATCAAGTAGACAAGTTTAAATTTTTAGGTGTCATTTTAGATTCTCAATTGAAGTTTGATCGACATGTAAAGAGTCTGTGTAAAACTGTCAAAACTAATTTAAACTGCTTTCGTCTGATTAGACAATATATACCCCTTAAGGCAGTACAACAGTTCATGCATGCCATGATATTTTCCCATTTATCATATTGTACAACCGTTTGGGGTCAAGCTAATCAAACAACACTTGCACCAATTAGGTCATTATATAAACAGGCACTGAAAGTAATGGATAAGAAACCTGCTAGATGGCACCACTGCCAAATTATCAAGAAACATAATCTTTTAAGTTTTGACAGTCTTCTAGGCCTCTCATTTTTAAAACTGATTTTCAAGTGTGTGAACAATCTTGCCCCAGAAATACTCTGCCAGCTGGTAAACAAACAAAACAGAGGAATTAGAACGAGGAGTGCAACAAGCAGTAATTGTAGAACAGCGAAACGCAGGACAACATTCGGACAGTCATCCTTTTCAGTAATAGGTACCAAACTCGTTCTCCCAGGGGAGGCGTCCGGGAGGCATCCTTACCAGATGCCTGAACCACCTCAACTGGCTCCTCTCGATGTGGAGGAGCAGCGGCTCTACTCCGAGTCCCTCCCGGGTGTCCGAGCTCCTCACCATATCTCTAAGGCTGAGCCCAGCCACCCTGCGGAGGAAACTCATTTCGGCCGCTTGTACTCGCGATCTCGTTCTTTCGGTCACTACCCAGAACTCGTGACCATAGGTGAGGGTTGGAACGTAGATCGACCGGTAAATCGAGAGCTTCGCTTTCTGGCTAAGCTCCCTCTTCACCACAACGGACCGGTTAAGCGCCTGCATCACTGCTGACGCCGCCCCAATCCGCCTGTCAATCTCCCGCTCCATCCTACCCTCACTCGTGAACAAGATCCCGAGATACTTAAACTCCTCCACCTGAGGCAGGACCTCCCCCCCGACCTGGAGTGGGCAATCCAGCCTTTTCTGGTTGAGGACCATGGCCTCAGACTTGGAGGTGCTGATTCTCATCCCAGCCGCTTCACACTCGGCTGCGAACCGTCCCAGCGAGAGCTGGAGGTCACTGTTCGATGGAGCTAGGAGGACCGCCTCATCCGCAAAGAGCAGGGACGAGATCCTCCTGTCACCGAACCTGACACCCTCCACCACTCGGCTGCGTCTAGAAATTCTGTCCATGAAAGTTATGAACAGAACCGGTGACAAAGGGCAGCCCTGGCGGAGTCCAACCCTCACCGGGAACAGGTCCGACTTACTGCCGGCCACGCGAACCAGACTCGTGCTCCTTCGGTACAGGGACTGGATGGCCCTTAGCAAAGGGCCACCAACCCCATACTCGTGGGGCACCCCCCACAGGATTCCCCTGGGGACACGGTCGTAAGCCTTCTCCAAATCCACAAAACACATGTGGACTGGTTGGGCGAACTCCCATGCCCCCTCCAGCACCCTGTCGAGGGTAAAGAGCTGGTCCACGGTTCCGCGTCCAGGACGAAAACCAAATTGTTCCTCCTCAATCCGAGGTTCAACTATCGACAGGACCCTCTTCTCCAGCACCCTGGCGTAGACCTTACCGGGTAGGCTGAGGAGTGTGATCCCCCTGTAGTTGGAACACACCCTCTGGTCCCCTTTCTTGAAGATGGGGACCACCACCCCGGTCTGCCACTCCAGAGGCACTGCCCCCGATGTCCACGCAATGTTGCAGAGGCGTGTCAGCCAGGACAGCCCTACAACATCCAGAGCCTTGAGATTTCCAGGGCGAATCTCGTCCACCCCTGGGGCTCCGCCGCCGCGTAGTTACTTCACTACCTCAGCGACTTCTGCCCCAGAAATTGGACGACCCGCCCCCAAGACCCCCGGCTCTGTTTCCTCACTGGAATACGTGTTGGTGGGATTGAGGAGCTCCTCAAAGTATTCCTTCCACCGCCCGACAATGTCCCCAGTTGACGTCAGCAGCTCCCCGCCCCCACTGTAAACAATGTGAGCAAGTTGCCGCCTTCCCCCCCTGAGGCACGGTTTGCCAGAACCTCTTTACCAAACTATGGAATACATTACCATCTGAAATAAAAACATTGACAGAGCTCAAGGCTTTTAACACAAAAGTAAAACAATGGCTGAAACTGAAACAAGCCTGTGAACATTGACTTTTATATATTATTGTACTCATTTAGTGGACTGCCCCTTAATCTTTTGTGTTTTTGCTCATTGTTTATGTTCTGATTCTGTCTTTGTCTATATGTTTTGTATATTAATGTTTATGTACTGTTTTTAACTTTGCACACAAACTCTGTTTTAATAGCAAAAGCCTAACCAGAGACAGGGGTTGCGAATTGGCTTCAGCTAGAAACTTGTATGCATGACATGTATACTGCCAGATATTAATATATACTTTCAACATATTGTACCACAGTAGCCAGAACTATAACTATAATATTATTACTTTCAATAATGTTGTTGTAAGCTACTGTCATTACCATCTGTCCTGCATCTCTCTCTCTCTCTCTCTCTCTCTCTCTTTCTCATTGTGTCATACGGATTACTGTTAATTTATTATGCTGATCTGTTCTGTAC
>NC_065519.1:30058715-30062354 GCF_006386435.1 Epinephelus moara
AAAAATATTGATTCATGCATAATATATGTTTTTACCCGATATCAATATCAATTCGGATCACTATTACCAACCCAACTGCAGACCACAGGCTAGTACTTAAGTTACGCCCCTTCGGAGTATACTGTTATTTGATTGTTGGACAGTACCATACTGCCATGTGATTGGTTGACAGGATTCACTGGGGGTAATACTACTGGCCTGATGGCGCCAGGGTTTGGGTAGTAGCAGCAGCCACTGGAGATATACCATGGCAACAATAACTATTTTCTGTTAAATACATAATTGTAGTCAGTACATATTATATCACTCTTATGCTACGTCCCAATTCCTCCCCTTAGCACTAGCCCTTGACACTATCACTCCCCTTGGTTGGGAAACAATAAAAACTTTCTGTAACTTCATCCTCATACTCTCTCCACAGTAGTCAGTATATGACCACCACTTGTAGACCCCAAACTTTAGGACAAAAAGTGGCCATGTGTATTGCAGCTTACTTTCACTTTGATAAGCTCAAACACACCCTCCCCCTCTATCTCTCTTTCTCAATGTGTGTAGTTAAAAAATAAAACTGACAATAAAATTCACATAATGGTTTTAATTTCACAGTAATACAAAATAAATATTATTAAAACAAAATATATTTGTTTTAATCATGTCATTTATCAATGGAGAATAGTTTACTAAAACTAAATTAATAAAACTAGATCTAAGCTAGTCGAGATGTGCTGTCCTCTGTGTGGCAAGCAGTGACGAGAACTGTGATACTATTTATAATTATGTGGGAAATGTTCAAGAAAAGTAATGGATCTGATTGTTATGTTGTTTATAATAATGATTAGTGCAGCAGTTCAGTCACACAGCCAAGGAGTGAAAAGAGAAAGAAATCTGATTTGTATCACATCTTTTGTCTAACTGTTTTATTTGGTGGTGGTGCTTCTCTGTCCTCCAGTAGTTACTAAAAAGTTTATGATAATAGATTACGTGGCGACAGCAGAGAGTAAAGTCCTCCTCTGGGAGCATGGCGTTAATCTGCCCGTTGTAAGAGTGTCATGAGTGGGTTGAATGTGTGCACACAGGCCAGCAGTTGTTGGACAACCACATAGCTATGTGACATGCATTAAGTTGGTATCTGGGGCGGATGGATCGTGAATCATTGAATGGTTGATGGCTAGGTTGTAAGATGACACAGTAGCAGGAATATTAAGAGAGTATTAAGAGTAGGATGGTGCACCAAAGTGCACCCACAGTCCCGGCCCACAGTGCCTGATATCTGTGCCCAGCATACTACAGTCATGAAAGAGGATAGCTAGCTCTGTGGCTAAGTGAGGCAGGTCTGGTGAGTGGTGCTCGCCACACAGAAACAGTAGAATCTGTGGCATAAAGTGGTGTGTCTATGGATCAGCACAGCCTCTAGTGAGCACTTCATGTGTATAAATGATGTGTTGTGTTAGTTATTTTAATTATTATTATTTATATTACATTATACGTAACTGTTAATTAATAGTTATAAGAATATACTCCAATGCATTTGTGTATTTATGTCAAGTATTTAGATCAATTTTGAATCGAGAACAGAATTGGAGTTCTTGCCAATACCTAGCCCTAATTGTGACAGATAATGATGATCTGTGTAACTATGTTTTCAAGTTTCTTATGCCATGCATTCATATATTTCATCAGGTGACAGAAGCAAAGCTGCCAAGTAGGGACAGAAAAAGAGGAGATTCAAGTAGAGAGGCAGGATTCTATTAAAACTTGATAATCATAGATATTATAGTTTACCCTGGGAAGCACATACGGACAGATGTGGTAAAGTTATCAGTGTATATTCATGTAACTGATAACATTAGAGAATACATTAACCAAGACATTCTTGTATTTAGTGTAGATATCTAAATATGCATTATAAAGCAGTGATCAGTTTCGCATGAGGTGAAATTGCATTAAAAAATCATCAACGTACAGGTCGCCGCCATGGAGCACTTTTATGTCCCTACCAATGTGAAAATCAAACCTACACCCTTGCCATAAAATCTTTTTGACACACATCTACACCTCAGTGTCCTCTACAAAAATGCCTCTTGGACAATGGACACCATGATGTTGTTATTGCTACTTTGCATAATGTAAAAAACAGTAACATGAATAGATTCTTTTGGATGTGTTTCAGCAGACATGATTAAACTCAGTGGAGACGTTCAGCACTATGACTTAAACGTACACACCAAGTTTTTTTCATAGACAATAAAGAGGGGGCAAATAGTGGAACTTTGAGTGTGTGATGATTGAAAGGCTGCATACATCGTGTGGGGGGGGTTCGTGCAATAATCTCCACAATGTACTGTGAATCTCTGTATGTAGTTGTTATCATCCATTTATTTATTTATACTGTAGTGTGTGTGTGTGTGTGTGTGTACGTGTGTGTGTACGTGTGGGGATGGATGGAGGAGGGAGGGTGGAGCATTGTGCTACTCTGTACAGTGACTTCTGCTTGGATTTTATGCACTATGTGTATTCTGTGTTTTATGCTTATGTAAAGAGCACAGTGTGACTGTAATCTGTGTGTTGATGTGAGACGCCGGCATTTTTTCGTATGCCCAAGATGAATTTCTCTTGAGAGACAATAAAGATCAATCTTATCTTATCTTATCTTACATCGCAATGATGGAACAAGTGTGTAATCGGTCCCACTCCTTCTTTGGACATAATTACACCAGCTGATGTGACTCTGCTCAGCTTTGTGAAGCCCAAAACCTGCTCACTTCTGTTTGTGACTTTGATTTTAGCAATTAAGCTGCTTCACTCTGTTGGCTGACAAAGAGCTTTACCCGGCCTCGATTGTCAGCCATCGCTGCTTTGATTGCCACAAGTTGGAATAAGCAAGGAACGTGAAATTTGGTAAAGAAAAGAGTCACGCTCCACACACTGTAAGTCCGACTGATTAGGAATCTAGCACACATATCGAGCTCAGTGTGCTGTACAAAAACAGCCTGTTAGACTATAAAATCTATAAAAAATATATATATTTTTTTAAATTTAAATAATGTGAAAAACAGTAAAATAAAAAGACCTTTTTGGATTTTGACTCTGTTGGTAGCTGGTTCGATGCACTTTTATTATGGGCCATTTCCATTTGCAGCGCCGTTTTGGGGGCTTAGATGCCTCTAGAAATGAGACGGGTGCAAATAACACGGTGTGATGAAGAAAGAGAGAAAAAGGGCAAGTTGTGCTGGAAACACATTAACAGTCTGTTTGATTGCAGAGATGGGATATACAGGGACGCAGACAGAAAGAGGGGACACTCATATGTATCAGGAGTGTACTGAGTTTGAAATCGTCACCTGTCTGTGTCACCTGCTTTGGTGTAAAAGACAAAAATGGGGGGAATGTTTCTCATACCACGACTTATCTGTCAAATCACACACTTGGCATCAACCTGCATGCCTAAAGAGGGGTGCACAAAGCATGATGTGTTAACCTTAATAGAAAATTGCTTGCAATATGGAACGCACCTGTTCAAGTCAAATAAAAACACAAGAAGTTTGTGCTCTAGAAAAGGATCAGCACTCAGTGAATAACCTCCTAAGCCCTATGATAAGCTATTATGGCAAGGCTTAACTATACAGACCAGTGAGCAGT
>NC_065519.1:30065493-30094228 GCF_006386435.1 Epinephelus moara
AAAATGTTATATTAAAAATATGAATATGAATAATTAAACTGTGGTCTGTGTATGATGGATAGTTTTGAGACTTGTATAAGAATGAGAATCCTTTTTTTTTTCATTTCTATAATTTTATTTTTGTTTTGTATTTTTTTCTCACCCTGTGTCTTTTGTAGGGTTACAATAAACTTTTGTCCCTTACAACTGATTGTGTTCTTTTCTTCACAATCAGTTATTGAGATGAATGTTTGGGTCGTAGGTGTACTGACACAGAAGGAACTCAGTGGTGTGTGCTGATGCAGGATAAGAGAATGATTTCTACATGCTAACATGCTAATTTTTAAAAGGGGCCAACGTCTGTGAACGGTTTCAGTCTGGTTTTAAGCCTCTTCACAGCACTGAAACTGCTCTTTTAAAAGTTTTTAATGATCTTTTGTTAAACCTTGATTCTGGTAACTGTGCCATTTTAATTCTTCTTGACCTAACAGCGGCGTTTGACACAGTAGATCACACAATTCTCCTGTCACACCTAGAGCATTGTGTAGGTATAAAAGGCACTGTTTTAAGTTGACTTAAATCGTACCTCTCGGACAGATCCTTTTCTGTTCATATGGGGCAGTTTTCCTCCTCAGTGGCCCCTCTGACCTGCGGGGTCCCCCAGGGGTCAGTTCTGGGTCCCCTATTGTTCTCCCTTTATATGCTACCCCTGGGGTCGATATTTAGGAAGCATGGTATTCCCTTTCACTGCTTTGCTGATGACATGCAGGTGTTTTTGCCGTTAAAAATTCCCACCAAAGATGCCCTTCAGGCCGTGCTAAACTGCATAAGTGACATTAAAACATTGATGGACTTAAACTTCTTGAAATTAAATGAAAACAAAACAGAGGTGTCCTGTTCGGTCGCCCTGATTTGGTTCAGGTCCTTGCCAGCTCCCTGGGCCCACTAGCACCTTACATGAGATCCCACGCTAGGAATCTTGGTGTGATTATTGATGGTGCTTTTAAGCTAGACAAACTGGTCAGCTCAGTGGTCAAGTCTAGCTTTTTTCAGCTGAGGCTTTTAACTAAAGTTAAACCCTACCTAAGCCAGAAAGACCTCGAAAAAGTTATCCATGCTTTTATTACCTCTTGCTTAGATTACTGCAACTCCCTGTACGTCGGCATTGAGCAGATGAGCTTAACCGCCTGCAGCTTGTTCAGAATGCAGCAGCTTGTCTCCTAACTGGGACAAAGAAACGCGAGCACATAACTCCGGTGCTCTCTTCACTTCACTGGCTTCCGGTTAGGTACAGGATTGATTCTAAGATTCTTTTATTTGTTTTTAAGTCTCTGAATGGGCTGGCTCCGGAATACCTTTCTGACCTTGTCGTGTTGCATCGGCCCTCCAGAGCCCTCAGATCAGCGAATCAGATGGTCTTGGATGTTCCTCGATCACTATTAAAAACTAGAGGAGATCAAGCCTTTGCAGTTGTGGCTCCCACTCTGTGGAACGCATTACCGCTGACTGTGCGGACTGCGAATAGCCTCTCCACTTTTAAATCACTGCTCAAGACTCACTTGTTCACCTTGGCCTTTGGTTGAGTACAGTCACCTCTATTTGGTCTTTTACCTTTGTTATATTTCACTTTATAAATGTTTTTTTGTGTGTTGTTGTTGTTCTTGCTTATTTAACTGTGAAGCACTTTGGTTGGCCGTTGGCTGTTTTAAAGGTGCTATATAAATAAAGCTGACATTGACATTGAAAACATGTCTCATGCTCCAAAGTTGGATCCTGTGGTCTATAATCAACGACAGAGCCGAAACTATTAGACAATTAAGCTTTGAATCGTCCATTGACGGAATTTATTCTACAACAATTTTGATAAAGTGATGGTTATTAATATGTTGAGAAAAAAGCCAAACAGAAAAGTGTTTCTGCAGAACATTATGACATCACAGTGAAGTTGACTTTTGATCTTTTGGGTATAAAATGTCATCACTTCATCATTTTTTTCCTATTTGACATTTGTGTGACATTTTGTCTTTATTAGTATATGAATTCCAGAGTCATTGTCTAAAACATTTTTTGTGAGGTCACACTGTTCTTGACCTTTGACCACCAAATTCTCATGAGTTTATTTTTTGAGTTTATTTTTTGTGTCAGATTTGGAAAAATTCCCTCAAGGTGTTCTTGACATACTGCACTCATCAGAATGGGACAGACAATCATACAAATGATTGGTTAACCTGAAAACATAATGCCTTCAGCCTCGGCTAGCGCTGTGTGGAGGCATAAAGACGAACAAAAAAGACCAATAGATTGATTTATTAACAAAATATTTAATAATGGGGTTGCAGCTTCAGTCTATGATCTTCATTCACACAAAGCACAACAAGAATAAAGACTGTACTGATGCTGGCGTCATCCCTGTGATATTTCTAACACATGTTGGGATGTATCATGAACACTGTCAAAATTGGTACTAAAATTGTTATTAGCAGTAGCGATACGTATTAATAAGAATAATGACAATGAACATTAAAATCAGTAGCAGTGTGATTTCCTTTAAAGGACGTTGTGTTGTAGTTCCTCCCAGTGACCACTGGAGGGCAGCAAACTCTCATTACACCATCTCCAGGCACCAACAAGACACAATAACACACATCAAGAACTTCTGAACATAAAACAATCAGAGAAGACAGCAGTGTTATATAGAAATAATTAAAAATCGTAATAAACCAGAAAATAATTAAAAACGTATTTTGAATTATTCAGTGTTATAGTGACTTTCCTGTTTTAAAAGGATAAAGAGGCGTGTTTTAATGTGCGTACAAGCTGTGAGACATTTTCCATTAATATTTGCTTTTATATGAGCAAATAACATTTATACAGGAGCCACTGATGGAGTGATCAACTGCAAAACCTGTGATGCATGGTTGCTAAAATGTGCAGCTAGAATACAAGATAATGACTTGAATACAGTGCTTATTAAAAACAATGCAGTTTATTAAAAGAAAAATCCAAAAGCTCTTTCTCTGCAGTTTTTAATGTGCCATTAAATGTCACTGCCATTCATCTCACAAAATGACATGGAGGTGTCCAAACCCAGGACCCTTTTAAACACCCTCTGTGCATCCTCAGCAAGCATGTTGAGGAAATAATTGAGAGCTCTGTAGGTGGAGATAAAAGAGAATCTCATTGCTGCAGGGATTCCCAATATTGGAATAAATCTGGACCCTTCCTCTGCTGCCATTAATACAGCTGTGCCCACACACTGAGAAAGCACCTTCAACACAAGATCAGGGGTTATTTTAACTGCAGCCAGTGGTGAAACTATGATGGCAATCAGTTCATCCAATGGCACGTGTACTGTCAGCAAGTCTCCGCAAAGACGGGATATCAAGCCCAAACCTATTTACATAATGTGTAACAACAGAAACCAACACACGCACATCAACTGCAACAGAAAGCCCAGGAACTGGTACAGCTGCTATACCTGCACTAAGTATAGCAAAGTATTTTATTTTGGACTGAAAAGCCTTTTTCTTCTTGTCGATGACCTCCTGGCTGATGTTGGACATGGCCAGCAGCAGAGAATGTCTCTTGTGTGCAGGACGTTCTCTCTCAAAGGTGTCCCCTAAGAAAGTGAAGTCATACAGGTGGAGATCACAAAAACAGCAGCACTTTAAACAAATTTAAAAGATTGTTCAAAAACAGTAGATTGCATGAATATGAAGCACAGGTGGCACAGTAAGTAGGCTATCTTCCTTCCATGGGTATCTAATCCACATTACAACTAGGTTTTCTCATATCACTTACATATAGTCAGAACCAGAAGTATTCCAGCTCGCATTTGTGATTGTATTTCTTTGATTATGTATGTATGCATGCTAATATGCATCTCTGAATCTATATTTAATTGTAGCAAAATTACTTGAAATAAGGGGTAGGTCAAGATAAGTGCATAAATTCTACCTACTCCTTTTCGAACGCTAAATATTTACCTCTGTTACTATGATTGTTTTTTATTTTTATTTTGTATGACTGATTATCTTATTGATCACCTACATTTTGTTCTATTTTTATTTATGTTCAAAATAAAGATTCTAATAAAGAAAATTAAAATAAAATCAAAGCTGGACACCAGGAAGACTTGAGGAGACTCAACACCTTGTCTTTGAAGACCTGTGTGACAACAGGAATACATGATATGATGATAAGATATATAAAACAAATAGAAATTTTAAAGTCTAATATGTATATAAAAAGACACATTATTCTATTTATTTTTCTTTCTCTGCATCATTTGCTTTGATTTAGTGGACATTAAAAAATAACAAATGACATCACTCTGAAACCTTCTTCAAATGTTATATTAAAATATAGGAAGTTTTATTTTTTGAACCCACTTCTGAACTCACCTCCTCCAAATCCCATTTTCACTTTATTAGCATTTATGTAAAATCTCAATTTAAAAAAACAATCACGAGAGGCAGCAGAGTGGTATTAAAGTAAAAAAAAACAGTCACAAAATAAAACTGCAAAACCCAGTTCTACTAATGTATTTGCAATATCTGACAAAATGTAAGCACACATTGAAACTTTAAACCAAATCACAGACTGTCATTAAACACAATAAACTTTTTGGAAGTGTACTCGTACTCGTCCGCTTATCCGGGTCCGGGCCGCGGGGGCAGCAGCCTCAGCAAAGAAGCCCAGACAGTCCTCTCCCCAGCCACTTCCGTCAGCTCTTCCAAGGGAACCCCGAGGCGTTCCCAGGCCAGCGGGGCGATGTAATCCCTCCAGCGTGTCCTGGGGCGGCCCCGAGGTCTCCTCCCGGTTGGACATGCCCGAAACACCTCCCAAATGAGGTGTCCGGAAGGCATCCTTACTAGATGCCCGAACCACCTCAACTGGCTCCTCTCGATGTGGAGGAGCAGCGGCTCTACTCAGAGTTCCTCCCGGATGTCCGAGTTCCTCACCCTATCTCTAAGGCTGAGCCCAGCCACCCTGCGGAGAAAACTCATTTTGGCCGCTTGTACTCGCGATCTCGTTCTTTCGGTCACTACCCAGAGCTCGTGACCATAGGTGAGGGTTGGAATGTAGATCGACCAGTAAAACGAGAGCTTCGCTTTCTGGCTAAGCTCCCTCTTCACCACAACGGACCGGTTAAGCGCCTGCATCACTGCTGACGCCGCCCCAATCCGCCTGTCAATCTCCTGCTTCATCCTACCCTCACTCGTGAACAAGATCCCGAGATACTTAAACTCCTCCAGCGGAGGCAGGAACTCCCCCCCGACCTAGAGTGGGCAATCCACCCTTTTCCGGATGAGGACCATGGCCTCAGACTTGGAGGTGCTGATTCTCATCCCAGCCGCTTCACACTCGGCTGTGAACCGTCCCAGCAAGAGCCGGAGGTCACTGTTCGATGGGGCTAGGAGGACCACGTCATCCGCAAAAAGCAGAGACGAGATCCTCCCGTCACCGAACCTGACACCCTCCATCACTCGGATGCGCCTAGAAATTCTGTCCATGAAAGTAAGGAACAGAACCGGTGACAAAGGGCAGCCCTGGCGGAGTCCAACTCTCACCGGGAACAGGTCCGACTTACTGCCGGCCACGAGAACCAGACTCGCGCTCTTTCGGTACAGGGACTGGATGGCCCTTAGCAAGGGGCCACCAACCCCATACTCGTGGGGCACCCCCCACAGGATGCCCCTGGAGACACAGTCATAAGCCTTCTCCAAATCCACAAAACACATGTGGACTGGTTGGGTGAACTCCCATGCCCCCTCCAGCACCTTGGAGAGGGTAAAGAGCTGGTCCACGGTTCCGCGTCCGGGACGAAAACCACATTGCTCCTCCTCAATCTGAGGTTCAACTATCGACCGGACCCTCTTCTCCAGCACCCTGGTGTAGACCTTACCAGGTAGGCTGAGGAGTGTGATCCCCCTGTAATTGGAACACACCCTCTGGTCCCCTTTCTTGAAGATGGGGACCACCACCCCGGTCTGCCACTCCAGAGGCACTGCCCCCGATGTCCACGCAATGTTGCAGAGGCGTGTCAGCCAGGACAGCCCTACAACATCCAGATCCTTGAGATATCCAGGGCGAATCTCATCCACCCCCGGGGCTCCGCCGCCGCGGAGTTGCTTTACTACCTCAGCGACTTCTGCCCCAGAAATTGGACGACCCACCCCCGAGACCCCCAGCTCTATTTCCTCACGTGTTGGTGGGATTGAGGAGCTCCTCAAAGTATTCCTTCCACCGCCCGACAATGTCCCCAGTTGACGTCAGCAGCTCCCCGCCCCCACTGTAAACAATGTGAGCAAGTTGCCGCCTTCCCTCCCTGAGGCGCCAGACGGTTTGCCAGAACCTCTTTGGAGCCGATCGATAGTCTTTCTCCATGGCCTCACCGAACTCCTCCCACGCCCGAGTTTTTGCCTCCGCGACTGCCGCGCTCCGCTTGGCCCGCCGGTACCCGCCAGCTGCTTCTGGAGACCCACAGACCAACCATGCCCTGTAGGTCTCCTTCTTCAGCCTGATGGCTCCCCTCACCTTTGGTGTCCACCAGCGGGTTCGGGAAATACCGCCGCGACTGGCCCAAGCGGCCTTGTGGCCACAGCTCACAACTGCCGCCTCGACAATAGCAGAGCAGAGCAAGTCCCATTCAGACTCAATGTCCCCCTCTGCCCGGTTCTTCCGCCAGGCGTTCCCAGCAGACCCTCACTGCTCGTTTGGGCCTGCCAGGTCTGCGCGGCGTCCTCCCTGCCATCTGATCCAACTCACCACCATGTGGTGATCAGTTGACAGCTCTGCTCCTCTCTGAGCATTTTGTAATTAATCTCACTATTAATATATGTCGTTACATAAGTCACTTACCCTGAAAGCAGTTGTCCCTGATTTGTTTAGGAGTCCTTTCTGCATTGAACTTTGACCTCTGGCATCTTTCCTCATCACGTAAGTTATGGTCAATCTTTGAGCGAACAAAGTAGAACTTTTCCTGCATCCTCTGAATCTCCTTAGCGAGCTTCACATCATTTTCTCTGAAGCGATCAGCTGAGATGATCAAGAAGTCAAACCTTTCAAATTCAACAAGCTTCAGGTACTTGTCAGCTGGAAAGTTGGTGGTGCCAATACCAGGAAGATCCCATAGTGTGACATTGGGATAGTTGGGATGGGGGATGGTGTAGCCTGTGTGGTGGTTTCGACACAACCAATAGGAGCAGCACCCTCATCCCCGTTATTTATGCCTCTGAAGGCATTAATGTAGATGGATTTACCAGAGCCTGTCTCTCATGTGATGCCAATATTTAGTGGAGTATTATTCTCCCTGTCCAAATTCTCCTGGATAATTTTTTACAGCTAAGGTCTGATCATTATTTTCTAGTGCTTTTTTAATGTCTTCAGTCCATTGTCCACTCTCAATGGTAATCCTTGATAACTGGAGTACAAGAGAAGTAAAACGCCATTATTGTCTTTTGGGAAATAATAAAAAAATGTAGTATTAGACTGATCTAACATCATTTTTATGGAATATTAAATACAATGACCACACACACACACCACATCAGCTCAGTGTATGTTTCATCAAAATAAAGTGGGCTTTTGCTGAATATTAGAAGCCACTCACCTGGAGTCTTTGGCCCAATCCCATTTCTCATTTTCGCCCCTACCCCTACCCCTCTTTTTCGAGTGCCCCTTGCCCCTTGCAACAAAGTTACAAGGGGTAGGGGTTGAAATATTCCCCTATGAAATGGGACAACCCTTCATACCCAGAAACGTCATCATTAGTCGTCAGTGACATCATAAAAAGACGCGACGAGTATGTTGCCGGGGAAACCTCACAACTAGAGATTTTTTTTTTGTTATGTTTGTTAGAACAAATGTATATAATACATTGAAACAACATTTCCGATGGTTATCATAGTCTTTAAATCTTTAGTTACGAAGAAAATACTTACATTTATGGTTTTCTTTCATTGCCTCTGAAGCCCTCCCTGGCATCTTGCCGTTGATTCACAAGGCATTCTGGGAGATTTCTCGTAGCACTCGCTTTGAAGTGTGCCTCTGAAAAAACTCCGTTTGGAGGACCATATAGCCCTAGCACTCCGCCCTTCCCCTCTGCCTCAATGAGAATCGGGACATCCCTACCCCTATGTGTGAACGTGCAAAACGGAGGGGTAGGGGCAAGTGGTAGGGTTAAGGTGTGTATTGGGATTGGGCCTTTATGTTGAAACAGATGAGACAAGAGGACACTGGCTCTGAGTTTCTATGAGTTGTTCAGCTGCAAGAAAAGTCAACCTCCAGTTTCTTTACTCTTATAAGAAACTATAGGAAGGTTTGTCAGAGTTCAGACAGTTACAGTGAGGACAGTGACCAATTTAAAATTGTCCTACTGTGAGTGACAGAAACCAATTGGTTAGCTGTACATCACATGACTTCCAAGAAACATGGAGAGCTGCTTTCAAACCCCCAATTTTGAATGTGAATAACACTTCAGCACAGGCCTCTGCCTTGCAGCTTTTTGTATTCATTAGTAGTTTTTGTAGTTTTTGCTAATTAGTGTGAGTCAATCCATCCTAAAGAAAAAAGCACACCCTATCATGTGTAAAAAATACACCCACACTCCCAGTTTGGGAGACAATGATGTATTCCCATCACTGCCAAAGAGAAAATAAGATAAACATGTTAAATACTAAGATAGTCAAAAGTCATGGAGACTCCGTGGGGCCTGCGATATAGCCCAATACTACAAATCACAATTTGCCTCGGGGGGCTACACAATCTGTACACCACACGACACCTTGTGTCCTTTGACCCTTACTTCAGATAATGAAAAACGACCCCCCAAATTTTGCATATGTTCGCAATCAATGTCACACAAAACATTGTTCACCATATTTTCCCGTGTAGATGCTAAAGCATAACTGTCAAGGTGCTGATCTACAGGAAAAGCAGAGAGAAGTGATCTGTGTAAGACTGTTACACAAACTTGTATTTGTCTGACCACAGCTTCCTCTTTCATATTTTTTGCATGTGGATGTGACTTTCGGTTGAACACTGTCACATCGCAATGCTTGAGCTGAGTGTGAATAACAGGAAATGCGGGGCTGTGAAAGGAAGAGACTCGAACACTGAAGTAAGGTTTAGTGCAGATACTTATGAGGGGCCGTACAAGCCATATTTCATTCTCACCCTCTCACACACATACATTCTCCTTACACATACATATATTTTTACTCTCATATTTATACATTTTCACTCACACATTCATGTATTTTCACTCTCATATTTATACATTTGAACACACACATTGATACATTTTTCTCTCATATTCATATAGGCCTATTTTATGCACACATTCATACACTTTGCTGTCATGCACATGCAATCATGTATACATTTAATACTATAAGTAATATATGTATGTAAAAGGAAAATGTATGTATAGTGGAAACGGAAGGCAGTCCATTTATCGTCTACATACTCAGGTACAGTAGGTGGCGGTATACACCTAATGAGCAATGGTTACAACGCGCCATAAAACCAAACGAGAAAGAAGAATTTATCGCGCTGTGCTTAGCTGAGAAGGATGTTATTGACACGTGGGTCTGCTGTGGTGAAACTACAATGTTCTGAAGATGGACTACAAAATGCACACGTGGTGAAACTACAATGTTCTGAAGATGGACTACAAAATGCACACGATGAGAATGTATGGGGCGTACATTCTCATCGTGTTGTTTCATGCAGGATATATAAACGTGGACAACACGGTGAAAGATATTGTTTAATTACTAAGGTCGGAATTTAATTAAAAAAAGGAATATAGGCTACCAGCCACAAACTGAAACGAAATTGTCACATTGAGAATGTTTGCTCACACTCACCCATCTGAATCCCAAGTAGTAAAATGAATTAATGATATTACTAAAGGCTGGCAATACAACAACGCTCAAATGAATAAATGACTGATGCAAACTGAGCATATGTTACGGTGCGTGTTCCCTCCGTCCACAGCTGTGTTCAACTTGTTTGTTTTATAACAGGATAAACAAATATTAAATGCATGGAAATCCACGTGCTTTTTCCATTTTCTTCTTCAAATGGGCAATTGGAGTAGAAATTAGACCACGACCAGCAATAAACTTGTGTTTGGCCTTTATTGTTAAATCAATATTATGTGCCTGTACTGCATAGATAGACAGATAAATAATAACAATAATAATAAAATGCCTGGAGCACCGTCTCCCGCAGGGCCTTTGGCACCACCACCTGCCACCGTGTCTCTCCTGTAGCTGGCTCCTTCCACCCCCTCTGTAGCACCCCATCACACAGGTGCAGGGCTTCAAACATCGACCAGAGTCCCTTATTGGCTTGGGAAAACATGGTGACATCTTCCCATGGGGGTCTGCGCTGTGTCGCCACCCATGCAAGCACTGGTCTGATGTCCACATCCTCCTCCTGTTTGAGCCCCCACTCCGCTGCATCCACAGCTGCTGGTCTATGGCTGGATGTCGGCCCCTCTGCACCCATCGCCGCACATTTCACATCAGGTTGCAGCTGTGCTCCCTTCAGTGTCTCCTTTTTCTCACAGTAACTGCACGTCGGCACTGCAGGGGCGGCGGGACAGTGCATCAGCGTTTCCATGTTGTGCCCCTGGTCTGTGGACCACAGTGAAGTCATACGCCTGCAACTCTTCGATCCAGTGCGCCAGTTGGCCTTCTGGTTCTCTGAAAGACATGAGCCACTGTAAAGCAGAGTGGTCAGTCCTGGCTGTGAAGTGGAGGCCCCCAAGGTAGTATTTAAAATGCCAGATGGCACTGACCACGGCGAGCAGCTCCCGTCTGGTGACACAGTAACGACGTTCTGCCTTGTTGAATGTTCTGCTGTGGTATGCCACCACTCTCTCCCTGAGCACCTGAGCCAACATTGCTGGCGTCTGTGTCAAGAATGAAAGGCAGGGAGGGGTCAGGTGGGGACAGAACTGGGGCCTCCACGAGGGCTCACTGCAGTGAGGTGAATGCCGCATGACACTCCCCTGTCCACAAAAACGTCTCCCCCTTCTGCAGGAGACGGAATAGGGGTGCAGCTATGCAAACCTTCTGTAATAGGAGGCCAGGCCCAGGAAGCTCTTGAGGTCCTGCACAGAGTCGGGGGTGGGCCAATCCTTCACAGCTTGCACCTTGTCATCCATGGTGCCAACACCCCCCCCTCCAAGCTTGTGGCCCAAGAAGGTGACCTCACGCCTCAGAAAGCAGCATTTCTGGGGGTGCAGTTTCAGTCCTCCTCAGAAAGCAGCATTTCTGGGGGTGCAGTTTCAGTCCTGCTGCTGCCAATCTCTCCAGCACATGCCTGAGGGCCCTGAGAGCTGACTTAAAAGACTTACCATGGACAAGAATGTCGTCCAGGTACACAACACACTCTTGGCGGGGAATGTCAGAAAGTACCTTGTCCATCAGTCTCTCAAACGTGGCGGGGGCATAGCAGAGACAGAATGGGAGGACTTTGAACTGCCACAAGCCCCCGCTGGTGATGAAGGCAGTTTTGGGTCTGGCCTCAGGAGTGAGGGGGACCTGCCAATATCCACTGCGCAGGTCCAGAGAAGAAAACCAGTAAGACCCTGCCACCGTGTCGAGGGCCTCATCAATGCGCGGGAGGGGGTAGGGGTCCTTTTTCGTCACTTTGTTAAGGGGTCTGAAATCCACACAGAACCGCCAATCATCTTTCAGCTTTTTAGGGACCATGACGACTGGGGAGGCCCAGGAGCTGGTGGAGGGCTCGATGAGTCCAGCCTGCTGCATCTCTCGGAGGGCTTTGTCTGCTGCCACCTGCTTGGCCAGAGGGAGGCGTCGAGGTCTCATCCTGATGGGCTGTGCATCTCCGGTGTCGATGTCGTGCTGGATGAGCTCCGTCCTGCCCACATCTTCAACACTCAACAGTCCTTGAACTCCAGCAGGATCTGCCACAGTAGATCCTGTTCACTGGGATTCAGTCCATCACAGTTTTCCCACCAAACCTCCCTCAAGGCCAGGACTCTCTCTCTCCCGTCAGGTGGTGTGGGGGAAACTGGATGTGGAAGTGGGTCAGTAGCAGCCACGTTTGTTGTCTCAGCTACTAACACTGCAACAGTGTGAGTCACGGGGCAGCCTGGCTGGGATGTCCGCTCAGACATCTGGATAACATGTCCATCTGGAAAGGTGAGAGTCCCTTTCTTTGTGTTAATAACACAGTCTAATGCCCCAAGAACATCCAGCCCCAGGATACAGTTCTCCAGGGTCACGACCCACACTGGGCAGCGAACCAACTGTTTCCCCAACCCCAGAGTCACTAATGCCTCCCCCATCATGGGGGCTCGTTCTCCGGTGACTGTCTGAAGTTTCACTATGGTGGGAAAAAATGTTATTCCACCACCCACCACATCAGGTTTCACCAGGGTGGCTGAAGAACCTGTGTCCACCAGCGCAGAGCAGTGTGTTCCTCCAATGGTCACTGGCACGTACCAGCAGTCTCCTATCCAGGTTCGGCCCAGTACCACGAACCGCTCCAGTTGACCATCTAACTCGCCTGGTGGTTGCCACGCCCCTGCTTGGTTGGAGCACCATGCTGCTTCCCCGCTTGGAAGAGGTCGGGACTCAGCACCAGGGGTCCGCATCATCCCGATTATGCGTTCCCCGTTCCGTTTCCCTGATTTGGAGGTGTGCGAGGACACTGTCGGACCAGGTTGCCAGGCTGTCCACATCCCCAGCAGAGTCTTGGACATGGCTTCGGTCGCTGCTCCTCTCTTAGTGTGGCAGCCCGCACTAGTTGAGTCAACTCGCCCACCCAGGCAGGTTCTGTTGCATTCAAATCAGTCCCACTTGCAGCTCTCACCTGAGGCAAAGCGTCATGTGTGCCCGCCAGAGAATCAGTACACAGCATTTCTCTCTCTGTAGCCAACTCCAAAGCTTGCTGGAGGGACCTGGGATGCGCCAGTAGTGTCTGGATACGCAGGTCGGGTGGCAGCAGGGCCTGGAGGAAATGGTCCCAGGCTAATTCACTCTGGATGGCGGGGGGCATGTGAGCATAGGTGCGGTGAACCAGTCCTTCAACATCATTGGCGAGATCCCTCAGCGGCTCCCCTGGTCGTCGTTAGCGGCTGCACAGTTCAGCGCTTAGCAGGCTAGCCGCTGAGCATAGGCCAAACCGCCTCTTTAAAGTTCCAACTAATGCATCATAGTCACTCCTATCATCAGGGCTCAGTAGTAGCAGGCTTGACAAAGCATCACCAGTAAGGCACATTGCTAGCTGGAGGGCTTTCTCTTCAGTGGACCACCTGCCGGCTTGGGCTAACAGTTCAAACTGTGCGTGAAAAGCTTCCCAGTTAGCTTTGCCATCATACCTGGGGGTTTTCATAGTTGATGGGAGCAGTCCTCCATGCGGCTCTACCTGTCTCTGCCTGTGCATGTCCGTACATTTGGCCGCCACTGTTTTCCCGCGGTTGGCATTTCCCTCGCTGAAGCAGCGAGATGAGCCCAAGCCAGCCTCTGCAGCCATTCTTCTAGTTCGGGGGTGTGTGTGAGAGCGGACAAGCGGGAGATGTTGAAGTGAGCCGCTAATGTTAAGAGCACATTACGAGCAGACAGGTTTGTTCTTTTGGAGTTGGCTACGGCCCACAGTAGCCTGTACTGAGTTTCAGAATAAAGAGCAACGAAACGAGTTCATGCCTCTTAGCTTCATTGTGAAGGGATGCTACAATTGGTATCAGAAGTGCATGGACTTTGCCGACGGGGTTCCTGCACCGCTCGCTAGCTCATTGACAACAGACTTCAGCCGCTACAAGTGTGTTACGGGCAAGACATGTTGCCGCTGGACCCTTCCAAGATCAAGCGGGAGGAGGAATCTGACGAGCAGAGAAGTTATGGCACGGACACGGCTTTGGGTGCTGCAGGACACAGGAGCAGCTGGAGCAGCTGGTGTCTGTTGTCAATGAGCTAGCGAGCGGTGCAGGAACCCTGTCGGCAAAGTCCATGCACTTCTGATACCAATTGTAGCATCCCTTCACAATGAAGCTAAGAGGCATGAACTCGTTTCGTTGCTCTTTATTCTGAAACTCAGTACAGGCTACTGTGGGCCATAGCCAACGCCAAAAGAACAAACCTGTCTGCTCGTAATGTGCTCTTAACATTAGCGGCTCACTTCAACATCTCCCGCTTGTCCGCTCTCACACACACCCCTGAACTAGCAGAAACAACAACAGCCCTCCTTCTTAGAGCCTCTGCCAATCACAAGTGGCTATCTCACACAAATCACTGTCATAGGTAGCTGACATGACTGACAGGCTTCACAGCCTCTAAACACACACAACTTCACTGGCAATGACACATTCACAGACATCATGGAAAACGCAGTAACTGCAGTAACAGACCTTTTAACTAGATGAACATAACATGTCTTACAGTGACAGCATAACATAACAGTTAACACCACATGTCACCCAGTCCGTTACAATACTCTTGAAACTATCTATCTATCTATCTATCTATCTATCTATCTATCTATCTATCTATCTATCTATCTAGGCCATAAGCATAGCCGATGCCAATGTTTTGAGATGCAGTAGGGGCAGATAATGTAGATATAACAATAAAGGCGAAAAACAAGTAGGTTTCTGGTTTTGGTTTAATTTCTATATCAATTAGCCATTTGAAGACGAAAATGGGAAAAGCACATGGATTTCCGTTTTTTCTCATTCACACGAAAATCGGAAAATTAAAATGATGCATTGTATATTTGTTTATCCTGTTATAAAACAAGTTAAACAAAGCTGTGGATGGAGGGTACACCAATAGTAGCGAAACGTTTATAGTTTGCATCTAAGTTTAACATAATGTTGAAAGTTGAAAAAATATATACGAACAAGTTATGGCATGAGATGTATAATGCTTCATAAACAGCGGTAACTTAGATGGTGATCTCCTTCCTTTCTCGGCCATGTTGATCTTTTTCTTTCCTACTCATCTGAGTTGTGAATGGTGCGTAAATATTGCTGCAGCAATGACTTGTGGGATGGAATTATCTCCTTTCCTATTGCTTAGGAAGGTCCGATGTATCCTATGCTAAAGAAGATCTGAAAGGAAGCATTGAACCTCCTTTCCTTAGTGTTTAGAGAATTCGAACAGCTCTTATCATGGCGGTCACTAAAATACTTCCGGGTCATTTCACTCAGCTAGGAACCTTCCTAACCAAAAAAGACTTTCTGACCGCAGCCTATGTGTGTGTTGAAAAGTAAAGTGTAGGCTATATATATGTGATATATATGTATGTAAAAGAAGAGTGAAAATATATGTATATGAAAGGAGAATGTATGTGTGTGAGAGTGAAAATATATGTATGTGTAAGGAGAATGTATGTGTGTGAGAGAGAAAATATATGTATGTGTAAGGAGAATGTATGTGTGTGAGAGGGTGAGAATGAAATATGGCTTGTGCGGCCCCTCATAGATACTAACTCACAGCCCAGAGATAGCAAGCATAGCTCTTACTGAACAGCAGGAATCCTATGAAAAATAATGTATTTTATAAATCAAGAGCAGTTGATGAACTTAGTCATCATGTCATGCATGCCCTTTTATTTAGTGATACACGGAAATTAAATTATTTGGTCAGAAACAGTACCAATAGAAAGCTAATGTCTTTCAAATTGTTGTGTATTAATGTGTTTGTTACTTATATTAAACAATAAAAAAATATATTGTCAACAAAAATCAAGCCTCTGTTGCATTAACCACAACCAGGCAGTGTGTTTTTTAAAGAGGGTTCCTTGCAATCATAATCATACAAAGCTGAAACATTATACAATGGTTTTAATTCATATACTAACCTGAGTAGGCATCTACTGTATTGGACAGCTCATCATCACACGACTAATGTCCACTGGGAAAGGCTCCAGCCCCCCTTTCAAACCCCTAACAGGATCAGGGGTTACAGATAATGAATGAATGAATGAAGACAACTAAATACAGGGTGTTATCATGTTTCTTCAACCATTGGTCAACACAGTTTACTAAGAATAGAATTGCTGTGGTCTGAGCGACAAAATCTTGTAGAAGATAAAAAATGCAGAGGTTAAAAAAAAAAAAGCCTGTGATGTTGAAGTTCAGCGTTCAGTCACCTGTAAATGACCCCTCCCTTCTGTATTTCTTGGAATCAGCTTCTTTACTGACATACTGTATCTGTACGTGTATTGGTTTAGATTCCCTGCTCTTCAAGGCAGGATGCTTCCATGATTTCTGCCTACAGACTGAAGCCTGGTGTGAGGTACTTGAATGTATTTGGGGGGGGGGTTTCTCTGGGGTTTAGAAAACTAGCGGGGCGGCATTCGTAAGATTGGAGCCTTTTCTGAAGCTGAACAGCACAACAAAAGTTGCTCTCTCTTTGTTTCTTCTGTTTCATCATCAGGGCTGCCAGTTAAGTAGCTGCACTCCTGACAGTCCTCTCTGACTGAAACATATATATATACATATATATATATATATATATATATATATATATATATATATATATATATACATATATTTATTACACGGCTCTATTAAATGCTGTATTACACAGTTGCTATGTAGCCCAGCGTTGCTAGGGACGCTGCCCTGCAACACTGCAGCTGTCAAACAACTTCCGAGGGAAAAGACAAACAGAAATGGCTGATTTTAACATTTCTTTTAATTTATTTGAAGAGTAGCTACAAGGATTTTGAGGAATGGGATGCGGCTGAAGAAAAAGAAATGGAGAAGGACAGAAAAAAATCAAGCAAAAAACAGCACAAGGAACTGACACCTGAAGAGCTTCAAGTGATAGAGGAGGAGAAAGATGAGATAAATACAAAAAAAGACAACAAAATGGGCTACTGTACTATACTGTATTGTACTACTACTACTATACTGACGGACTTTCTCTGCTAAAAACAAAAGAACACGGATTTGAATACACACTCGGCAGTCATGCTTAATGACTGAAGGAGCTATATCATTAGTTTGATTAGTTTATTATTTTTGTTTTGTGTTGTTTTATTTTTATTTATTTATTTTTGTGGGTAAACACTAGGGGCACCAGACAGTAGGGGATATAGGTAGCCAGGTGTTAGAGGCAGGTGATGCACCGGGAAGGGGAAATGTTTTTTTACCACCAGGACAAAGCAGAGAGGCAGCATGGTTTTTGAACATGTTTGTTTGCTGTTGAAAGCTGAAAATAAACCTTCTGAACGGAGCTACTGGCCTGGAAAATGAATTCTTTGACTGCCTGAGTAAGCCTAACTAACCTGGTGCATTTGTGGCCCTTTGTGAGTGGATTTTGAATTTTCTTAAATTTTGGTATTTTTTGAAGGAGCTCTTATTTTTGTCCTTTTTTTGTTTTTTGCCCTTTGAACAAATGGCCACAACAATGACATTTTACGCGAGTTTTATGCCTCGGTTCAGTCCACTAAGCCTGTGTGAGTACAAAACTTTCACCAAAAGGTGTCGAATCCGGTGGGTTTTAATGCACTTCGCGGAGGCAGACAACATTATTTATTTAACTGATAATTAACCGTGTACTAAGCGGGATAATGTATAATGAGCCGGTGAATACTGGGAAAACAACTCCCTGCAGGGGAATAGAACCCCTCCGCTGCGGTTCTATTCCCCTGTCGGGAGTTATTTTCCCAGTGTTCACCGGCTCATTATACATTATCCCTTACATATATATATATATATATATATATATATTTAGTTTAATGGTATTGTAATGGCCAATTCAACAAAAACAACAATAATTTTGGCCACCACATTATATATATATATATATATGTGTGTGTGTGTGTGTGTGTGTGTGTGTGTGTATATAAATTATATAGTTTTGTTTTTGCAAAACTGTAATGTCCATTTTTATGCTGATGCCAGTTTTTTTATATTAATTGCTGACAAAACTAAATACATGCTGTTCTCCAGAGCCAAAAACATTAACCACAGGACTCTCCAAATCCGCACTCTAAATGGTACAATCATTGAACAAGTTCAACAATATAAATATTTAGGCATCTGGACTGATGATCAATTCACCTTCATACCACATGTTGATGCACTTACAAGGAAATTACTATCTAAGCTGGGTTTTTGTACAGAAACAAGTCCTGTTTCCTTCTATCATGTAGAAAGAAGATTGTGGAAGCAATCTTTCTGTCAGTGCTAGACTATGATGATGGAATTTATCGCCATGTGGCTGCCTCCACTCTTGTGCCCCTAAATGCTGTCTACCATTCAGTCCTTACTGTGCGTTCACACCGAGTGCGAATTCGTTGAGATTCCATACAAAGTCAATGCAAAGACGCGATTAGATGCGAATTCGCACCGGGCGTGACGCGATAGACGCGTCAGTGACGTCTTGACGCCCTGACGTCCAGTTGTTGACACAACAATAAACTGCTACTCACCGGAGACAGATGGACAGGCGCTCCGCAGCTGAAATGGAGCGCCTGTAGTTGGTGTCCTGCCGGGAGATCCTGGCGCCAACCCTCGCCAACAGGTCCTCAAACTGGGCCCCTGTCAGCCTGAAGTACTGCTGAAAGCGGCTATCATCCAGACAGAGTTCCTGGAGGAGGTGGTGAAACTCGCCGAGCTGGATGCGCTTCTGCAGGATAGGGTGAACCCAAAAACGACGGTGTTTGGCCCTCCGACGCATCTGGGACTTCCAGAGCAGGTACAAAGCAGCGATGGTGGTTATCTCAGCCATGGTTGAGGAGAGAATGGCGGGCCAGATGTTGTTATCTAGTGAAAATGGGCGGGCTTGCTACTCACGTGATAACGCGAATTAACAAAATGGTCCGGCGTCCAAACTCGCGCATTAAGCCTGATTTATGGTCCTGCGTTAAATCAACGACGTCGCTATGTCGTAGGGTACGTGGCTACGCAGAAGGATCGCCGTAGCCCCTGGCGTAGCCTGACGTGCACCTCCCCAAAAATGTAACTACACGTCGAGGCGACAGGGCTGTGATTGGTTTGCTTGGTAGCAACGCATTTCCGGTTCCGTATTTCCAGATTCCGCCATCCACGCCATCTTTAAACATCTTGTTGTTGAGCATGGATCAAGTCAAGGAGCGACTCATTGAGGAGGTTAGAAAATATGAACACCTCTACAACTCCTCATCACCTCACTACAAGGACTGCCAGATGGCACACGTAACATAGGGTGACCATATTTTGATTTCCAAAAAAGAGGACACTCGGCCGGCCACGACATAGCCTACTTAAATGATACTCGCAGTTTACTCAAAGATGCCTTATCATTTTAATATATTTAAAATTTATATGTATGGATAGAAAATTCCGTTATATTACAAAATAATATCTCTCAAAGACAGAAATTCAGATAGGCCCCAACAGGGGACACATACACACACTAGAGTGTGGCGATCCGAGCCCGACGGTACCCGACGGGTCGGCCGGGGTTGGTCAAAAATGTAGCTATAAACTGTATTCGGCTCGGGTCGGATTCGGTCAGCTTTCAGTGAAAATGTAGTGTAAAAATAAATAAAATCNAAAACCGGACATTATCATCAGCTTATAAAAGGCCCCTGGACGCCCCGGACGGGACGTGAAAAGTGGACATGTCCGGGCAAAAGAGGACGTTTGGTCAGCCTAACGTAACATTGGCCTGGAAGTGGCGGACTGCTTGAAGAGATGAAAAAACCTCAGGGACAAATACTTCGCCTGAGGAAAAAGTTGGCCTCACGAAGCGGGGATCCAGGTGGAAAAAAAGTCCCCGCTTTCTACACCTTTCTGTCCTGGTTGGCTCCACACGTGAAGCATCGAGAGACAGAGTCAAATTATGATGCACAGGTAAATATAAGTTCATTTTTCTTTACTGGTAGCCTCTCGGTTTGGGCGACCAAAGCTAACAATGCTAGGGCATGATAAACAAAGCCCATAATGTCGTCGTCCACCCCCCCCCCCCCCCAACTTATTGTTTTCCACAGAACTCATGCCGTCTTCATAGCTCCGTTAATCCATGCATTTCTAACAAAAACTACACATTATAGGCAGTGGTGGACAAAGATTCCACATCCTTTATTACATAAAAAATACTAATACCACAGTGTGTACTCCACTACAAGTTAAAGTCCTGCATTCACAACCTTATTTAAGTTAAAGTACGTAAATATTATCAGCAAAATGTACTTAAAAATACTTATTGTGTAGTAAAATGCTCCCTCTGTGTGTTATTATAAGATATTTTTGAATTAGTAGTAATGCTGCATTAATGTGTATGTTGCATTTTACTAAAATGTCTGCTTTTTCACTATCACAGGAAGGAACCCCCTCTCTCCAAACATTTCCAGCATCCAGCATGGAGCCATTGTCACCCTCCTCAGATGACCCTCCGCCGTCATCCTGCTCACAGCAACCCACAGTGTCCACTCAGCCATCCCTGCTGCCCTCGGTGTGCACTCAGCCATCCCTGCTGCCCTCGGTGTCCACTCAGCCATCCCTGCTGCCCTCAATGTCCACTCAGCCGTCCCTGCTGCCCTCGGTGTCCACTCAGCCGTCCCCGCTGCCCTCGACATCCACGCCGTCCCCGCTGCTGTCCCCGCTGTCCTCTCCTGTGTCACCGATGGGACAGAATAGGAAGCGCAGGGACCAGGACGAGCTGTTCATGAAGCAGCTGGCTGAGTTTCATGACAAGCGGTTGGAACTGCACCAGAGGTTGGCACAGGACACCAGGGATGAGTGCTCCAGGTTTGGTGAGACTGTGGCTGATTTTCTCAGGAGGGTGCCTGATGAGAAGCGGCCTGACGCCACGTTTACAGTTCTTCAGCTACTGCATGACAGCGTGAAGCAGCAGTGAACTTTAAGATAAAAGTGCTCTTTTCTTTGTGTGTGTGTTTGTGTGATTTTTTTGGTTGTATTTTAATTTGGTTTCCATTTTTGCACAGTGTAAATAGTTGTCCTTATCTCTTTTGTTAATTTGTTATGTTAATGCACCTTTCTAATTTTGCATCAACGCACCTTTGTCTACTTTTCTTGCACTGGACCATTGCACATATACTTAAGTTTATACTTTACAAGTTTGTTTGTTGTTATTGCAATAAAGTCCACTCTGAATCTGACTCTGAGAATTTCATGTATTTTTATTTTCATCAATTATTAGGTATATGATAACATAGTCCAGTGTGTGTACATACATATATATATATATATATATACACACACACACACAAAACTATTGCTATAATCTATTAAAGTGTAAAAATGTAACTCATTAAAACAAGTGAACACTAATAAACATGAATTATATATGTTTAAATATTCACCTGTTTTAATGCGAGTTACACTTTATACTTGTACATTAATGTACCAGTCTTGCACTGTTTTAGTTCATATAATAGTTTAATATATATAGTTTCTTTTTTATATACACATCTATATAGGTATATTAATATTTATAATATATATATAATAATATAATAATATTTGAGTTTTTATTAATGTTGGATTTTTGCCCTTTTGTACTTCCTGCACATTACCAATGCATGGGAAAAAACTAAGTTCATTACACAAGTGAAATTTATTCACACTCACATGGTAGTTAAAAATGTACACCATTCTGAAAACCAGGGCTCCAGACTAACTTTTTTCATCATCATCGCGAAAAACAATTTTAACCATCCCGAAGTGAATGTGAACCGTGAATGTGAATTTTTCTCTCGTTATCACCTGTAGCTGTTGTTAGTGGAATTACAAAAACAATACTGGGATGAGGAAATAAATTGTATTTATTTTGCTCCACTCAAAAGGAATGTTGCATTGGCCTCTGGGAAATAATGATACATAATTTTGAATATTTCATAGATAAAAATATTGATACTATGAAAACATAGAAACATTTATCACAACACACATTTGGACTTGTTTATTCCCAAAACATCCATTTACAAAACATGATGACAGCAATATGAGCAATTTCAATAATATCATGTCTCAGTTTTTCCTCACTGACTCAATGTACTTTCAGTATTCAGAATTTGATCTGTACTAGCCAAGAGTGCCACGGCACACTATGTCATTCTGCCATGGCACAATTCCCTGCGGTGACTGAAAGAAGGCAGTCAAATCATTGCGGACAGCCTGGGCAGCTCTGGTGGAACGGCTCCTTGCTGTGAGGGATCTATGGATCCCACCAGATTTGAGTCCCCTGCTACCAGTCTTCGCCACTCCCTAGGCTCCACTGATCCACCTGAATCCGAGTCCGCAAAGCTAGGTGGTATGTATCTGGTCTCTGGTGTGTTCAGTTCGTTGGTGTAGGCCAGGTAGTTGTGCAGGACAACACATGCCTTTACAACATCCACGGCCTTCTCTGGCAGGAACTCAACATGTCGCCCAAGAATCCTCCACCTTGCCACCATGATTCCAAAGCTGTTTTCAATAACCCGCCTGGCTCTGGAAAGACGGTAATTGAAGGTCTGCTTCTCCATGCTCAGACTTGTCCCTGCATAGGAAAGTAGACAGTAGAGTATTAATAAATAGAACATTGTTGTGTCACAATCATGTGAATTACAAACAAAAGTAAGTGGCCATTACAAAGAAAATTAAGTGTGAAATTAAGTGTGTGCCGTACCTGGGAAGGGACGCATGAGATTGCAGTGTAGGGGGAAGGCAGCATCACCGACAATCACATGGGGGATCTGGACTTCTGTTCCGGGGAGTTTTGCTGGTGCGGGCAGATTGAGCTCATGGTCGAGCAGCATCAAACCAAATTTGCTCTCCATCGCTTTCCCTTCCATATCCGCCCACGTCCAACTTGGTGAAGCGATACCTATCAGAAAGAAATTGAGCATTATTTTAAGTTACTTAATAATTTGACTGATCTAAAGGCTAATAAAACACTAAATATCTGTACCCAATACAACTTTTTTATGTAATGTAACCCCTGCGTCTTCTGTTGTTTGCTGTTTTCTTGTATACTGTCTGTATGTTGTTCATTTGTTAATGAAAATAATAAAATCAAAATAATAATAATAATAATAATAATAATAATAATAAAAAAGCAATACCTTGCATCACACGTTGCCATCATAACAATGGAGTGACAACCCTTGTAGTTGAAGTAGCGTGGCGGTGCCTTTATGTTGACGTGCTTCCCGTTGACGCTTCCTATGCAGTTCGGGAAGTTCCACAATCGCCAAAAGTCTGCAGCAATAGCTTCCCACTGGCTAGTTAAAGGGCATGGAAGAAATTCAGGCTGCAGGGCCCTCCATAAAGCTTTGCAGACCTCTGACAGTACAGCAGACACAGTGCTGGAGGACAACTTGTAGCTTGCTGCAACAGCCTGTTGGCTGCCACCAGACACTAAAATTCTCAAAGTGACTGCAAGTCTCTGGGCAGCATCAACAGGCATGGAGTGTGTGCTCTGGTGAGATATCAGCGGCTGCAAACAACGAAGCAGATCGTCAAATCGACTTGCCGACATTCTAAAGTACCTGCAGGAGCAAACAAGAAAAAAAAGCAAGAAAAGATTTGTGAGCCTGAAAAGTTGTCCAGGAGAAAATGTATACAATGTATGAAAGCACATTTCCACAAGTAAAAGCAAAAAAAATCCCCATGATGAATCAAAACTATGAGAAAAAGGTCACAATTACCTCATAAATATGTCTTTTTATCTCATAATTTCAACATTTTATCTCATAATTTTGACTTTATCTCTAAACTATAACTTTTTTATATAACATTTTATCACATAACTTCAACTTTTAAACTCAAATGTCATAATTATGACTTTGCATGGGGATTTTTTATTTTTATTTTACTGGTGGAAATGGGCTATTTATTTATTTTATTTATTTATTTAGTTAGTTTAGGGACATGTGCTTGCATTGATCATTTACAAGAAACGAGAAGATGGGCACACCAGATTTAGCAGAAAGCTAATTTCCATCTCGTTAGTCCTACATAAAACATTAAATACACACCATGTAATAAAACAATGGTAACAAGACATCTGAAATAAGTATCATATGAATTTGAGACTGCTCTATGCCTGAAATCAGGCATGATGCCTGAGAACTGTAGTTACCTGAAGTGCATTTCTTCGTCCAGGTCTCGCAGAGGTCGAACAAGCACTGAAAATTCGCCTGTATTCTGCCTCGATTGGTTCAATGGGCGCACATCCCATCTCCTACTTCTCCTCCTCCTTCTTCTGTTGCGATGTAGATGTTGCAGTATTAACATACTTTCTTTGACATCCAACAACTCCAACTCCAGCAAGACTCTCTCTCACTCACCACTCAGGAAAGGAACGCAGCCCCCTACCGCTCTGGCAGTGAATTGCACCGCGACGAAATGGAGTGACGGAGAAGTTTGAAGGGTTCACGACGGCGTCACGGCAACGACGCAGCGACGTCGTTGATTTAACGCAGGACCATAAATCAGGCTTTACGCGCGGCGCGTTACTTGCGTTACGCGCGAGTAATTCGCTTCACTCGCGCCCGGTGTGAACGCACAGTTAGATTTATAACTGGAGACAGCTCTGGCACACATCACTGTTTGCTTTATCAAAAAGCCGGTTGGCCCTCTCTGTCTGTTAGAAGGGACCAGCATTTGTTTTTATTCATAAGGGACTTCTTCAAAAATTACCCTGACATTTGACATCACTTATTGGCTGGAGAGCTGCAACACATACAGTAACACACACTCGCAATACTGGTTAGTACTGCAGGTCCCTAGAACTAACACTGATTATACAACAGTTAGTTCCGACCGAGTAATTTGATTGGATGAGAGGCATTCCGTGAGTGCTGATCAGAGTTGGGTAAGATAGAATACTTTGATTACTTTTTGCAGTAACGAGTGACCTAACGCGTTATTGATTACTTTTTGCAGTAACGAGTGACCTAACGCGTTAGTTTGCTGTTTGAGTAATCAAATACTTGAGTACATTTTCTATAAGACATCAGTTACTTCCGTTACTTTTAGAACGCTGGTCCTTCAGCTCCAAAACAGCAATGACTGTCTTTTGGTTCTAATAACGGAGATAACGTTAAACCTATCAGTCCGAAAGAAGTCATGAAGCTTGTGGCTCGCTAGGTGGTAGAAGAAATGCTGCCGTTGTCTATGGTGGAGTCTAAATTTATTTTATTGTGATCCCCCCCTATGTTAATCACTTATTGATGCTGTTTTTCAAGTATGAATAAGTCAATAAGTAATTTATTCCATTGAAATATCATTGATGTATTATAGAAAAGTGATTTATCTTTTTTATAAATGACAAAAGGCACATCTGCCTCATTTTTGCTGTGGTATCGTGATACTACTCAGAACCGTGATACTTTGACTAGTATCGTACCGTGGATTCCAATTTTGGTACCGTGACAACACAGTGTGGAGAGAGTATGAGAGAGGGAGAGACTGTGTTTGTGTGTATCTCTATAAATGGTTATTCATTTGTGTGTGAGATAAAGAAATCTGGCTTTGAAAATTGGAAATGTATGGATTTTGATTTTATGTCATTTCGTGTTTGTGTTAGAGAGGGAGTGCGTTTGTAAGCACACGTGTATGATGTGGCTCTTTATAGTACCATGGTAATTTTTGTGGCTCTTGGTCTTTGACTGGTTGGCCACCCCTGATGTAGTCTTGTTTCAAATGAAGCTGGTAGCCTCTGCAGTTGTGGTGAGTAAAAGCCCCGCCACTATTTGTTAATGTTATTACTTTATGTCCGACTGTGAGGGTGTAGCACTGTTTGCTAGCTTGATACTCACTGGGTTGGCAAAGTGCCTCTGCTGTTTCTCACCATCATTTCCCCCTTTTACTCTGTGTGGTAACATCCCTAGAGGAAATATTAAAAACGCTGGGGTGTTGTTGTCATACAGTTGTCTACGGCAGCAGATCGTCTGTGTTTCTACTGGTCAACGTGACGGCTGTGATGGGAGAATTGGATCTCAGTGAAGGGCAAGTGGTCCATAACTTTAATTTTGGAGACAAAAACATGTAGGCTTAGCGCCCTGTGGTCCATTGCCCAATAGGAAATGTAGAATACTCAAAAGTACTTTAAAAGTGCTTGAGTTACTTTTCTCAGGGAGTAACGTTGAGAGTACTTTAAAGTACTTGAGTTACTTTACTCACGGAGTAACGCAGTAAAGTAACTGGTTACTTTTTTAAAAAGTAACGCAGTAAAGTACTTTGATTACTTTTAGAGTAACCCTTACCCAACTCTGCTCAAGAAATCCAAACATTTGATACATCATAACAATTTATAACATCTAACAAACAAGCAGTATCAGCTGACACACCCACAAGCTTTCCAATACACATTAAAGGGCGTTTCCTGTTTTTCTGATAACCAGCTCTGGCAACAACTGCTTCTCCTAAGCTACCCAAAGGTCAGAGTCATGTCGGGCCATCTGGCTGCGGTCACGTCCACTCATCTCAGTGCTGACCTCTGGCATAGGCGATACAGGAGAATGCTAAGGGCCCCGTCATCCACAGGGGGCGCCACAAATGGGGGAAGAACAAAATCAAAATGTTTATCTTTTACTATTTTGTTAAAAAAATGTTTCAATTCCATATAATATTTTGTCAAAGTCTCAGGGAGCTGCTGGAGAGGGGCTAAAGAGCTGCACGTGACCCTGGAGCTGCCTGTTCTCAACTTCTGAGTCAAGCCAGAAGACCCTTGATAGGGGGCTCTGCCAGCGATAATAGAATGAATCAATTTATGACCTGATAACATTGTAAGCTCATCCTCTCAACTTGGGCTGTCCATATAAAACGTTCTTTGTGATTCTTGTCCCTTTATAATGATGCAGGGTGTACTTGTGGACCTTGTTGCATATCACGTAGGAAAAAGCAAGCACTCTCAAAATAAATACACTTGTAAGGTGCACGGTCAAAAACAGTGAAAAAGCGCCAGCACTCTCAAATGTTCTTTTGGTAAGTTTAATAAACCAGCTTGGATGGCAATACCAGTACACGGATGTTTCGACAGAAAGTCTTCCTCAGTGTGTAGCTATGGTTACGGAAGTGGCGTTTAAGTATGCTCGAAGCAATCAGGGCAGGTGTGTGAAAAACACTTAACACTTCCGCCATAAAATGTAGTACCAACTCACAGGCAAAGAATAAACATTAAACCTTGGTGCATATGCCATTAAAATTTAGGCATTTGTGATTTTACCCTCTAACCTCAGAATGCAGGTTTACGTCACTATTTCAAACAAGGTCAGGTGGTGTTCCTGTGCAGGCTGGTCCTTCCAGAATCTGGATATGGAGCCAAATAAAAACATTTCTTTCTATAATACAATATATACACAACTTTTATGCTATAGAGGTTTAGCAGTACCAAGATTTCCTTCCATTACAGTCAGTGAGTCTTACATGCAGACTGTTTGTTAAACTGATCAACACAAGACATGCACAATCTACACACAAACCATGTCTGGATGCTGCTGAGCATTAAAACCACCGGAGGTTCTTCAAACTACAACAAAAGTTGCTGTCACTTTATTTACATGTTGATTAGATTTAAATCAGGTTTATTTATGAAGAGTTGTGTAAAAAATAATATAGTTAATTTTAAACACAGTAAGTACGGTCCAATCCATTGTAGACAGTGGAATGAATTACATTCAGATATTTACACAACAGATATTTAATCTTATATATATTTTTTACATTTTCACTGAGGCTGCCATTAAAAAAATGTCATAACAATATGATGATAGCATGTGTTCACTCGATGGTTGTGAAGGAGCAGAATATCTTGTGTTCTGTCTCTTCTGGTATGTGACATGAAGAATTCATATAGAGCAAACACTGGGTTTCATGCTATGACAAAATCAATTACTTCAGCTCATTTTAATGAACATTTTATTTGATCACTCAAACATTTATTTCACTTAGAAAAAAATATAGTACTTTGATAGAAATCATCACATTTTATGATTTGCTCAAAGTGTTTGATGTAATGTGCCGCTAGATTAGAAAACTAGAATTTAGTTTTAAATGTGCCACATTTCCGTTCAGCTCATGATATCACACTGAGGTGTTCAGACCCAGGGCCTTTGTAAACACCTTCTGTGCATCCTCAGCAAGCATGTTGAGGAAAGTATGCAGAGCTTTGTAGGTAGAGATAAAAGAGAGGGATGCTGCTGCTGGGATTCCAAATTCAGATTCAGATTCAGATTCAGAATACTTTATTAATCCCCGGGGGGAAATTGTTTTTGTTCCAATGCTCCGTGCAAAGTAGAAATAGAAATACAGCATGAATGGAAACAAGAGATAAAGATGGAGATATAAATAAGATACTAAAATAGACAATGAAATAAATAAAATAAAATATTAAAGTAGACATTAAAATAAAATAAAATAAAATGTTAAAGTAGACATTGAAATAAAATAAAATATTAAAGTAGACAATAAAATAAAATAAATAATAAAATAGTAAAGTAGACAATCTGAAATATATACAATATACAATGAAATGGTTGTAGCATTATAAATGAAATCAGAATGAGTAATTATATTGTGTGTTTTGTTTTATAAATAGCCAAATGAGTCCGATCATCAGAGGGAGGAGTTGTACAGTTTAATGGCCACAGGTAAGAATGACTTCCTGTGGCGCTCAGTGGTGCATTTAGGAGCAGTCAGTCTCTGGCTGAAGGTGCTCCTCTGTTCGACCAGAGCATTGTGGAGAGGGTGAGAGCCATGCTGAAGTATCGCCCGCACCTTCGACAGCATCCTCCTGTCTGACACTGCTGTCAAAGAGTCCAGCTCCAC
>NC_065519.1:30096626-30129976 GCF_006386435.1 Epinephelus moara
TAGAGTGGATGACGTCACATGCCGACGTCGGGTTAGCGGACGGGGGAATATACGCAGCCACTACAATAGCATGTGAGAATTCACGGGGTAAATAGTAAGGACGGAGGCCCACAGCTAACAGTTCAATATCCGGGCTGCAGATGCGGCCTTTGACTGTGATGTGACCAGGATTGCACCACCTGTTGTTCACGTAAACAGCAAGCCCACCTCCTTTACGCTTACCGCTCTTAGTGCAGTCCCTGTCAGCCCGGACAGTGTGGAAACCCCCGGTGGAAACATTGTGGTCAGGAACATCCGTGTGTAGCCATGACTCCGAGAAAATCATCAGACTACACTCCCGGTTTTCCTGATGACTCCGGGTTAGCGCTGTAAGCTCGTCCATCTTATTCCCCAGTGATCTCACGTTGCCCATGATGATAGAAAATAATGGAATAATGGAACATATCTGAACCCGTCCTCTGCTGCCATTAATGCAACATCACTTACAGACAAGCACAACATCTTAATGATAAGCTCTTTGTTTATTTCCTGTAAACCCAGTTGTGATGTCATCACTGCTGTAAGATCATGCACAGGCACGCGTGCACTACGAGCAAGACTCTGCAGTGACTTGCTATCAAGACCAAAAGTAACTTTGTACTTTCTGATGGTAGCAACCAGCATGGTTACATCAGTGGCAACAGAGAGCCCAGCAACTGGTGCAGCTGTAATGAGTGCAGATGCAGAGGCAAGGTATTTTATTTCTGCCTGTAAAGCCTCTTTCTTCTTGCTGATGATACCATGACTGATATTACGCATGGCCAACAGCAGAGTGTTCCTCTTGTGTGCAGGAAGTTCTCTCTCGAGGGTCTCCTCTAACAGATGGAAGACTTGATAAGACTTGACACCTTGTTTTTGAAAACCTGTGTCACAAACAGAGCAGAGAAGTTTATTTCGGATGATGACAATGGAATGAGAAAACATCCTGAGCCTCGTGTCAGGATACACCAGCAGCTCTCTCCAGGCCAGACACAAAGGTTGTTTTAGATCTTAGAAGATGAGTAGTCAAGCTAACAGACTCTCACTGGGGGGCTCTGCCAGTGTTCATATGAATCATTTATGACCTGATAACATTGTTAGCTCATCCTCTCAACATGGGCTGCTCATGTGAAAAGGTACTTTTGGCTCGTCTCCTTAAAATGAAGCAGTGTCTACCTGTTACCCTTGTTGCATATACCTTTAAATTTTAGGCATTTGTTCTCCTCTAACCTCAGACTTACCTTGAATGCAGTTGTCCCTGATTTGTTTAAGAGTCCTTTCTGCGTTGTGAAGTCCCTCTGGCTGTCTTCCTCATCACGTAAGTTATGGTCAATCTTTGAACGAACAAAGTAGAACTTTTTCTGCATCCTCTGAATCTCCTGAACTAGCTTCACATCATTTTCTCTGAAGCGATCAGCTGAGATGATGATGAAGAAGTCAAACATTTCAAATTCAACACTCTGCAGGTATTCGCTAGCTGAAAAGTTGGGAGTGCCAATACCAGGAAGATCCCATAGTGTGACATTGGGATAGTTGGGATGGGGGTATGGTGTAGCCTCTAAGGTGGTTTCTACACAACCAGTAGGGGCGGCTCCCTCATCCCTGTTGTCTATGCCTCTGAAGGCATTAACAAAGGTGGATTTACCAGAGCCAGACTCTCCTGTGATGCCAATATTTAGTGGAATATTATCCTGCTGATCCAAATAATCGTGGATCTTTGCAGCTGCTGAGACAGGTCCATTGGTTAGCAGCTCCTCTTTAAAGTCTGCTATTGATGCATAATCAAATGGATTATCCATTGTGCTCCCTGAAAAATAAAGAAAACAGAAAATCACTCTGGTATTTCAATTTGCAGAATATAAAAGCTTACCCTCATCTAATGATATATATAAATCATATATAATGCAAAGATAGGAGATTACATTTAAGCACATCTGTTGCCAAGTTTAAAAACTGTGTAGTCTACACTGCAGGGTACATATTGGTCTGCAGTCAGTGATCTTTAATGGGCAGCAAAAACATCAAATAAGGCAAATATGAATTCAGAAACACATGCACTGTGTCTTTGTCCCCTGAGATGGCTACTGTAACCTTATTATCTTATACTACTTACACATTACATAGGACAATGCGAAGTATGTTGCACAGAACAAAGCTGCAGTGATAAGTGAAGTCATAAACTGTGTTGGGCTTGTTACTCTAAAAATGTACATTACTCATTACCCTTTTCAAAAGTAATATTACTTTACTGATTACTCCCTGCCAACAGTAAGGGTCAGGGTAATTGTAGCCAAGGCTAGATAGTTTGAAAATGTTTTTTTTTCTACTTGGGGGCTTCAGTTACCTGTGACCGGTATTTTTCCCCCCACATAACAAGCCACAAGCATTATTAGTCCTTTCGTAGCCTGCAACTCAGCCTGTGCAGGGCTACAGCTGACCTCCGCGGCCGAGAAGGGCGCACCCTTGGTGGGGTGTATTTCCTGGAGCTTTGCGTTGTTGCGCTGTCAGTCGCACTAAGTATTTCACTCGGCAGGTTTGAGGACGTGGTTTTCGCAGTGAACTTTAGTACCACTACCTACAGCAGTAGTGTTCCCGTCTTCTTTCCTCCCGACATAGTCATGGGAGTATACAGCTGTTTCTTTCTTCCAAGCTTGCTGCTTTGTGACGCGTACGCTTAGCGCAACATTTACAGAAATGAGTCCACTGCTGTGATTGTTGTATTTCAAGTCAGTGGTGATGTGATTACAAAAGTAAAATTGTAACGAGCTATTTGGTTTGAGGCTAACTGTAATGTTATAACTGGAACTTGATTTGTAATCACACTACTCGTTACTGGAAATAATTATGTCATTACTGCCCAACACTGATCATTAATATGGAGTTAATATTAAACTAATAAACCTTTAACAATCATAAACATACATTGTAACACACAAAACAGTGCAATGTGTAGCTGTAAATATATCTCTTACCGTATGAGGCACTTGGATACAACAAGAAGGGTTAACTTCTTTCTCTGCACAGCTGTACAGTGTCAGAGTTGTACAAAGTTCAGCTCCTTGCAGTCAGTGAAGTGACCAATGAAAACGTCTGCTGTGAGTCACATGACCAGTCAGTGTCTGTCCTGTTTCCTCGGCCCCATTATCAGTGAAAGCAGCTGGTTTACAAGAATTGCAGAGAGGAGGGTGCGTTTGTATCACAGAGCTACACCTTCTGAGTTATGCACTGGCACTTATTCAGACAAACACTCTTTGCTCTTTATCGGTTTATAGTTTATCAAGAGCTGTTTTCAACCAGATGACATTAGTTACCCAGAATATGGATATGTGGCTTGTAATGAAAATGTGGTTTTGATGAAATCTTTACATATGTTCTGACTTTTTTCTGTCCCTGACCCACTGGGCCAGCAGACTCTCTGACGTCCAGCACCTCATGATTAACAAATGAAGCACTGTACTACCAGTACTGTTGTCTATGCCTCTGAAGACATTATCAAAGGTGGATTTACCAGATCCAGACTGTGATGCCAATATTTAGTGGACTACTACTCTGCTGATCCAAATACTCTGGAACTTTGCAGCTCACATCACTCATCAATTTGTTCTTTCATTTCTGTAAAAAGAAAAAAGTGCAAGAAAAAAAAGATGTAAAATAACTGTACTGTTTTTATTTAAGGTATAGCAGACCACATCAGCCTATTGTTAAACTGATCAACGCAAGATCTGCACAATCTGACACAAACCATGTCTCGATGTTGCCGTGCATTTTAACCACCAGAGTTTCTTCCAACTACAGTTCCAACAAAAGTTGCTGTCTCTTCAATTACATGTTGATGAGATTTAAATCAGGTTTATTTATGAAGAGTTTTGCAAAGTAGTACAGTTAATTTTTCAGCAAGATGCAAACACAGTCAGTACGGTCTAGATTAGAAAACTATGATTTGTATGAGCTGTCTGCAGCAGTATTACATCACATTCAGAAGAATAATTCAGAAGCTCATTTGCGTTGTACAATAACAGTTTTAAATGTGCCACATTTCCATTCAGCTCATGATATCACACTGAGGTGTTCAGACCCAGGGCCTTTGTAAACACCTTCTGTGCATCCTCAGCGAGCATGTTGAGGAAAGTATTAAGAGCTTTGTAGGTAAAGATAAAAGAGAGGGATGCTGCTGCTGGGATTCCAAATAATGGAACAAATCTGAACCCTTCCTCTGCTGCCATTAATGCAGCATCACTTACAGACAAGCACAACATCTTAATGATAAGCTCTTTGTTTATTTCGTGTAAACCCAGTTGTGATGTCCAGTGACGGACTGGCCATCTGGCATTTGGGCAAATGCCAGAACGGCCGCATCGTCCTGCGGCCGCCAGCCGCCAGGCAAAAAAAATAAAAAATAAAAAATAAATCTTCTCTTGGCGGCCGAAAACATTTTTATCGGCCACAATATATATATAAGTAGTAGCCTAAATATAATTTTAAATAAATATGAGTGAAATGGGGCTACCGGTAATATAAAGTGTTTTTGGTCATCAAGCATTTTCTCGCGATCATTGAGTGATGACATTTGACATCTGACAAGTGGCAAATGAATGATGGGTAATGCACTCAACGTCAAAATCACAACAAGAAAAGAAAATGGATTGAGGCATGAAAAGACGGGTGGAGAGGGGTGGAGCGGAGAAAAAAAGGAAAGCTATGCTCGCAGAGATTGAAAGGTCTGCGAAAATATCAGATTTATTTACAAAAAAGTGTTTACCCGGCGGCGACAGACAGTGGCAGACTGGGACCAAAAAGACACCCTGGCATTTTTGACAGAGGCCCCATGGCGGCGCATCGGCCAGCCAGGGGTGAAAATTTTTCATATTATTTTGCATTTTTACGTCATTTTAGATCATCAGTTCCTTATTTGTGAAAGAACAGGCATGGTGTCTCATATCCCCCTCCCACATATTACTAGGTACTATGATTGATGATTTTACACATACTAACATAAAAAACACTACCATTGGCGGAACGTTTCAGAGCGCCACAGAGACACAGAGTGTTCCACAACTACCATAGAAACTCACACACTCACTCACTGTCTTGATGCACAATAGAAGAGGAGATATACAGACACAGTCATTATGAATGATAAAACTGATTTGTGGCTTGCATGGGAGCATGTGGAAAGCTAACAATATGATGAGAATGCAGAAATTCAGAACACACACCATGCAATCAACTCACTACAATCGCACTGGTACAGTAGACAACAATGCACAGCACACAAGATAATAAGGCAGCAGCAGAACCCCCATAAATTCAGGCACGTTCAAAGGCCAGACTAATAACCTCAGTTAATAATACTAGCTCTATGTCTACCAAAACACGAAAATCTGAAATCAAACACCACACAACTTCATCCTAAAGGCTTAGCCTACTTCCACCATTAACCATAGGTGCCCCCTCTTGGACAGAATACAGCACAACCAAATTATAACATTATAATTTGTATTATCAGACTGTGTCTGTATATCTCCTCTTCTATTGTGCATCAAGGCAGTGAGTGAGTATGTGAGTTTCTATGGTAGTTGTGGAACACTCTGTGTCTCTGTGGCGCTCTGAAACGTTCCGCCAATGGTAGTGTTTTTTATGTTAGTATGTGTAAAATCATCAATCATAGTACCTAGTAATATGTGGGAGGGGGGATATGAGACACCATGCCTGTTCTTTCACAAATAAGGAACTGATGATCTAAAATTATGTAAAAATGCTTATTTTTTTGTAAAATAGTATTTAATTTTTTCACCCCTGGCTGGCCGATGCTCCGCCATGGGGCCTCTGTGTCAAAAATGCCAGGGCCTCTTTTTGGTCCCAGTCCGTCACTGGTTCATATGAATCATTTATGACCTGATAACATTGTTAGCTCTTCCTCTCAACATGGGCTGCTCATGTGAAAAGTTATTTTTGGCTCGCGCCTTTAAAATGAAGCAGTGTCTACCTGTTACCCTTGTTGCATATACCTTTAAATTTTAAGCATTTGTTCTCCTCTAACCTCAGACTTACCTTGAATGCAGTTGTCCCTGATTTGTTTAAGAGTCCTTTCTGCGTTGAAGTCCCTCTGACTGTCTTCTTCATCACGTAAGTTATGGTCAATCTTTGAACGTATAAAGTAGAACTTTTTCTTCATCCTCTGAATCTCCTTAGCGAGCTTCACATCATTTTCTTTGAAGCGATCAGCTGAGACGATGATGAAGAAGTCAAACTTTTCAAATTCAACATGCTCCAGGTATTCGCTAGCTGGAAAGTTGGGAGTGCCAATACCAGGAAGATCCCACAGTGTGACATTGGGATAGTTGGGATGGGGGTATGGTGTAGCCTCTAATGTGGTTTCTATACAACCGGTAGGGGCGGCTCACTCATCCCTGTTGTCTATGCCTCTGAAGGCATTAACAAAGGTGGATTTACCAGAGCCAGACTCTCCTGTAATGCCAATATTTAGTGGAATATTATCCTGCTGATCCAAATACTCCTGGATCTTTGCAGCTGCTGAGGCAGGTCCATTGGTTAGCAGCTCCTCTTTAATTTCTTCTATTGGTTCGTAATCAAATGAATTATCCATAGTGCTCCCTGAAAAATAAAGAAAACAGAAAATCACTGCAGAAGTTTGATTTGCAGAATATAAAAGCTTACCCTCATCTAATCCTGCATTAAAATACAATAAGTCTGATCATAATATATAATGCAAAGATAGGCGATTACATTTAATTACAACAATTTTCTAAATTTAAGAGCTGCGTGTCATCCACACTGCAGAATAAATTTGGCCAGCAGTCAGCCTGCTGTCTCATAAGGCCGTCGCTGCCGCCAGGCCATAGAGCTAGCCTTGCTCCAATCATCACTATCACACAGCTCAAAATATCATGTCAGGGCTGCTTTCAACAACACATAATCGTTGTTAGCCTCCATGGGCAAACCACTATACATGTCCCTTGCCAAAACGCCATTGTACTGTGCCTGGTCGAGAGGGAATGCTGGAGCCAGCTGAATCAGTGTCTAATCCTTGTAATGTTATGGTGGCCCGGGTAGTCTGTAAGGCTCAACAGGGTACCCTGCTGGTATGCATCAACAATGTAACTGAGGATGCTCTTCTGTTGAATGGAGGAGGAAATCAAGGAGTAATAAACAATAATCTTTATTAGGACAAATTCATTTAGCCAACAGCCTTGCACACAGGTACAGTATGCGGAGACAGTCTGAGCCCTATGCTCCCCCTAAGTGCCACTCACACCGGCCAAAACAAGTATACAGGGGCTCATGCCAATATAGATCATCACAGATGAATTACACCCTTTTAGGGCAGTGCAACCAAACACTGCACTGCAGTTGACTCCAGAATCACAACCCTCTCAGGGCACAACACACCACATTGCACCACAAGGAAAATCACTGCACCACAAACACACCTGTGCTATCAGGGCAGCAGCCCCAGAGGATTTATTTAGGTACCTTTAACTGCTTTCCAACATCCCGGCACTCTGGCTCTTAGCTGATGTTTAAAATCAATAACATTTAACAATAAATGACACCAGACACATACAAAACAAGCAGCTGCGAATGAATACGTCAGTGAATAAATACCACTTAACTTCACCTGAGTTTGAGACCCTCCTCCAGGTCTGAGCTTTGGTGCTGATCCGGCTTCAGTCACAGTCTGGGCTGGAGACCACCGCTGGTCCAGTGCAGAGAGGTCTCTCCATAGACGGCAGGAGAGCCTTGTTACAGGCTGGAGAACGGACAAACTCACTCATGCCTCACACAGGACTCTCTCCCTGACCCCACTAACTATCCTGACCGGTCTGCAAATAGCACTCGCTCCCTGGTTTTGAGTGCACCATACAGCTGGCTCGGCTGGGCTTCTGCCCCCGTCACGGTCACCGAACACTTGGCTATCCAGAGACCGGTGCACCCGGTCACTCTCCTTCTGTCAATACATCTGTGTCTGAGACACTCCCTCCCACAGTGCATCGCTTGCTCTCCTCATCTCACGTGCAGCCACTCACCCTGCTCTCTCTTCCGCCTCCCTCCCTGACACACAGCATCACTCACTAAGTCAAGGGAATATATCCAACCCTTTCATCTTCCAGACTTGCTGCTTTGTGATGTGCACAAGCAGCTCCATGATTACAAAAGTGAATCCACTGCTATGATTGTTGTATTTCAAGTCAGTGGTGATGTGATTACATAAAATTGTAACGAGCTATTTGGTTTGAGGCTAACTGTAATGTTGTAACTGGAACTTTATTTGTAATCACACTACTCGTTACAGGAAATAGTAATGTCATTACTGCCCAACACTGATCATTAATATGGAGTTGATATTAAACCGATGAACCTTTATCAATCATAAACATGCATTGTAACACACAATACAGTGCAATGTGTAGCTGTAAATATATCTCTTACCGTATGAGGCACTTGGATCGTTGTTACTCAGCAAAAAGGTTTAACTCCTTTTTCTGCACAGTTGTACAATTAGAGGTGTACAGTGATCAGCTCCTTACACATCAGAGAAGTGACCAATGAAAAAGTCTGCTGTGAGCCACATGACCAGTCAGTGTCTGTCCTCTGTTCTCATCCCCATCATCAGTGAAAGCAGCTGGTTTACAAGAATTGCAGAGAGGAGGGTGTGTTTATTAGAGAGCCTCACATGCTGACTCATAACCCACTGGGCCAGCAGGCTCTCTGACGTCCAGCACCTCATGATTAACAAATGAAGCACTGTACTACCAGTACTGTTGTCTATGCCTCTGAAGGCATTAACAAAGGTGGATTTACCAGATCCAGACTGTGATGCCAATATTTAATGGACTATTATTCTGCTGATCCAAATCAGTCTGGATCTTTGCAGCTGCTGAGGCAGGTCCATTAGTTAGCGGTGCTTCTGTAATTTATTCTTTGGGTTCATAATCAAATGGTTTACCCATAGCACTCCCTGAAAAATAGATAAAACAGAAAATTATCAGATTATGTAAGCTTACCCTCATCTAATCATGCATTAAAATACAGTAAGTCAGTAAGAGTACGAGATTGCACTTGAGTACATGAATCTTTAAAAATTAAGAACTTATACTTACACTATCAGCTAGATTGTGGCCAGCAGTCAGTGATCTTTACTGGGCAGCAAAAAATAAAAATTAAAAATTTAAACATGCAAAAATGAAGTCAGAAACATATTCAGTGTGTCTTTGTTCATTTAATTAAAAGGAAAGTAAAATGAAAGCAAATCATTTCAGTCACCCTCCATATGCAATCTGCTGCCCTCAGTCAATTGTTTTAAGTGGTTAATTGTTGATGTTCACCTTGTTGTGTTGTTTTTACCTGTGTGTCTTTCTGTATCTGTAACATTGGGATAGTTTGGATGGTGAATGGTTTCTACACAACCAGAAAGGGCAGCTCTCTTCCTGAGGCATTAACAAAGATGGTTTTACCAGAGCCAGACTCTCCTGTGATGACAAACTGTGGAGTATTATTGTGCTGATCCAAATACTCTGGAACTATGCAGCTCACATCACTCATCAATTTGTTCTTTCATTTCTCTAAAAGCAGACCACATCAGCCTACTTGTTAAACTGATCAACGCAAGATCTGCACAATCTGACACAAACCATGTCTGGATGTTGCCGAGCATTTTAACCACTGGAGGTCCTTCCAACTACAACAAAAGGTGACGTCTCTTCAATTGCATGTTGATGAGATTTAAATCAGGTTTATTTATGAAGTTTTGCAAAGTAGTACAGTTAATTTTTCAGCAAGATGCAAACACAGTCAGTACGGTCCAGTCCATTGTGGACAGAGGAATGAATTACATTCAGGAGAACAGATATGTTTATAGTGTAACATTTTTTTTTAAATATACATTTTCACTGAGGCTGCCATTAAAAATGTCATAACAATATAATGACAGCAATTGTTCACTCGATGGTTGTGAAGGAGCAGAATATCTTGTGTTCTGTCTCTTCTGGTATGTGACATGAAGAATTCATATAGAGCAAACACTGGGTTTCATGTTATGACAAAATCAATTACTTCAGCTCATTTTAATGAACATTGTATTTAATCATTCAAACATTTATTTCACTTAGAAAAAAATATAGTATTTTGATAGAAACCATCACATTTTATGATTTGCTCAAAGTGTTTGATGTAATGTGCCGCTAGATTAGAAAATATGATTTGTATACAGTAAATTCACTACAGTAGTATTACATTTTCCAGGAATAATTCAGAAGCTCATTTGCGTTGTACAATAACAGTTTTAAATGTACCACATTTTCATTCAGCTCATGATATCACACTGAGGTGTTCAGACCCAGGGCCTTTGTAAACACCTTCTGTGCATCCTCAGCAAGCATGTCCAGGGACGTATTGAGAACTCTGTAGGTAAAGATAAAAGAGAGGGTCATTGCTGCAGGGATTCCAAATTCTGGAATAAATCTGAACCCTTCCTCTGCTTGCCTTAATGCAGCATCACTCGCAGACAGTGTCTTAATAATAAGATCTTTGGTAATTTCATTTGCAGCCAGTTGTGATGTCATCACCGCTGTAAGATCATCCACAGGCACACCTGCACTACGAGCAAGACTCTGCAGTGACTCGCTATCAAGACCAAAAGTAACTTTGTACTTTCTGATGTAAGCAACCAGCATGGTTACATCAGCATCTGAAAAGAGAACAGGCACTGGTACAGATGCTGTGAGAGCAGATAGAGAGGCAAGGTACTTTATTTTTGCCTTTAAATTCTCTTTCTTCTTGCTGATGATCCCTCGATTGACATTGGGCATGGCCAACACCAGCGTATTCTTCTTGTGTGCAGGGATGTCTCTCTCTCTAGGGTCTCCTCTAACAGACGTAAATCATACAGGTGGAGATCACAGCTGGACACCAGGAAGACTTGTGGAGATTTGACACCTTGTTTTTCAAGACCTGTGTCACAAAGAAAAAAGATTCAAATGATGAAATTAAAATAAAATGAGAAAAAAAAAAAACTCTTGAGCCTCTTCATGTCAGGATACACTTCCCAGTGGCCCTCTCAAACACAAAAACAGGTAGTTTTTTTTAAGACTTGACAAGATGAGCAGTCAAGCCAACACACCCTCATAAGGGGGCTCTGCCAGTGTTAATATGACTCCGTTTATGACCTGTTAACATTGCAAGCTCTTCCTCTCAACTTGGGCAGCCAATGTGTTTAGTTCTTTTTGGCTCTTTTACCCTGCAATGACCACTCACCCCCCACCCCCCCAAATGACCATTTGTATAGCAGTTACTCACCTGTGTTACCTTGAATTCATGAAGAGAACTTTGTTTTTCTCAAATGCCTCCACAGTCAACAAATGAATCGGAAAAACAGAAAATTCTGTACTTGAACTCACAGGCGTCTTCATTTAACAAAACTATATCAAAACATGTTTACAAACTGTCACACAACTCATGCATTAACATCCAATTCTTATGTCTCCAGTCATGTACTTCCCAAACAGACAGCTCTTTCCAAAGGGGCAACTGAAAATGAAACTTACCTATAATCTCTTTAAAGCCAGACTCCATTAACAAAAACAGTAATATTACCTTGCTGATCACAGACACTGCTCATCTACTGCTGCCTCAATCAGTTCATTTGCTTGTAATATTGTGTGATTTTGGTCAGTCTGGAAAAAAAACAACTTTAATGAACCAAAGTCACACAATAACACAAACTATGATAGAGGCAGTGGTAGACCAGCAGCTCCTGTGTTCAGCCAGGCAAAACTACTGTTTGTGTCAATGGAGTCTGGCTTTGAAGAGAGCATAGATAAATTTCCGTTTCCTCTTAAACTTCCTGTCACAAAGGGCTGCCTGTTTGAGAGGTAGAGCACACAACTGGATAAATTACACTTGGATTACACTGAACAAGGTGTGTGAGTTTGTGAACACACGTTTTGATATAGTCTTGCTGTTGTTAAACACGGCCCCCTACGACTTGAATTCATTGAACATTTTTTCCATTTCTTTGATTCTTTCCTCACCATGGAGGCATGTGAGAAACAGAGTTTTCTTCAAAAGTTCAGCGTAACATGGGGTGAATAACTGATATACAAATGATTACGGGGGTAAAGCATTACTTTAAAATAAATCAGTCTACTTTGTGACCCTTGTTGCTTATGCCTTTAGGTTTTAGGCATTTGTGATTTCACCCTCTAACCTGAGGGGGCTTACCTTGAATGCAGTTGTCCCTGATTTGTTTAAGAGTCCTTTCTGCATTGAACTCTGACCTCAGGCGTCTTTCCTCATCACGTAAGTTATTGTCAATCTTTGAACAAACAAAGTAGAACTTTTTCCCCATCCTCTTAATCTCCTGAGTGGGCTTCACATCATTTTCTCTGAAGCGATCAGCTGAGATGATGATGAAGAAGTCAAACTTTTCAAATTTAACATGATTCAGGTAGTTGTCAGATGGAAACTTCGGAGTGCCAATACCAGGAAGATCCCACAATGTGACATTGGGATATTTGGGATGGGGGTATGGTGTAGCCTCTGAGGTGGTTTCTACACAACCAGTAGGGGCGGCTCTCTCATCCCTGTTGTCTATGCCTCTGAAGGCATTAACAAAGGTGGATTTACCAGAGCCAGACTCTCCTGTGATGCCAATATTTAGTGGAATATTATCCTGCTGATCCAAATACTCCTGGATTTTTGCAGCTGCTGAGGTAGGTCCATGGGTTTACAGCTCCTTTTTAATTTCTTCTATTGGTTCATAATCAAATGAATTATCCATAGTGCTCCCTGAAAAATAAAGGAAACATAAAATCACTGCATTTTGATTTAGGGACTTGCATTATTTAAAATGCACCTTCATCTAAACATGCATAAAAACACAGCAAGTACAATTACAATATAATTACTTACAATATGCATATGTTTAGGGATTGCATTTAAATAAGTGTACTTTTTTCCTTCTAAAATTAAGAGCTTGTGTAGTCTACACTGAAAACTAACTACTAATACACTAAATGCAGGACAGTGCAAAGCATGTTCCATCGGACAAAGCTGCAGTCATTAGCACAGCAAAGTCACAAACATTAACTAAAATTAAACAGATGCAACTTTAACAGTCATAAAAAAAATAAAAAATACAATACAGTGCATGGTGTAGCTGTGAATCTATCCCTTACCATGTGAGGTACATTGAACGTTGTTACTCAGCAAGAAATTGAACTTCTCCTCTGCACAGTGGTTCAGGCTCAGAGTTGTACAGAGTCCATCCAATAAGAAAGTCAATACAGTGGCCAATGCAAACATCCTGCTGTGAGCGACAGAGACTAACCAGTGTCTGCCACCTCTCCTCATGCACATTATCTATAAAACCAGCTGGTTTATGAGAAACGGGGAGAGGAGAAGTTTATTTATATAGAGCTGCATCATTCTGCATATGCCCTGGTACTCTACAAACAGTATTTGCCTTTCATAGGTTTATCAATCACATGACACGGTTATGATGTAGATCAGAGGAGAAGTACTGTAGTGTGGACCATTTTGAAGGATGTACGTAATGTACAATGAAGGCAAACTGTTACAGTCGCCTTTCCAAATTGCCCCAGTTAGTCTGAGTGACAACAGACAAGAAGTGTCAACTTGATACACTCTGTTTTCACGAGAACAATTAAATGTATTTCTGAAGGACAGGTGAATTTTCACACATCTTATGAGAGAGAGTTTTTGCAGCATTTCAGTAGTATTTTATTTTGACTTTTTTTTTTTTTTTTACATTTTATGGCATGCGTTTATTTCTTTATTCTTACTCTAGGTCCTCGGTACCAAACATGTAAGCATGGAGGTCATCCTCAGCAGGAACGTTGTCCTCATTGCTGACTTCAATCTTCTGCTTAACAGGGAAGCATCTGGGCATCAGCTTTCTTCCACTCTAAGAGAAAAAAAGGACTACATTTTAGCCCCCTGGTTTAGTAACTTCATTTCAAAGATGTAATATTAATAGTGTTTGTTCAAATTAAAACTACATTACCCACAAATAAGGATTTGTTCCTGTGTGAGAGCAGCACCCTATGTCTTTGCATTGAGCTGACTCACTATTTTCTTGGCGTCACCCACGGATCTCTGGATGCACCTCTGCTCTCTTTCTTTCCGTTTCTCCATCTCATGTCTCCGCTTTTCTTCATGCAGCCTGGAACATGATGTAATAAACAGGAAGAGAAGCAGTTTTCAGGTCACATTGGAGACAGAGAAGCCAGTCTGAAGAATACTACTCTGCCGATAATGTGCAAATTTGTCTTAAGCATTACCACGCTACATTATCAGTAGACTCATACATGATATACACATATATTCAGTCACTTTTTCCAACATTTATTTACAAAAATACTCTATTGAGAAAACTTGAAACGTGAATTCTGTGGTGCAAAAAAGAAGAATTATGTACCTGCAATCAGTGGATGAAATGTACCCTCTACATGCTAATATGCCATGTACTCTAAGCTATATAATACATACTGTGATGAACAATACACTTATCTAAACATAAATGTCTACTGTAAGGCCGCTCATTGACAAAAACCTGTTCCTCCTCTCACGGTCCCTGATCTGCCTCAGTGTCTTCAAGTCTCCTTTAGGCATGCTCTCCATTTGCTCGAGCAGTGAAGTCATCCTGTACTCGACACTGGACAGCTTCTCTAAGGTGCTGAGACTGATCAATGGCTTACCCACGCAGCAGCGATACACTTCTGTCACCTTCACTCTAAGAGCATCCAACATAGCATCCTGAAAGCATGGAGAGGAGACGGGATTGATAAAAGGGAAAGGGGGAAAGTGAGAAGGAGAGGAGACAGAATAAAACATCTGGTCCAAATTAGCATGCTACGTGCAGTTTACATAAGTACTTCTCTGCTGGAAAGAAGGTCTGGGTTGTGTATGTAGTAGAAAGATGCAAATACTTGAAATTGGATCTACATGACAAGAGAAAACAGAGGAAAAGGCCTGTGGCATTTGCTTCTGCTTAAGAGGTAGAAAACCTACAACTACTAGGACACACTGCGCCACACTAGGCCAATAAATGCTCCAGCTGATGGGTGACGTAATGCGAGCTTGACCATTTTGACACAGGAAATAATATGGCAGTCGGCTGGTAACAAACAGTCTCAAATTACAGTTAAACAGTAGGTTGAAATATGTTTCTGAAAACATTTTAGGTGAGAAATAGGCAACCCAATAACAGAATCTTAGTTGCTTAGTTTTACTGTTTGATCTCAGTTTTTCCAGCCTCCATTTGTCACAGTACAGGAACCAGTATGGCAGCCCCCTTCCTGTTCACAAATTCTCATGTTACAGCCAAACAGTGCACTAAAATAGGTTTCTTATGACATTTTAGGTAAGAAATATGCACTACAGTGACAAAATCTTTAAAGAAGTATTTCACTGCTGGAGAGATGGTCTTCTCATATTGCTATAGCTGCCTATGTAGTAGAAAGACTTAAGTATTTTTGAAATTGGTGCTACATGACCAGAAAAAAAAGAGAAAATGGGCGTTGGCATTCACTTTTGCTCAAGAGGTAAAAAACCTACAACTACCAGAATGTTGGCCTGGCCATTTTGAGACCACTGCCACACGCATGAAACTAGCATTGATAATTGTATGTAGGGGAGATATTGATTATTGCCATGTTAAACCAGTTGATACTGTGTGATACTGGCCATGAAATATACTAACTGCCCCACATGAGAGATGCTGCCTGGCTGGCAGTGAGTCGGGAAACAGGCATGGACAACAGTAAATGTACCAGTAACATTATTTTTCACTGTATTTCTTGGCAAGCCAGCTAACATTACTTATCAAGCTAGCTTTCTGTGTGCAGCACACCCGTCACAGCCCACATTTGGCGTGAATATCGGCTCGGCAGGTAATAATCTCTCGCCTGCATTTGATCATGTGTGACTATACCCCAAAAAAGAAAACAAGAGGCGGCCAGCTGGCCATATTGGTCTTGTCCCCCAGTACCTATCTGGCCTCCTCCAACCCTATACCCCGTCCAGTACTGAGAGTCCCACCCTCTGGACCTCTCCTGGCAGCGATCTGCAAGCCCCATCTCTAGATATTTACAAAAAACTGTGGAAACTTGTTCTTACTTCCTTTGCTATTGTTATTTCTGTTCTTGTTTTGTTTTTTTTAATTTTCATTTTGCTTGTTTATTTATTTCTGTTTTCTTACTCTGTTACGAGGCCTTGGGTACCTTGAAAAGCACTATATAAATCCAAATTATTATTAACAATCTTAAACTACAGCTAAACAGTAAGCTAAATCATGTTCCTGAACACATTTTAGGCGAGCAATGGGCAACGCATAAACAGAACTTGGGTTCATATTGGATCACCGCTGCTTACTTCTACTGTTTGATCTCAGCCTCTGTTTTTGCAATGCAGTGAACAGTATGGTGCCCACTTCCTGTTCACAAATTTTTGCATTACAGCCAAACAGTGCACTTAAATCTGTGAAGACGTTTTAGGCAAAAAAAAAAACAAAAAAATACAGAAACAGAATCTTGGTTAATATTTGATCAGCTCTGCCCGGGTTTACAATTTCATCAGTTTTGCCTGACTTTGAAAGACATAGAGAGAGTGGCGGCTCTCTGTCTCAATCTGTTTCATACTCTTCATGTTTTTGGTGGCGGGCATATGAAAATGTGAAAGCACAATGACGCAAAATCTGTCATCCAGCAGATCTGAGCTGGGCAATGAGCAGGCGAATCTGTGCGCTGGTAAGATTGAGAGAAGTTTATCACATTTACATTTACTACCCACATTGTTATGATACAAAGCCGTTTAAAAATCGGACAAGTATCCCTTTAATGATGCCACTTCAGATAACTTCTGGGTGTCGTAACCCCCGTTTTAAGTTGTCGAGCACAGCTTTTTGATTTGAAGTAAAGTGTTGGGAAAAAAATGTAGCTAAATGTACAGTACAGTCTGCTGCCTTACCTGGTCCTCTGTTTTTAGTAAGTCGTGGAACTGAAGCATCATTTTGAGGTTGGCGGCTCTCTTCTTCTCCTTGCCGATTCTATCCTCAGTGTCATTTATCTGTAATGTTAGCTTCTCGTCATCTACTTTCCTTTAGACACAGAGGAATTAGTGTTGGATGAGCTGAATGCCACAACTTGTTCACAGTATTTTCTATTTATTTTATGTCTTTCATGTGTAATGGTTGGTTGTGTGGCTGCTTTTTATTTAATTTTTTGTATGTTACAACCATCCTTGACATTACAATTGCTATTATCACTTTAATGTACTTATTAATACTGTTTTGTTTGTGGTTTTTTTTTTTTTTTGTTTATGCTGTATCCCCTCATACTCCACATTCTTCAGTAATGTAGTGGCTTTTGTCTTGATCAAAATCAGCCTTCTGAATGCATATAATGATACTAAGTTTTGCGTGAGTGTTTACGCCTTTGATTCATCTCCCTTCTCCATGCACCTTGGAAGTAGGTCAAGTTGCTCCAGAAACCCTTTCCCAGCTTCTTGGATAAATATGATACGTACGTTTTCTTCGAGGCGGCCTCCATCATCTGCTCGAGCTCCTCCAACATCTTATTTTTTGTGGTACAGTTTGAAGTCAGGGACAGGATCTGGTCTTTCACCTCCATCATTGCATCCAGTAGCTGCTGGGGATCTCTTAAGTATTGCTCCAGCTTCTCCTGCAGGAGGGGGGTAGTGACATCACACTGTGAGCGCTGCAAGTAAACTCATGATAAAAAAGAGGCTGTTAAGGAATACTGACCTCATAGTCCGAGCTGTCGCTATCCAGTTTAGAATTTGTGACACTGAAATGCCAAAGACAGAGTTTGAGCTCAAGAGAGATTAAGATGTAATGATTTGTGTGGGTAGATGGTGTCTGTATAGCTTTATGAAACAGCAGCAACAAGCATTATAATGCATCAGAGTACATTAATTTACAAAACAAATACTAGATGTGCAGCGTAACACTCATCGCCATGGATGTAAATGAGTGTTGGTGTGTCCTTACAGTGTGTCGTTGTGGGCTGAGGACAGCGTGGGCTCTGTGGTGGAGGGTGGCGCTTTACCTGGGCTGGACTCCAAACCTGTGTGCATGTTACCATTCACATCACATTGCCAGCACTATTCATACTTACAAGTCAGGATATGAGAGTCTCTCAGAGCTCCTACACATTTTCCATTTAAAAATTCTATGCTTTTCCAGACTGAGTGCAACTATCTAGATGATTAGAATGCGAATACATGGTTTTTAAATCCAACTATTAAGACTTACATTCTAACTAAAAAAAAGTTAAATAATTTAATTTTCATGGTGTCTGTGCAGCCTTGTTTATTCACTTTGACCTTGGAAACAGCAATGAACACAGCCATAAAGGTATGGTTTCTATGCACAGTCTGTTTACTTTTCTGATGACCACATCACTGCACAACTTAATGTTCAGACAAACTTAAGGCCCTGCGTCCACATAATAATTCTTTCCCAGCTGAAAAGCGCTGATCAGGAAACGCCTGGCTGGGAGTGCTCAAGGGCGCTCTGGAGGGTCTGTTTTTTTTTAGTTTTTTTTTAGCTGAGACAGTTTGGTTGCATGTGGTTGCTATGATACAGAATATCCACAGTAGTAAACACATTGACACAAGGCACAGTAATCACTCTCAATGAAGGGAAGGCTGAAGATAAACATTTTCCAGCTCTCGGCGCTCAGGAGAACAACACCAAACTGACCGCACTCAGAGCAAAATAGAAGCTCAGTGCCTTGACACGCTGCTGGTGTTTGTATCATGGCATAAATAATCAGCACTCCCACTGCAAATAATTAAAAAACTGCTGACCTTAGGAATAAAACGGTTTGGTGGACACAGACCCTAAGATAAGTTGATTTGTGATGCTGTGTACTGTGTATATTCAGTATATTATATTATAAAGAAATTAGCTCTCTAGCGCCCCCATTTTGTTTGATTGGGTCAATAATGGAGGGGTCCCCTCAGATTATGTGTGGTCATATGCCTACAAAGTTGNTATGCCCATTCAAAGTTTGCAATTTCAGTTGGCTGCTATAGCGCCCCCCTTTGGCCAATTGATGTAATATTGCTTCATTCACATCCTCCCATGACCCTCTACCACTGTGCCAAATTTCACATGGATTGACCAAGTCAGTGAGGAGACAAACATGGAACAGACACACACACACAGACAGAGTTTTCGTCATTATATAGTAAGATAAGATAAACTTTATCGTCCCAAACGGGAAATCTCTTTTAAGCACACAGTGCGACATAGCTGCGTAGCAGATACAACCATCATGTACAATCAAGACACACAGAAGACAACCATGTAGTACAGTAAGATCGTACAATCAAGACGACTAGGCGAAATAAATACATCAACTTTATCGTAACAGGTAAGGCTAAAAGAAAAACACCGGTTGCACTAGCACAGGCGATATTAATAATAATTAAAAGTGTAATAAAAACTGTAGTATAGATAGTGCAAATAAAATACGGTAGTGCAAATAAAACTAAAGTGCAAGTAGAAATGTACCAAAGTGTGCAACAGCTCAATAGTCACAATAGCAGCCTTGCTCTGCCAGGGAGACACCGCAGGGCTAGCAGATGAAGAGAGTGGCATAACCACAAGAACATTACAAGAATATCTTTTGTGAGCTTGCTCTGGCCTGCACTCTCTCACACCATGAGAAACACTTTGCGTGTATGATCAATTTCATTTTTAGAAATTCTGAATATTAGAGTTCTGAGAACAGAAAAGGTGCAATAGTCTGGAAACCCAAATATTTTTCCATACTCTCTTTTCTTTTTTCCATACATATCCCGACCTGGAAACTACAAAAATCAACCTCCATACTTTTCTGTACTGCGCAGGATCTCTGGCGTCTGCTGCATCAATCCTGACCAGTCTTTTTTTGTAATCTGTGTCTTGTGAGTCCCTCAGTGATAATGAAGTCCAAAATAAACTGATGGAGTGCTCTTTTACATATTACCAAATCTCATACACAAAGAGCAGTGTTAATTAATTTTGCAATAGTCATCTCATACACACTGGAAAGGCTGAGAAAGATTTGATTTAAAGCTCCAGCCTGTAGGATTTAGGGGGATATTTTGGCAGAAACTGAATAAGAATTGGGTTTTCATAACCTTAGAATTAGCTGTTTATATCAACATAGGGTCTCATCATAGTCCCATCTACAGAGATCACCATGTTGCACCGCCATGGTTCTACAGTAGCCAAGAATGCACAAATCAAACACTGGCTTCAGACAGTGCCATTCACATTTTCATGTCAGCCATTCAAGTCAGAAGCCCATCTGCAACGAGCAGCATCACAAAACCACTGCTTTGTAATGGGAAACTGCTTTATTCAGTGTTTTTATCAGCTTAATTCACTGGTTTTGTTTGTTTTGAAGCAACCTCTGTGTATAATTCCTGTTGAAAACCTTATTCTGGGTTTTTATCAGTTTTAATCACCTGGCCTGTTTGTTCTGAAGAGCACGAGACCTCTGCAGTTAATTCAGCTCCCAGTAAAAACCTCCCGAACAACAAACACTGAAGGAATTTTTACAGGGAAAAGCTTCACCTGGTTGCAATCTGCAGTCCTCACCACTAGGTGGCACCATATCCCCCTAAATCTTACACATTGGATTTAAAGACCAACACTGAGTGATTAACATACCTCACTGTGGCAGTTATAATCCATTAAACATTGATCCACTGGGTTCTAACACTTACCCTGCCTAACTGCTGACTCCTGAGGCTCCCTGTCTGGCTCAATCTGAGTGTCTCTGTCAGACAGGACTTCAGCTTTTGAATTCTCTGCCTCCTGGGCCTCATGCCACTCCAGAGTCAACATCTTTAACAGAATGTTCTTGGATTGCTTATATTCATCCAGGGTATCCTCAAGCTGGGCAGCTTCACTGTGAAGAAGAAAAGGTTTTTGATCCATTTTTGCAGATTAATACTTCTAAAATTGCTTATAGATCTTTTCCTTACACTTAGTGGTTAATCACTTCATACATACACAACATGTAGAAATTTGAACATACTATATTTATGTTAAACTTACAATATATCACAATGCTACCTTTTTACGCTCTCTACTTCATCAGTTAACTTCTCAATTGCAGAATTCAACTCCAGTTTGGACTTGCTCATTTTTTCAAAACTGACAACAGAGATAAAATTAGAATTATTACAAAACTGGAAAGATAAATCAGTCTGAAGTTACAATGACAAGAGTCCACTATTGCTTACGGTATTCTGGCATCCGCAGATTTCTTCTTCTGTCTCTCGAGCTGCTCTTCCATCTCAAGTTTCTGTTCAAGCTTCTTCACATGTTGCTCCTTTGCTTCAATAGCCTTGTCCATCCTCATAATCTCTGACCTTTTCTTCATCAAGGATTTCTATGGATGGAAGGATGAGGGTAAAAGGAGTACTGGAGATAATTAAAGAGAGAGAGGTCAGACATAAATTGGCAGTAGATATTTGTTCAACATACTCATGTTCAAGCAATCCCATGTTTTTATCTTAAAGGAAAGTTTGACATTTGGGGAAATATCCTTATGTGCCTTCTTGCTGAGAGTTTGATGATCAGATTGATACCACACTCACATGTGTGCGTCTAATACGTATCTACAGCTAACAACTTAGCTTAGCTTAGCTTAGCTTAGTGGAAAGACTATAGCAGGGGGAACAGCTAGCCTGGCTCTGTACAAAGGGAATAAAATCCAACCAGCAGCACTTCTACAGCTCCATAACTAACATTTATTATCTTGCTTGCTTTACCCATATAAAAACTAAAATATAAAAATAAGTTGTGGTTTTACAGGGAGTCTTTGCTGGCTGCCTGGAAACCTCACAGTGATGACAACACTGTTCAAAGTCAATTGCGCTCGCCCTAGATATAGTCCTGAACATAGTCAGATCAATATGGGTGATTCTTACAGTATTTGTTATCCACAGCTGCTTTATATGCTATGGCAGCAAATGTCAACTGGCAAACAAACAGCCACACAAACAGCCCGCCAAAGCTTCCTATCCAGCCCACAGAATATTAATGAAATCATAAAATTTGAGGAAGAAAACACCTGTTCCAGTATTAATGATATCTAGCTGTTTTTTCCTTCTTAAATTAAAGCAACTCCCAAAACAGCCGAGATGGAAATAATCTTATTCAGAATGATCTACCAACCTACAATATGTACATTTGACCTGTTATAACGTTATTATCAACCCCAAACCTGCAGGACAGGTTCAGGTAAGATTACTAGAAAATATCATGGGTTATTAATTATCAATAACTTGCAGAAAGATTACATGCAATACTCTAGGTCACTCTCTCCCTCTCTCTTTCCCCACATGTGCTGCAGTGCTCCATATGTGTCGCTGTCCTCCGTCCTGCCAGCTGTGCTACTATAAGGCATAAAGCTAGCAGATTGCGGGTCGGGTCTGGTTCAGGTGGTTGATTATTTTTGCTGGTTTGCGGTGCAGATCGGATAGATGAAGCTGACACCAATTCCCTTCTTTTAGAAATGGAATACGATCTGTGCCATATCTTCATGTCTGCTTAGAAAAATTCTGGCCTTTGGACAAACGTAGTTGATGACCCCTGCTCTTTGGAAACCTCCCCCAATTAGTCAAATCCCTGTAGCCATCTGAAGGCATCCTGTGACCTGTGTTCCATCTCCCCCAGCCCTTTCACACTAAGCACTGCTGCACCCAAATGAACCAAAAGAGCAGGTGCACCTGGAGACATCCACGGTCCGTGCAGCGCTGATCATTGCGCTTGCACCATTTAAACAGGACCCGGTTAAGTTATTTACCTGCAGTGTTGCGCTCTCCACCAAAAAATCAAATTTTGGGTCCTTCTTAACAGTCACTAGGGGCAGAGAGCAGATAATTGTTAACGCTAAAGTAAGCAATCCTTTAAAGCCAAAAGAAGTACCTTTGCAACTTTTACATGCTTTGACTCTGCTCTGCCTCCACCCACCTCGTTCCACCAGAGACAACCTCCGCTTTGGACTGCCTGGTGTTTGTTTAGCGAGAGCCGAGTTATCTTTGAGTTTTGGAATTTTTATCTTCTCTTTTTTCTCCTGCTCCTCCACTGCTTCCCCTGCCAAGTCGGCAGTCATCTCATCAGCACAGACAGCTAAGAATTTACCCAGCTCCTGAGCATGAACGAGAACAGCAGCACAAATTTAATAATCAACTTTTCACTTTATACAGACACCACTTAACACTACTCATAGCAGGTGACGATTTACACATGCACAGTTGTAGTTAAACACACAATAACCTCTAATCTGCGTTCCTGTTCCATCACAATCACTGTTGACAGGAACTGGCTCTGTTCTGTCTTCCTTCCTCTCAATTCTACTCACAGGATAAATGACGGAAACGTTTTTGTACAAAACAAACATTAATTGATTGAGGATAGTTATTTATAGCTGTATAGCTTATGCTTTCCAAATATGCCACTTTGTTCTGTGTTTATCAATCTATCTCTAAAAGGTCAAGATCGCCAGAAAACATAAATATATATATGTACATACAACTAAAAATCATTGAAAATGACTGTAGACATGCTTTCTTCTTTGGGAGGCATGACCCTATGACAGATATTTACCTGGCTCTGGTGACGACGTGTCTGAGCTTGCTTCTGCCATCTAGTGCTGGACTGGCTCTTACAGAAAATAATTGAAACATGTTTGTAGATGACAAATAAAACTGTGAAACTGACCGCCTTTAGGAATTCAAAATTAAACTAGAGCTTTAAGAATGGATGCTATTCAATGACTTTACTGATTTTACTGGCTAAATCAAGTCTGGCCCCAAGCTGCCTGAGGTCCTCAGACCAGTTCCCACATCAAGACATTACAGTCTGTTTCATACTAGTAGTTAAAACATATGGTTTCACATAGAAAACAGACACAACAAATCTGTTTCAGGTAGCGAATAACCTAACGTTAGCGCTATTCCAGCATTCCAACGTTATTAGCACAAGCCTATGGCATTTTACATTGTAGAAATTAGCCTAGCAACTAGCCATCTTTGCCTCTTCTCATATAAAGCCAAGGACAACAGCAACGTGTAACAAAGGTAACAGCACACAATTTGGCTCCATTACAACTCACAAGGTTCACTGACAAAACAACAAGGTTCACTGACAAAACAACTGTCTTATACTAAACACGTTTTCCAAACAAATAAAACATGCTAACCTTATTAGCGCCAGCCTATGGCATTTTACATTGTATAAATTAGCCTAGCAACGAGCAGAGATTTCCTCTGCTCATATAAAGCCAGGATAAAGCACACACAAGACTTAAAATGCTATTCAAGTGGAGGCTTTACTGTCTTCACAATTTATTGTTTCTTTTCTGTGAAAAACAAGTAAATACAAGCTTCGTTTACACTGAGTAAAATGGTTTCAATATACAGAAACAGACAGGAGGTCTGCGTCACCAGGGCTTGTAGTTACAGAAGTAACGTTATAAACTCCCTCTGTGATAAGTAACGTTAACGTTCATGATAGTTAACTTCGGTAGCTAACGTTTACTTTTGCAATTTAGTTAAATTTGTTTTGAAATGTTTAAAGTTCCTGGAGCTTACCAACTTGGAGAACAAGTATCCTAAATTAAAAGTTCATTAAAGCTTCTTTATAGAAACGTTACGTTCATGCGATTCTCAGCAACGTTACTCGACGTTAATGTCAGTTAGCTTAGCAATACATAAGTGCCTAGCATGAGTCAGGCATTAATGGGCCTGGCAGTAGGTTAACGTTACTGTTAGCTTGACACCAATACTGAGCTAGCCTAACAGGGTAAAGTTAGCAATAACATTAAAGCAAACGGCATTCATTTGATATTGACAGAAACATTAAACTACTGTACCTGATATTAGCTACTCCTTCTAGCTTTTATACATCCGAGGCAAATTTCAGTTACAAACTGGGCTGTTAACGGCGTTTATCTACTGTGGTCTGTGATGAGTCAAAAAGTAACAGCAACACATGGTTGCTGCATTTTATGTCCCTAATGTTTCCAAAAAAGATAATAATAATAATCTAAAAAAAAAACATGCCATGCCATGAGAGACAAATAAATAAGTTACTATAAAAAAGGTTAAATTAAATAATTACTTGTATAATTATAATGCAAAAAAAAAAAAAAATCGATGCCATGAGCAAAAAGGAAACATAATAAAAAAGGTTAAATTACATAATTACTTGTAAAAAAAAAAAATCAATGCCATGAGACAAAAATATAAAAAGGTTAAGACAGATACATATTATAAAAAGGTTAAATTAAATAATTACTTGTATGACAATAATGCAAAAAAAAAAAATCAATGTCATGAGAGACAGATACATATTATAAAAAGGTTGAATTAGATAATTACTTGTATGACATAATGAAAAATAAATAATATATAAAGGTTAAATTAAATAATTACTTGTATAAAAAATCAATGCCATGAGACAAATAAATATTCTAAAAAGGAAACATTAAATAATTACTTGTATACTTGCACAATGAAAATGCAAAAAAATAAAAAAATAAATTGAAAAGAAAACTGAAAATGAGGATCAGCATTAGAAAAGAGCAATTAATTTGACTTCGTCAAATGTGGGTATGTTTCTGGAATATTCTAAAAACCTGTTTCTTTGTTGTTGTTTGTGAGAGCTAATAAGTTTAGCATTTAATTCACTCAAAGAGGGGTAGGGGATTATGAAACTTGCACATAATTATTTATCTGTTGTATACATGTATATGTATGTATATGTAGTAGGTTATGCTGCTCTAACCAGGTTGCACCTATACATTTTAAGGGAAAGCAATGATTTTTCAAGGGGAATAAAAAGCATATGATCTGAAAAAATAATGCCCCCATTTTTTAATTACTGGATAAAACACCATGGAACACACTCTATGTTGTAACTGACAGAATAGCACAATACTCAACTTTGAGACACAGTGGACACAGTTACGACATGACAGGAGAAGGACTGTTGGATATTTTAATTTTTATAAAGGTAAAATAAATGCTACACAAGCCTGCAGCAACTCAGTTTGCATTTACTTCTTTCAAAAAATGAGCAGTTCAATGAGGAGACCTGGGTGCAGAGTGAATACAATCAACTATTGGCTATGATACAAAAATAGCAATATTCAGTTCTCCAAAGACAGTAAGTGAGAACAGTTGGTCTACAGAGCAGACCACAGAGGCTCATACCCACAGTACTAATGACAAAATGAATGTGACATGCAATACATGGAGGCTGCATCAGCTGCCATATCGTCAAGCACTTCAGTCATATAAGAATTACAAATATACATTTTGAGTTACCGTCAAATTAACGACAAAACCTTAGTGTAATGACTTTTGTTATCAGCCAGTACATGAATAGTGAATATTTTAGTGCAAAAGCTAAAAAAAGCAGTTGCTGTAAGGTCATCCTCTACTGTAATGTGGTATGAGTACAAACATCCAGTGTTTCCAATGTACAACAGGAGGTAGAAGGAAACAAATAAAAATAAAAAGGTGAATTCTAAATAATGACAGCAACATTACAGAGAGAAGTTGCAACTGAATAAACCCCAAAGCTTAACCTGTAAAAACACTATAGCAATGCAAAGCAGGCAAGTAGAGGAACATATACTGTAGAGTATGTGGTATTTCACAGTTAAGACTATCAGCAGACCTGGGAAGTCATTAAACATAACGCCTGTTTATACCTGGTATTTTCACGTAGTCTTTCAGCTCTGTCAGTAGTTTTTTATCTTGTAGGGTGCCAGATAAGCAGGGACATCAGCTGAGTAGTTGCTCATTGCATTCACAACTGTCCACTTGTGCTCAGATCACCTGAGACACGTTATTACTAGGTATAAACAGGTTCATACACTTTTATACATGTGTGCTTCATTCTAAATTGAATTCTCTTCAAAGTTGATGTAGGATGATAAACGTTAAATACATTCAACTAGGGATGCACCGAAATGAAAATTTGTGGCCGAAGCCGAATATTATTAAACGCTTGGCCGAATACCAAGTACCGAATATCATTGTTTAGTTTTTCATTAGTTTTTGCAGATGAACCCCCTCCAGATTAGTGTTGTTATGGTACCAAAATTGGGACCCACTGTACGATACCAATGAAAATATCATGGTTCTGAGTAGTATCACGATATCACTGCGAAAATGAGGCAGATGTGCATTTTGTCATTTATGAAAAGATAAATCACTTTTCTATAATACATCAATGATATTTCAATGGAATAAATTACTTATTGACTTATTCATACTTCAAAAACAGCATCAATAAGTGATTAACATAGGGGGAATCAAAATAAAATAAATAAATAAAATAAAAATCAACCAGCCACCCTCCTCCCCTGACAGTCCCTTCATAAGTAATGAACAGTCCCTAAAGTGCGGTGAGGTTTGTGGGCCGTTACTGACACTAAGACAAAAATGTGAAAGGCTCGTTTCTCCTCTGATACATCACATACCTGTGTTCGGCTGGCTCGGCTGTTCAGGTACTTCTGGGCAGTCATGACGCCAAGAAGAGGATATTATTGGAGCCGACTTCTCCGTCGCTGGGTAAGCCAATGGCCGCCGTATTTGACAAGAATACATTACTGTCAGTGTCTGTGACCCCCGTTCAACCCACAACCGATGGGATTCGCCTTTCGACCCCCGTTCAACCCACAACCGATGGGATTCGCCTTTCGTTTCTGCTGGTGGTTGAAATCTGTAGCCTGCTCGCACAGCGTGCTGAATGATTTAAGCCTATTTTGCTCGCTCAAAACTATTTTTAGTCGCAAATGCGAGTGCCTTGACGGACGGATCGCCACACTGCCGACATTTTATTCCGCCCGTCACAGCACACTGTTTGATTGCGTTATCAAAACACGTCGCTATTATTCGGCCTTGCTTTTAACTTATTCCACCGAATACCGAATGTGTGTTTTTTTTGCAATATTCAGCCGAATATATTCGGTGGCCGAATATTCGGTGCATCCCTACATTCAACATGTGAGTAGTGTTGAAGCCACCCTCTGCTTGTTGTCCCGGGGAGGCTTGTGAATCCAGTACTGGAGTGCCCTCTAGTGACACATCTGTTCTAAGCTCTTTACTTGATATTAATGTCAGATAGGTATTACAAGATATAACATGAACATGTATGACACTTGAATTATTTGCAAAGCGCTGCTAAAATTAAGTTAACATGAACACTGTTTAGGTAACATGATTCATATTGTGTGGGATAAGTGACGGATCAAGTAATTCAACTCTGCTAACAGCATCACTGGAGCAGGCAATCGAGAAGGCTACTGGCAGAGGTTGGTATAATGGGGGTAAAACTCAAAGTAGTGTTGTCAAAAATATCCATTTATCGATACATATCAAAACTGTGCTCATTTTCCAAAGTAGCCATACTATCGATACAACTTTTTTGCTCTCTCATCTCCTCAATCATAAGTCGACCCATGCACACGCATCACAACAGTCCCGCTCCTTTGTTCACTCACACAGTGTTCTCGTCACTCTTCTCATTCACTCCGGTTGCATATGGGATTCGTGGCACTGTTTTGTTTTTTACTTGCTCTTTATTGCCTTTTGAAAGTGTGGCAATCTCAGAGGCTTTTAAGCAGGTGCACCACTGCAAGAATATTGTTTTTTTAATTAATGTGATAAAGAAGTGTAATAACTGTTAATATTTACTACAGTCATACTGCTGTTCTCTGCTACCACCCAAGACAAGTCATTGTTGTCATGTTAAAGTGCTGTTATATTTATTTGTTAATAAAAGATTTATATTCTATGACAGTACTGCCAATTTTCTTCTTATGGTATCGAATATTGATATTTTCAAGGTACTGTTGAAGTTAGAAATTCCAGTATCGTGTCAACAGTAACCAAAAGTGTATCTTTTATATGATTAGAACACTTTTTAAATTACTTCTGATGGCATAAAGTTTAGTTTTGTAGAAAAATATGACAATTCTGGTAAAATCTGGTGCAGTCTTCATGATGCTAACAATTCATAAATTCCTAGTTTTCCAGGGTTGGATTCAACGTTATGAGAGGATGTCACGGGTGACGATGAAAGTCCCTCTTTCCGCCTGTCTTACTGACCAGTTTTACATCCGTGATGATGATGTCATGGCTCACTGCCTTGCACATGTCATAGATGGTCAGCGCAGCGACGGATACGGCTGTCAAAGCCTCCATCTCAACTCCGGTCCTGCCTGTAGTGCGGCACGTTGCTGTAATGACTGCAGCGTTCTGCAGCTCATCAAGGTCAAAGGTGACAGAGGCGTGGTCTAAGGGGAGTGGGTGGCAGAGCGGGATGAGGGCTGAGGTCTGCTTGGAAGCCATGATGCCAGATAACTGCGCCACTGCCAAGGCGTCACCCTTAGCCAGCTGGTTATCCCGAAGCAGCCGGAAGGCGGTGGGGCCCAAGATGACGGTGGCACGGGCTGTGGCTGTTCGACGTGTGGGAGCGTTCCCCCCGACATCCACCATGGCGGCTCGGCCCTGGGCGTCTGTATGTGTCAGCTGGGCTTCGGTTGTTTCATTAAGGTCAGTGTTGTAGACGTTTGTGCCTGACTGTGCGTGATCCCTCACAGATTGTCTGACTTTGACACTGGGGTCTTTGCTGGAACTTTGATTGTGGCACAGTCTAACACTGTGTTGGTTAAGATTTAATTTGGCATTCATTAGTAGTGTGCAAAAAATAGGTTTTCCCGGGGTCCCGAGTATGTGGCTCTTCAAAGCATTAGGACCCCCGGCTTGTGCGTACCTGAGACAGTCTGTATTAATGTAGCTCATGACATTTGTGCGTACAATAAAACTTGCAGTCTTAGTGTGACCACTGATGAAAGTTAGAGCATTACTAAACTCAGATGAGCGAAGGGGTGCTGCACTGTGGAGGCAGTCCATCGTATTAAGTTTCTCTTTGTTGAAATGTGACCTAACATGGGTACCCCCACTCTTTAAGGTTCTGGAGCAGCAGACACGGCCTGCTTGTGTTAAAGCAGTGCAGTCTGGAAGGCACAAAAAACCCTCTCTACCTGTATTCAGGACTCTCCTGCTGCCTGAGCTACACGTGTGAGGAGCTGCTGCTGGAGAGAGGAATGTGTTGTTTGTAAGATGAGAAACAATGGGGAAAGCTCTCTGGCTGTCTTGTGACTGTGGCAGAGACAAAGGCATTTGGGATGTGGTGCCTGTTGGAAACAGAGAACACTGGTCAGGGACAGTGATTCACAGAAACAGCACACATTTATATGCAGATGAACATGGGCGATATATGAAATCTATCCGATATATTCGAGTATCATCTTTTGTGTGACATGGCAGATGACCATACTGTCATATCAAAAATGTTCCTTGCACATTTTAGTGATTTATTCATGCATTACAAGCAGCCTGTGTTTATGTGCAGGAGACTCACTCTCCCTCTCAGTTTCATGCACAGACACCCCAACAGTTTCACGTCAATCCCAAATGGAGGAAGATCCTGGAGTGTGTCTATCAGCTGGCAGTGGTTCGGTTTCAGGAGGGCAGACGTGGAATAAACTACTATTCTGTACAAAATATGCCACAAAATCTCCCTTATTTTGCTGTGTGTCATGTACCATTGGTACTAGTCGGCCCTTGTCAGCTGTTTTTGACTGATTTGAGCTCTTAAACAGAAATTGTTCATTACTGTTTGTGTTGTTACTCAGTGTCACTCAGACAATATCAGGACACTCTGGTGTGAAATTTCAAAAATGTACATTTACTAAAATGTCACTTATGGTTGTGTTCCCTCTAAATTGAAATTAGTTTACTGGAATGATCACACAGGTATGATTATTCCCATAAATAGGTTAAATTAAACAGTTATACAGTTTTACAGAAAATATAAAAATATCTTACTCGTATATCATGGCATGGCCTAAAAATATCAAGTTATTATTTATATGCCATTTTGCCCAGCACATTTCAGGCAGAAGTTTTTAACTCTCATTAGTTCAAATGTCATTGAATCTTGAAGCTGTATAATAAACTGTGACTAGATGAATGTAGAAAAGATACAGTGGTACAGCCCATGATGATCATAACACCACAAAGAAATAATGACTGAACAGTGAACAAACTGGGTGTGAGAGATTTGTACGTACAGCCATGTCACCCACCAATGAGGATCATCGGCCTGTTCTTCATCTGAGAGATACTAAACATGCCTGAGAAGACAAACAGGAAGAGATTACATTCTAGTGGAAGAAATAATCCTCAATAATCTATGAGTATATCCCACAAATGACGCATTGCATATGAACTAACACCAATGGACACATGTCTACCTGCATGTTGTTTCTTCTTCCTGCCCACAGCAGCTCCAATGATTTGCAGTAGCTCTTCATCTGATGCCCCGGAGCGCAAGACATCTCTCAGAGACACCTCAGAGTTCCCAAATAAACATACCTGAGAGAAGACAGACAGGAAGGAGTGAAGGGAAAACATTCAAAATAGAATCATGGATGGTTCTGGATGGATGAGATTATTCATAGCGCCCACACACAGTATGCAGCTACATTATCACAAAATAGACCCATTAACAGCTCCTTGACACCCAACAAAGAATCACTGTAGCTTTACCTTGAGGTTCCCATCTGCAGTGATGCGTAAGCGGTTGCAGGAGCCACAGAAATGGTCAGACATGGAGGTGATGAAGCCCACCTGACCTTTAAAGCCTGGCACTTTAAACGTCTGTTATAAGAAAAAGTAGAGTGAAGAATTCTTTCAGATGGCTTTCAAGCTTTCAAAGCAATGACAAAGTGCTTGATTTGGCTCTTAAGTCCCGGACACACCAAACAGACTTAAGGGAACTAGTGGTGATGAAAGCCCCCTGCTGCATCACTTGACGTTGCTGTGTCTTGGCCAAAAAAGTTGCACGTGAACAACTGTAAAGACTACAGCTGACAGTCAACCAGCACATAAATTCTGCGCCTGCGTGAGAGCAAATAACGCTCCGCAACAGCAGACAGCGGTCATCTGCAATCCTTATTCAAAAAGGGAAACCGGAAGACCATCTTGACACTAGTTAGCCAGTTAGCACAAAAAACACAATCCAATTTTGACAGAATAAAGCATTTTTACAATCACAAAATGTTTCTGTTAAAGAGCTCAATAGCTACAGAAAAATAATCCCACCTTACCAGGGTTCCATAACATTTTTACCAATGAATTTTATACAGCCTTACATCAATACACTTACAAGGCATGCGCGGATAAATAAACTGCCATGGCAAGCTAACTTTACTCACTCGTTATGCATTCCTGCTGCCAACTAGCCACATATGCCCACTGCCAACTGACCCGACCAGCACATGCAGGTACGTGGCAAAAAATTAAGGTTGCAGCCCTTTTTGCAGGATAGAAATTAAGGTGTGTTCACACCGGACCTGTTTTTTTTTCCGCTAGCGACGAGTTTACATACAAAGTCAATGCAAACGGGCGATTGAGCGTATATTCGCCCGGGAGAAAAATCGCTCGGGCTCCGAGCGACAGCGACAGAGCGGTTTTTCGCTCGTCACTTGAGATGAGAAATCTCATCTGGAGCGGTTTTTCGCTGGGTCCTGTCGCTTGCAGCTCAACGCTGATTGGCTGCCGTAATCCCGGAAGTGGCCGTCCTCCTTTGGTCATCTGTTGCTACACCGGTGTCCGGCGGATGTTTTGATGGCAGTGGACGCGGACAAGTTAATTGTTCTCGTGTCGTCCCACAGAATCCTGTGGGACCACACAATAAACGACTACAAGAAAACTCACAAGCAGAACCTTTTGTGGCGAGACATATCGAAACAGATGGGAGTCGATGGTAAGTTTTAAAAATGTACTTTTCCCACTTTAGTTGGAAACTGAGGTCAAGCCAGCCCTCACTTTGAAACATTTGGTCAAGCCAGCCCTCACGTATTTTTGCGGTACACATGATGGCAAGAGCGAGAAAGGACTGATTTCAAAGTAAAAACAAGCTTCAAAAACAACCTCAGGGTGTCACCCAGAAAACATCACGTCAATCTGACGTAGCATTTCAAAATAAAAGCCCTCTGAACTGTCATATTTCCCTGTGCTCCATCTACAGTAAGATTAATATATTTTTTTAAAAACTACCCGTTATTACTCAACCATTCCACTTCAGACTGATAGTACTCGACCTCAGGGTGTCACCCAGAAAATATCAAGTCAATCTGATGTAGCATTTCAGAATAAAAGCCCTCTGAACTGTCATATTT
>NC_065519.1:30137073-30139107 GCF_006386435.1 Epinephelus moara
AAAAATGTTATTCGTAATATACAAGGAGTACAGTAAAATATGACAGTTCAGAGGGCTTTTATTCTGAAATGCTTCATCAGATTGACCTGATATTTTCTGGGTGACACCCTGAGGTTGAGTACTATCAGTCTGAAGTGGAACGGTTGAGTAATAACGGGTAATTTTTTGTAAAATGTTATTCTTCATGTACAAGGGGCAGAGTGAAATATGAAAGTTCAGAGGGCTTTTATTCTGAAATGCTACATCAGATTGACTTGATATTTTCTGGGTGACACCCTGAGGTCGAGTACTATCAGTCTGAAGTGGAACGGTTGAGTAATAGCGGGTAGTTTTTAAAGAAAATATTAATCCTATGTACATGATGCACAGTAAAATATGACAGTTCAGAGGGCTTTTATTCTGAAATGCTACATCAGATTGACCTGATATTTTCTGGGTGACACCCTGAGATCGAGTACTATCAGTCTGAAGTGGAACGGTTGAGTAATAACAGGTAGTTTTTAAAAAATATATTAATCTTACTGTAGATGGAGCACAGGGAAATATGACAATTCAGAGGGCTTTTATTTTGAAATGCTACGTCAGATTGACATGATGTTTTCTGGGTGACACCCTGAGGTCGTTTTGGAAGCTTGCTTTTACTTTGAAATCAGTCTTTTCTCGCTCTTGCCGTAATGTGTAGTATACGCGCGCACCGCAAAACAACGTGAGGGCTGGCTTGACAAAATGTTTCAAAGTGAGGGCTGGCTTGACCTCAGTAGTTGGAAGTAGTTAGCGCCAGCTAATGTTGAGTAACGTTAGCTAACGTTATTCATTCTTTGAACCGTTAAAAACCCTGTTGTGTTGTTTGCATTTCCATCCGGTCTAGATAGCCTATTTAACGTTATTTATTTAGGGGTTGCACCAACAAGGTTTAACTTTAAAACGAGATTAAACCTGAACAGGAAGATTGGACCAACTGACAAACATGACAGACATGCAGCTGTTAAGCTCAAACAATATACATCATTCATACATAGGATAAAGTGCAGTAATAGCAGCAGTCTAATTTGTATGAGTATGAATATGTGTGCTGCTTGTTTCTTGACAGTTAAAATACTACAATCCAAGTGGAAAAACCTCAAAGACACCTATAGGAGGTTATCAAAAGAGTACAAAGAGGAGGGAAGGAGTGGATCTGGCCAGAGAAAGAGCAAGCCACCATGGAAGCATTTCGGGGTCCTGGCTTTCCTGAAAGACATGTACACCCCTCGACAGACCTCGGGGAACATGGGGCAGGGTATTGAGGCAGCGGCAGCAACAGACAGAGATGACAGTGACATAGCAGGTTGGTTGAACACAATGAAAAAGTTCTGTGTTGGGGCAGTGGTTGTTAATGTTTTCACAATTTGTAGCTATTATAATGTGGTCTCATCCAAAGCACAGTTTTTATATCAAGCACAGCATCCAGTAGTGCAGCAACAGTAAAAATGAAAAACACAGCACAGTGACCTCTCTATCCACAGTGGAAGATGAACTCCAATATTTCAGTTAATGAAAAGCACTATAAATATGAATTAAAGTATTTGGATGAGGATATATTAAAACACCAAAGAGTTATGCACCATCATCTATTTATTTGGGGGATCTGTGTCACCTCTCTACTCCAGGACCCTCAGTTACCCCCAGACCCCACATTAAGAACCAGTATATCAGTGAAATGAGTAATTATCCAATGGAAGGAAAACATAATATACGTTTTTTTTTTTGTTCTTTTCTAGAGCTGTCTGAGAGCGAGGATGTTGTCGGTGCTGCTTCTGCTGCCGATGCCTCATTTTACAGCTCGTCTCCAACCCCAAGGTAAATAAATGCATAATTTGTGTCCATATTTGTATATACAGTGGTGTGAAAAAGTGTTTGCCCCCTTCCTGATTTCTTACTTTTTTGCATGTTTTCCGCACTTAAATGTTTCAGATCATCAAACAAATTTAAACATTAGTCAAAGATAACACAAGTAAACACAAAATGCAGTTTTTAAATGAAGGGTTTTATTAA
>NC_065519.1:30140137-30143153 GCF_006386435.1 Epinephelus moara
AACACTTTTTCACACAGGGCCATGTAGCTTTGGATTTTTTTCTTCCTCATTAATAAAACCCTTCATTTAAAAACTGCATTTTGTGTTTACTTGTCTTATCTTTGACTAATGTTTAAATTTGTTTGATGATCTGAAACATTTAAGTGTGGAAAACATGCAAAAAAGTAAGAAATCAGGAAGGGGGCAAACACTTTTTCACACCACTGTATATCTGCATGTGTGTGTATCTGGGGGAGGAATCACAGGTTAGCTGTGTATTAATGACAATTACTCAGAATTGGTTGTGTGTTTGCATATCTGCTGTTTTTTAATAGACAGACAGATTATAGATATGTCTAGCGGTAGTTTCACAAAAGCACCGTTATTTCCTACAGTGGGGCAGAGAGAAGTCCACCCACGAGGTATGTACATACTTAATTAGTCTGTCTGTCTGTGTGTTCATACATATATGTGTAGACCGTGTATATGGCTGTAGTGTCATAAAAATACTGTGCCCATTTCAAACAGCATGATGGAAACCGGTAGCCTTTTCTCTGGCTCTCTCTCTCTGGCACATGGAGAAATGCCCCCGACCACATGTCCACCCTCAAGGTATGTACATGTGTAATTTGTGTGTACATTTGTACATTATGTATATGTACTTACTGTTTATATATGACTTTTGAGTCACATAAGCACTGTTTTTTTCAAACAGCACGGCCGACAGTTGGAGCCAGTCCGCTGGCTCTCTATCTGGTGCCTCTTATCAGGACCTTTACCCGCCTCTCCCCACCCCTCCACCCTCAAGGTACATACCTGCATGGAAATCTGGAGTGTTTTAAGCCTTTTGTTGAACAAAAAGCGCCATCTAGTGGGCTCAGAAAATAAAGAGAATTATTCATGAGGCTTCATTTCCGCCATCACTATAAACAAAATGAGAAGCCACAGCGGGTGCCATCTAGTGACTCTGTTTGGTAACAGTAGTGTGCATAGCATAGCTTACAAACTGGTCTTCTTGTTGACAACGCAAACATTGTCAACCTAACTCACCGGGAACGCAAAATATTTCCGCACCGGTGATTTCACAGAAGCAGAAGACAAAAAATATCTACATGCAAAAACAATACTGAAGTCAAAATAAAAAGTTTGTCATAGGGAATCATCTGCACCCGTTATTTGCTCTGGAAGCTACACTGTAACAAAATGCTGTGAAAAAACAGCCAAATCCTGATGGTAAGATACTGTACAAAACATTGCATTCTGGGAAATATTATAGGCAGCTTGCCGTTTTCCATAAAATATTGTAAAATACTGTTAATAACGTTGCATTCTGGGAGTGATGTAGAGTTCATGGCAAAGAGGCCGCGCAAAAACAGAGCACTACTGTATTTCCATGGGAGACAGATGGAACAGTCGGGAAGGCATGGACGTTATTTTTGAGGATTATCCACGTGAATCCTGCACTTTGGGGGCAAATCGAGGGTCATCCATCTGAGTCCTGCACTATATTGAGCAAATTACATGGTAAGTTGAACTACATTTTATCTGTCTGGTGATGTTTGCTTATTGTAACGTTAGTATCCAGTGCTGACTGGACATGTGGACTTTTCTGGAGAATCACAGAATGGCCGGTGGTCCACGACGGCTGGCAGAACTACTATAAGAATTTCAGAAATCACGATTTGAAACGTTGCAATTAGCTAATGCAAAGGGTGCGACATGAAAACACACATGCGGTGCGTCTGATGGCAGACTCGTGTCATCCGGGAGGGCACAGGGTGAGAGACAGCGACAATTGTTCGAGATAGCAGCGGAGAGCAGTAAGTACCAGAGAGCCGAAAGCGGCCGGAAATTTTCTAAACCCGACGCAGGCAGCACTCGCTCCTATGTGAAATGCAAAGCTGGCGAAGGCGCCAAACACTAGGCCTATATACAGTTATCTAAAAGCTAATGAGTGCAGTTTATTAACGTCCCCCATAGCAGCAGCTGCAGCTAACGTTAGCACGTCCGCGCCCAGGACATAAACAATGTAACTTAACGTTAATCCTAATGGACCGCAAAACTTTAAGGACACCTTCAACGGCATCTTCTGGTGATTAATTAGCTCGTTGGATAAGCTGTCATTGGAGACAACCGTCTTTATTTCACTGTGATAAGTGACTTGTTTAGCTTAGCAAGTTTAGCAGTGTTAATTAACACTCCTGCCAACGTGCCATATAACAGGCTAACGTTACAACAGTGTGTGGGGTTTATCAATATGTCTGAAAATGTAAAACCAGTAGTCGTGAATTGCAGATTATTAATAGGGAATTATTCAAGTATGGAAGTACAGTTGTGCTGCTAACAACAACAACATAACAGGAAGAAAATCACGTTTTTCCTCCCTGACATCAACACAGTTTGACCTGATGACTGACTGTAGAAACGGTTTGAGAGGGCAGAGAGATTTTTCGGATGCTCTTAATAAATAACACAACATTCCAGAGAAATAGCATTGTTACAATGAGTTGAAAATGTGTGTATTATGCCACAGTAACAGACTTGTGGTCAAAATAGACTGCTGTATTGCCTGTGGTGTGAAGTTTGACTTAACATAAAAAAAACAGCTCTGGTCCCGACTTAAACTATGTATTGTGTACTTTCAGGTTACTGGTTTCTTCTGTACAGCCAGAGGGATATGTGAGGTGTGTCCTTCATCTTTCAGTGAGTATTGTACTTAAACTGTATAAATACATTGTATTTATCCGTTTTATCATAACATTACAATGTGTGTTGTTGTGTAAAGCTTGCTTTTTTACTGTACAGCCAGAGAGATATCTGAGGTTTGTCCTTTATCTTTGAGTCTACTTAAACTGTTGAAATACGGTTTGAAGTTATTTGTATATATTTTATCATGAGTTATATGAGTTTTTGTGTGCTTTCAGGTTACTGTTGTCTTCTGTACAGCCAGAGAGTGCAGTGAAGTGTGTCCTCCATCTTTACTTAAATTGGCTGGGCTGACTTATTATTTTGTAGGTAAGACAAATTTCTGAATAGT
>NC_065519.1:30143871-30188455 GCF_006386435.1 Epinephelus moara
TTGATCATCATATTCAAATTACTAACAATTTTCTATGAAAAATCGTGTATGCAAATATCTTATGAAACCACCAGTAGTCATCTCTACAATAGTGTCACAACATTGATATTGAGTTATTCGGGTGAAATTATTTTGATATTTGATTTTGCCCTACTTTATATAGTAGTAGATTAATTTCTATCCCGCCTCTAATCTCAGACTGCCGTGTTTTTCAGGCACTTCATTGGGATCAACCCAGAGAAAGGAACCAAGGCCATTCGGGGCAAGATTGTCTCCAAGAGGACAGAGAGAGTCGTTCAGAAGAAGTTTGTCACAGTCAATCCCCGTGTGTCCACTCTTCTGAAGAACCTCATGGACTTTGAGTGAAATTTCATATAGGTCAGTGAAGGTTCTCTACCCAGACACACAATGTGCTATATTCCACTTCAAAAACCCGGGTATTTATGCCGTAGAACACGGCAAAAAAGTACTAGTTATCTTCACAAGAAGGGATCCTGTTCACTTGTCCCAGGACAGTAGTGCTCTTGTATATGTTCATTTTATGTCTTTTAAGGTTATTGTGAATAAAACAGTCAGCAGAACCTTAGATGAACCTTGATCTATTCTGAGCAGACTCATAGCCATCTTTATACGTTTTAAGATACCCGTTTAAGTTCATTTAAAAAGCACTTTGAAAACTAAAACTGTTGAGTTAGAATTAATGCAGTGTATGTCACTTTTGCAGAAAGTTTGATTTTCAAACACTGTTAAAATTTGAACACAGGTGTCTGAGCTATTGTTTGTGGGGGACAGGCGCTGGGAGCCCTGCAATTTCATTGCATGGGGAAACCAAGAAGTGAAGTAAAGAGGTGCAATAGGGCTGGGCAATATCAATAGAAGTATTTGGTCATGAATATTGTGATGTTTGATTTAGTCCATATTATTCCGCCCTAATTTGAGGGAATGATGTATTTTGCCAATGTATTGTGAAATGCATCATACTATAGTGATTTCTCTATTTGGGACACTCTAATTTTGTGTAAAGGACCACAAGTCTGACTGGCTAGATTTTGCACTTAAATGCATTTAAATAATTACCAAAAAAAAAAAAAAGATAAAAACTTTTTTCATATATTTCAGTTTGTTTATGTTTCAGTTCCACTAAGAAATTATGCATTTTGTGTCCAAAAGACCAGTGATACTCACAGTGGTAAGATGCATCATTCCCACAAGTTTATTAAGAAGTGTATTAGTGTTATCATATTTGATAAACATGGACTGCCTTGTTCTGTTAGGCATACTTGAAATGTCCACTGTATTGGAAAAAACAGTTTGTTTGTATTAACAAATTAAATATTTCAGTTGGTGCTGCCTTTTGTAATAAATGTCGGACGACAGAGTTTCTCATATTTTCTAAGTCTCCTCTTTTGTGAAGAATTTTTTATTGCTGCATTTTAGTTAACAAAATCTTTCAGTTTATGTTGTAGGCCTCTGTAAAATTGCTAATTAAGGTTACAGCAAAGACAGTGCTTGCTTTACAAAAAAATACTTCATGGTACTGTATTTGAGATTATGGTTAAATTCCACTGTTAATAGGGGAAAAAACAATATTGTGGCTACTCTGCTACAGGTATACTGTAAATTCAACAAAATACAGCACTGTACTGTGTACATTTTATTATAACAGTAATAAACTGTAAATAAGTTGACAGTAAGCAAACTAGAAAAACAGTAATTTACTGGCAACCCTGCTGCCAGTAGTCTACTGTAATTTCAAGGAAATACAGTAATGTACCGTTACTCAGAGCATGGTATTATTACAGTAACATACCGTAGAGTAGATTACAGTAGGAGAACTGTAAAATTAACAGTGAACTACTGGCAACCCCGCTGCCAGTATTTTACTGTTAATATACATGGCAATTGTTTACAGTGTAGTTGTCTGTGAGCGTGATGAGCAGATCATTAACACTGCATCACAGAATTAGGAGGGGGTTCAAGCTTGCATGATGTAAATATGTGTTCCCAAATCAAATATGATGTTTACATTTGGAAGAATTTAAACTTGAATTATATGCATTTGCATTTCATAAATTAAAAGCTTACCAAAATATGTAAGATTAGGTAGGTGGTACTCTCTGCAGGAGATGATGCGGGGATTGCAGGGAAATGTCAAGTTCTCTGTCAACCTTTAGGGAGAATGTTCCCACATTTTTATTTATTAAATGTTTGTATATTTTTTTATAATATTGTTTGCATTGTTCCAATGCATTAGATTAAAGGAGTCCAGGAGGACTACAATGTGAGATACTTGAAGTTATTTATTTATTTATTTTTTGTGTGGGTGGCTCTAGAGTAGCTGTCAGTGTTTTTTATCATATACAATTCATATAAGTCTAGTATTGTGTGCCATTCCAGACAGCTCCCTACATCACCACCAACATCATGTTAATGTATGAACTCTCAAATTATGACCTGTTACCTATTAACACATTATGAATGTACAATTTCCTAGATTTGAAAACATATTTATGCAAAATGGTGTGTTTGGGGTCTAAAACTGGTATTGTAAAACAACAGTGAAGAAAAAAAGACACATAGATTGTAGCTACATACCGCACACAAGACAGGATTGTAGAGGATCAGGTTTAATCGAGAACTATAAATAGGGAACTGCATTTGCAGAATTAATTGAAGAAAAGAACAAAAACAAAGAAAGGACAATATTTAAAATGTTTCAATGGTAAAAGTACCCATTATACTATATACATTATACTATTAAGATAATGCTATTATTAACAATAGGAGGTGGCTCTTAAAAGAGCAGTTTAAGGATGTTGCCAGAAGACTTTTCCTTCTGCAGAGAAGAAGGCTGTGAAGGCCTCCCTGACCCCGAGGGCATCCATTCCGGCATTGTTGGCACCGACTCTTCTCAGACCTGGCAGGGGGTCCACCTCTCCTAGCATGATGCTCCAACCCTGGTTTGGGGCCGTGCTCTGGATGTAGTTGTGGAGGACACAGGTAGCCTTCACACAGATGTCAGCAACCTCTGGACGGACCTCAATGACACGCCTGTACATCCTCCACTGAGAGGAAAGGATGCCAAACGCGTTCTCCACAACCAGCCGAGCCCTGGACAAACGGTAATTGAAGACCCGGCGCTCAGCTGTGGTCAGGCTCTCCCTTGAGAATGGCCTCATCAGGTGCCTTTGCAGTGGAAAGGCCTCGTCTGCAACAAACACATGAGGCTGGGGTCCTCTGTGGTCAGCTCCTGGTAGTAGCTGGTCTGCGGGCAGTTGGAGGGTGCCAGCTGCGAGAGCCTGACCGAAAACAGAGTTGGCCAGAACCCCAGCATCATTGGATCTGCCAAAGCCCCCGACATCAATCACCCTGAAGCGACACCGAGCATCCACAACTGCCAAGAGAACGACAGAAAACGTTCCCTTGTAGTTGAAAAATTGGGATCCTGTGTTCTCAGGGCCTTTGATGACCACCAGGGAAGTTCCACCGCTCCTCAAACTACTTTGCAATGGTCCTCCACTCCTGTGGTGTGGGCACTGCCATGAACTCTCCCATGAGGCTGTCCCAAATTGCACTGGCAACTTCAGGGACAATCATGGACACTGTGGAGACTCCAACACAGAAGCTGCTGGCTATGGTCCTGTAGGAGTCACCAGTGGCTAGATATCTGAAGAAATGAAAAAATTAGAAATACAAAAAGGAGAAATGGAGAACTTACAAGTAGTCTACATACCTACCAATAAATATTGACAAATACATGACACAGTAATAGGCTGCATAAAAATGTGGAAAATAATGATAATAACAAATAACAGGGCTTTCGGATTTAACTATTCATCACTGCAGATCTATACAATCGATCTATATGTTATGGGCTTGCAGCTCTGCAATTAATGGCATACAATTAAGTTTATGGCTAGGCAACGTAGTTAAATAAAACAAAAGTTAAAATATTCTCCATTTGCAATTCTTCTCCTGTAGGTACTGTAAACATTTGAGAAACACTGCTTTGCACTTATTACTACAACAACAAAGACAATATTCAACTGTTATTACCACTGTTTATTGTGTAGTAAGGCAAATGTAGGCTATAGGTTAATGTTTGATTCCTACTAATTATTTAATTCAACTGATCACGACTATTTAAGGTAGGCTACGAGATTTTTTTTTTGGGCACATAGTGCACTGCCATGACAACACACACGTACAATCATGACACACAGTAGCAGATATTTAGGTCAATATCGTTGTTATAAACGACAATGAAACAGTCACTCACCGGAGACAAATAGCCAGGCGCTCCGCAGGTGGGATGGAGTGCCTGTAGTTGGTGTCCAACCGGGCAATCCTGCCTCCAATCCTCGCCAAGAGCCCGTCAAACTGGGCCGTAGTCAGCCGCGTGTACCGCTGAAAGCGCTCGGCATCCAGACGCAGCTCCTGGAAGAGCCGGTGGTATTCCCCGAGATCGGTGCGCATCTGGAGGATATTGTGGACCCAAAACCGACGGTTTAGTTTGGCTCTACGGCGCTTTATGGACTTCCACAACAGATAAGCGACAGAAATAGACACAATGTCAGCCATACTGGTAGGAAGAAATGTGGCTGTTGAAAAAACTCACTGTCAACTGTCAAGTTGGAAACGGTTGAAATTCCCTGATCGCTTCAATGACGTCATCAAAGCTAAAAAGCGAGTCTCTTGATTTCTGCCACATTTGACGAGCGATTGCAACTGAGCGATGAAGCGATATCAAAGGGGCGAACCGAGCGACAGCGGAAAAAAACCCAGGTCCGGTGTGAACACACCTTTAGACAGATTTCCCTACGGGGACAATACAGTACATCGTATCGTATTGTATCAAAAAATCAAAGATTCTATAGATCTCAATTCAATACGATGTGTTGGAATTATAATTTTGACAAGTTTCTATGCATTTACTTCTTGGTAAACAAACAGTGGTTTCATAGAAATATCTATTAATTGTTTTGAAACCTTGCCAGAACCTGATCGTACGCAATGTCTTAATAAATTAAGCTTGATCACTATTATGCCTCTTCTGTCTTCCCCCATGTCAGTGGATCAATGATCCAACACAGTGGGCTGGTTTTTGCTTAACCAAACATTTGGTCTACGTGTATCACGTGATACCACTGAGTTTTTATAATTATATTTCAAGGCTGTGGGAACCCTGCCTTATGTAACAAGTTTGTTTTGAGCTCACTCCCTTTTGACTTTTGGTCTTAGTTTATAATCCTCACCTCCATTTCTCTTATCATGCGCTGAACTGAACTGCTAATCAGATTAATTTCATTTGTGTCTGCCGTCGCCGATTCAACATGCTGAATCGGGGGTGAAAAAATCGATTAGCTTCGTCAAGGGCCAACAGTGTGGGACACACCACATCGACAAGGGTGGCAGACACTCACTAGCGGTCCAACTTTGACCAACAGCAGACCATCGGTTTGGTGTATCTGGGCCTTTACACCAGGGTTGGAAATGAACTGTTTCATCCATCTGCCACGGTGGCTACTGGATTCCAAAATCCTCCAGCCACTCAATAGATTAGCATTGTTTTTTTTGGCTGATGAGTAAAACAAATCTAGCAGCAACTCTGTGTATTTCACCAGCATTTGGCTGGTGGCTGTTACTTATTTCCAACCCTGCACCAGACATTTCATGTTTCCCTCAGATCTGGACATGAATGAGATTCTTTAGAAGATTGTTAATGTTGATCTTCTATTGGCCACCCAATGAATCAACTAACAATTCCAGCACTACAAATGTGTGTCAGCTGATAAGATACAACAGTGTTTTCTGAAAGAACTGAGTTAGGAATGGCTTACATGTGATTAGAAGGATTGAATAATGTGCCAGAAGGAAGTAAAAGACAGTATTTCTCAGAGAAATTCTATCGCCCACTCACCTCAACAATAATGAATATCATCAATTGTTATTTTTCAGCACATTAATGATGGAGAAATACAGAGCAGCTGGACAGACTGACCTTGGCTGTTTCTGTGTGTCCACATTGAAGCATTTCCAGTTTGGGCCACTGCTGCCTGATGCGGTCCAGCATCTCCTGATAACTCACCATCTTCTTGAAGTTCCACTTGTTGCCTGCAGAGCGAAGAGGAAGCTGTGTGGGTCAGTGTAGGGTGCAGCATATAACAAGTTACAACATGGAGTGGCCAAGAGCATATTATACTATAATAAATCACTACAATGGTTATACTCAATTCTTAAAGGAGTTATTTGAACACTAAATATCAAATAGTCAGTTTGATTTTTTAAGAACTGCTGGACAGCATTGAGCATTGTAGGCAGAGTTCACATTCATATATTTGAATGTCTAACCAATGTATGAAAACAGCTTCGTACTGTAATTTGACTCTTTGGATAGTTTTCCAGACCTGTGTAATAACACATTGGACATGGACAAGCTGATCAAGAAGGCCAGCTCTGTCGTGGGATGCTCTCTGGACTCTGTGCAGGTGGTGGGAGAAAGGAGGATGACAGCCAAGCTGTCATCTCTGAGGACTAATGACTCCCATCCTCTGCAGGAGGAGATAAAAGCTCTGGAGAGCTCCTTCAGCGATAGACTGATTCACCCAAAGTGTGTGAAGGAACGCTATCGCAGGTCCTTCCTGCCTGCTGCTGTCAGGCTACATAACCAGCACTGCTCACAGTAGACTGCACCATGGACACTTTATTGACACTTTATTGACACTATGGACACTTTATGGACACCACAGCTGTCTGCTGTTTTGCACATACAATCACTTGCACTAGATGTGCTCCCTTTATCCACTGCTCATTTTCATTCACTGCTGCTCATTATTATCCACTTCCTATTATTTTTATTATTATTATTATTGTTATTGTTATTTATCGCAGACTCTTGGATTTTGTACTTATTTGCATGCCTAGTTATTTAAGTTTTTTTAAGTCTAATTTTGAAATCTTTAATCTGACTCTTTTTCCTCGACTGCTGTAACACTGGAATTTCTCAATTATGGGATCAATAAAGGTGTATCTTATCTTATCTTATTGTGGGAAGGCAGCACTCACCATCAAAGGGCATGTATTCGATGAAACGCACCTCCAGAGGCTTCTTCTCTGTCAGCGCCACAAAATCAAGCAGCTCATCCTCATTGAGGCCTCGCATGACCACACAGTTAACCTACCAAGAGCAGCACACAACAAAAAGCCACTGATTACTAAACTGTACATTCATCTCCTCAGTTGTGTCTCAACTTTGAGGATGCCAATTTCAAGGCCGAAACCACACAGTAGCTGGACACTGAAGCAACCACACAGGCATTTGATCAAATAATATTACTTTCTGGCAATGCATGCATCAGTATGTAATTGCCTTTTTTATTTAGCAGGGACAGTACACATTAATCAACACAAGAGTTAGATCATTTTCATCTGTAGTCACTGGACAGGTTGTTACAAATGTGGCCTACTGTAGCACTACACTACAACACAATATGATACAATACAGCAATACACTAAAAATATGAGATGCATGTAAAGGGAGTGCCAGAAATGAGGTAGTAGATTGATTACACATGATTGCATGTTTGGTTTGCTTTAAGCCATCTCTTAAGTTTATGTTCAAAGGTTAGGTAAATAGTGCTTTCTCTTAATTCAACAGGAAGACTATTTCAGTGGTGGGTGGCTCTGACTGAGAAGACTGTTGGCCCAAACTTGCTAGGTCTGTATTGTACAACACAGTCACCTCTGATTGTTGCCCTGCAGCTATCATTCTGCATTAACAACAGACTCAGTGTGGGAAAGGAAAGCCCGTGTAATGTTGGAAGCTTAAAGATGACGCAGGCATCTGCGTGACACAGCCTATAGTTGTGAAAAGACTTTGCTGGATTACACCTGACAGATGAATCCATTACTGGTTGATGATTTAGAGGAATAATGTTTAGGACACACAAATGAACTGTGATTCAGATTTTTATTTTTTATCAGAGCTCTATATGATATTCAGATCATTAAGGTAGCATCAAACCAGTATTTGCTTTATAAAGATATAGTGGAGTGTTAGTGTCCTGAGCAGGGAATAAAGATACTCTACCTTTGTGTGTGTGTTGTAATCTAAGCCTCTGGTCTTTGTTGTGGTAGATGGTCTGGCTGTGTGCATATTTGTGCATGCGAGTCCCTGTGTGTGTATCCCACTGGTTAGCTATTCTCTGCCCCTCTGCACTGTGCTCATATGGCTTTTAATGCTGACATCAGGATGGCGTAGTTATGGAAGTGTAACAGATACTACATTATGCAGTGAAAAATCACATACAGCCTATCAGGAAGTCGCACAGTGATAGTCAGGATATAGGTGAAATATTATATTTAGCAATTATGTTAAATCTATGAGCGGCCAAAGCATGTTGGTATTAAGATTAAGTAAAAGACAGTGTTTTATCTACTCTAAAAATACATCTAATCATAAAATTTAAAATTCAAAACTATAATTCAGATTATTCAGAGAGCCTTATCACTGTTTGTTCTAACAGTGGCCCTAACAACAATAGAGTAGTTACAACATGAGGAAAATTTAACTGAAAATAGTTCTTGGTCGTATTCAGAGCATGACGCTATGTGACTTCCTCCATCCTGGCATCTTTAGCATTCCAAATGACCACAGTACTTTTTACAGTAAACATCCATAGCTATCATTTCTAAACAAAAGTAAGTTTGAAAAGATGAACAAAATACCTTGACAGGATTGTAGCCCATTTCGATAGCCTTATCAATGCCCTCCATGACCTTGTGGAACCCTGGAAAAAGAGATTAATGATGAATGTCTAAAGTTAAATTAAATATTTTGCATTTAACGCATTAAAGGACAACTTCGGTATTTTTCAACCTGGGCTCTATTTCCCCATGTGTATGTGTGCATATGATTCATAGGTACAACTCGTTCTAAAATTGGTTCAGTATTGAGGGAGGCGGATGCAGCCGGCAGCCGCTAAACGAGCTAAAACGGTAACGGGGGCAAATGCGTCCCGTATAAGTTTGTGCATTAAAAGTGCTTTTTTTCGCCACTGAAGGGTTCAGATCGCCAGTGCTATCTCTGTAAATAGCATAGTAAGCGTTTCGAACATTGATTATATAACATTACCTCCACTGTGTCTGTAGCTCTCTCTACTCGTGGGACAGCCATTTTCTTGAGGAAGAGGTGTTTCGGGATTGGATGTCTTCTCTTCTTCGGCTGGCAGTAGTCATCTTGGGAGAAGTGAGCACTGCAGACCCGATGGTCTGCAAGGCGCAGTGTCTGGACAGGAGTGTTAGCATCCATTTGTAGCACAACTAGCCATAACTTCAGCATCTCGCCGTCCGACAAAGGCAGCCTGTGAAAGCTGTACGGGGTGTTGCGTGACATCCTGTTCTTGCAATTCGGATAAGCACAAACACGAACCATTGTTTTCAATGGAGTTTAAAACTCTCAACTGTACTCTCAACTGTACTCCGGGACAACCAGTGCCACTCTGAGCGGCGCTCAGCATGGCTCCTCCGTTTTCTTCCGGCAACAAGCAAAGCTCTCGCGAGATGACGTCACAGCTGGGAGGAGGTGAAGGGTCAGGGAAACGCTTAGTATGCTATCTACAGAGATAGCACTGGCAATCTGAACCGGTCAGTGGCGGAAAAAAAAGCACTTTTAATGCGCAAACTTATACGGGACGCATTTGCCCCCGTTACCGTTTTAGCTTGTTTCGCGGCTGCCGGCTGCATCCGCCTCCCTCAATACTGAACCAATTTTAGAAAGAGTTGTACCTATGAATCATACGCACACACACACATGGGGAAATAGGGCCCAGGTTGAAAAATACCGAAGTTATCCTTTAATCATACCTTGATATTGTTGAATTCTGTGCTACCTCGTAAAATCTAAGTTAGAGATGGTGCTGATTTAAGTAAAGTTTAAGGTAAAAATGTATTTAGTTATACGACAGGCACAAGACAATCTTGAGCTCAGAGCTGAGTGATGCACGTGTCTAAAATGCGGGATACTTCAGCTTTACAGGTCTTTACAACATGAGTTCAGCTTTTTCTGTTCGCTGCCTTTTAACATCTGATTAAGCAAAGGATTTGCTACAAACCACTGACATGTAAACATCTACCACAAATCCCTCAGCAGCAGCCAGAGCTTTTCAACTGCAGACTGCCATGGTCAGACTCATCGTTTGTTTTCATCTGCACAAAACCCACAAATCCAGGTAGACTCACACTGGCTGGTAAGCTTCTCTGCAGAAGGTGAGGCTTATGTTTAGTCATCTAGAAGCATCATAACTGTAATTAAATACCACGTTGTCGTTAAAATACTGAATAAGCTCCCTGAGGGCTAAGGGACAAGATGTCTTTCAGGCCATACCACACATCTAATATCTGCTGAATCTTTTAGTGACAAAAAAAAATCAGGTGTCATGGAAGAAGACTGGCTCAGACAACATTTTCGTCTTTGTGCCAGTACTGCCATTGTTCCTTTTTCTCTCCCTTATTCCCTGATCTCAGTCAGTCCATCTGTTTCTACCTTCCATACACCAACCACCCAGAGCTCTGCCCTGCTGTCGCCTGCACTCTACGAGTGTTTTGAGTTTACAGGCTCCATCAGTAACCTTGTGGGACTGGCCCACAACAACATATGCACACAGTATTGATTTAGGCCATTAACAACTTTTGGGTTATATAAAGACAAGGAGAACAACAGAAACAACACTGAAACATTATTTTTTATAGATAAGAGCCTTTTTCAGTCTCAAAGAAACTGAGGACATGACTCCAAAGACAAATTACAACTCAACATTCATCTGCTGCAATTAAGCATACTTAAGCTACAGTATTGTCTTCTAATCTCAGCACCATTATGCCTCATATTACATTGTAAGCTTCCAATCACTTAACCTTCCTTTCAGTATTGCAGCTTACATTATGGGTCAAATACTTTTTTGTACCTTTTCGCCTGACGATGAATTCAAATTTGGCAGGGACCAGTGAATCCAGGCTGATGTTAATCAGGTCAAGGCCTGCTTCTTTCAGCTTGGGCAGAAGCCTGGCCAAGTTCATGCCGTTGGTTGTCATCGCAATGGTTTTCAGGCCCTCCAGCTTCCTCAGTTCTGCTGTAGAGGGAGAGCAAACATGAGAACAAGGAAGATGAAGAAAGAGGGAGAGAGTGAGACACAAAGAGAAAACTGTGGTGTTAAATATTTACACCCAGTATCTGCCAGGTGTGACTGTGGCATAGCTAAATGAGCTAACCGACTACACGTTAGTTAGCTTGCTTATATATGACCCATTTTGATTGAAGCGTAAAAGTAGTATGAAAATGACTGTCATATCTGACATGACACTTGACCAAAAGCTGGCTTTATGATGACAAAACTGAGATGACCTTAAAGAGTGATAGCACTGCACTCCTGTAACACTGTTGAACTCACAAGGAGCAGTTTTTCATTTTCTCCCTGGAGCCACAAAAGCCTTTATAAAACTTTTTTTTTCACAAATGCAGTAGAACTCACCAAGACCTGCAACTAGACTAAAATTGCTGATGATCCCTTTAGTTACATTTCACAAAAATAACAGAATATAACTCAAATTAGAACATGGCACTCTTAAATACTTGATTCTGATTGGTCAATCAACAAAATTCTGCGGTGGTTATTTCTTGAGGTATCACCGCTGTTCTGCTGCTCTGCTGCTCTGTTGCTCTGTTGCTAGGGATGCCATAGCAACAGCCTTAGACTGAGGAGCATCAAAATCAGTCAACGTTAGTCCACACAGGCCAAATAGGATTGGAGTGGCATGGATACAGAGTACAGACACATTTCTTTTTGCGAATTTTGAATCAATAAAACGTGCTTTAACATGCTCCAGTTATTTTTCAACAGTCACCGGCTCGCTATACATTATCCCTTACTTATTAAGTATGCAAATGTACTAATGCTAAACTATATTACCTTAAAGTCCCTCTCCAGACATGTTTATACTTATACAAATACTAATATTCTTTTTAACAGTTTTCCCATATGATAGTCAAAAAACAACCCCTGAATTAAACGAGTAAAAGAAGATTTACTCGTTCTCTCTCATTATGAAATGTGATTAAGTTTCACTTTCCCTTTCAGCTCTCTCCAGCACCTCATGTGCTAGGGTGACTGGTGAAAGAGCAGCCTGCATCAGGAGGCTAGCGTTAGCATTAGAGGAAACATCAGAGGGATTCAACCATACATGTTTGAACTTGTGCACAAAAGTCAGCGACTAGAAGATGTGTCAGAAGAGCAAGTATAATTAGCAACTTTTTTTATGTTGTTTCTTAGCCTGTAGGCTAACAGGCAGTGGCAGACAACAGCATTAGTAGTTCTGAAACATACAATAATATCTGCTGCAATTAAGTTTTTGTTAGATAGTGGAAGGAAGCTCCAGGGTCCTGTTAACACCCAAAAACTGCACACTCCACCATGTTTGCTGTCAGAATGTTCATAATGCTAATGCTAACTCAGCTCTTTGACAAGTTCGCTCTGTGCTGGAGGTTTCAGGTTTCTTTGCCAGTGTTGGGTCGAAGTCTGTTCTCCCATCTTTATATGTTTCCTTTATTAGACAGCGGCTGGTTTTCATATTAGTGACTTGGCGTATATTTAAATCTCATATTTTAGGGAAGGGCACAGATATCGCCCCCTGCAGTAGAGTAATGTGAAAACACCTCTTCAGTGACAAACTTTGCACAACTTTGTAAGACATTTAAGCGGACACAAACAGAAGGAAAACACTTGTTTGAGAGGGGTGGGACTTCAAGGGGATATTTCCAACTCACTTTAAACTGTATAAATACCACCAACTCTTTACTAACCAAGTCTTTACAACCAAAACATTTCTTACGTTTTATTGACGCAACTTGTAAATTACGAGTTTTAAACTAGCTAGTAGTTACTGCAAACCTTAAAAAGACTTAACACGCAAGCTTAGGAATTAATGAATAGTTGAGGTAACCCAACTCAGGTGAGGTAATAAGGTGAGCCAGCTTCATAAAACTGGTGACTGCCCTCACCAAAGAGATAATCACTGAATGTACATCTGTTTCCTGCATTCTAGCAAAGGAGCTCATCACTGATATGTGGAAAAAGCTTCACATAGCCAAACCCAAAATGACACTGTCATGACTGTCATGGTGCAGCCCATCCCAAAAACACCTACTCTATTATCTATTGTCAGAAAAAAACAAATACAGCGGATCAAAAGTAACTGTCTCAACTTAACACAAATTATTCCCTCCAAGAAACTTTAATTAGGGTCATGTGAGGTCACAGTGGAGGCTCTACACATGACAGAGATAATTGCTGATCTTATGGGGCTGTTGGCAGCCAATGATCTTCTTTCTACAAAGACACTGACCATTGGTCACGCCACATTACTTTGTTCGTTCATGCCGTGTTTTACTGTCGCTCACACAAGCAGTATTGTCTGAACATGATCCTCAGTGGCAGAGGCTGCAACAGTTAATCAACAAATCAAGCTGTGAAATTAAAATGTGATAATGTGTCATTAGACTAAGCACATGGCTGTGGTGTAACAAATTATTTTAACTTCCACAAGTGGGTCTTAACCTGAAGGCATGCATGGAAAACCTATCCGGCTCCTGTCCTCTCTGTCCTCATATCACTTAGAAAAGCTTTAATCGAGTCATCAGGTTTAGAACATGCAAACCAAATGCTGAATCATTTCTCTGGAAAGACTGTCACTACACCCACTGAGTCATATGGTAAACCGTATAATTGTGTTTGCCACAATTTGGTTACAGGTGTTAAAAACAACTCAAAGCAGCTTTCTACGTCCTGGCTTTACGATTTAAAAAATGAAACCACAATCTCATAGACAATCAACTCAATTCTTTTTTACAAGTTTCTTACCGATGATATCCAACACGTCGGGTCTGATGAGGGGCTCTCCTCCAGTGAGGCGGATTTTCTCCACCCCCTCCTGGACGAAGAGACGAGCCAGGGTCAGTACCTCCGAGGTGGACAGCAGCTGGCCCCGTGGTGTAAGCTTCACCCCCTCCTCTGGCATGCAGTACTGACCTGAAAATGGGAAGATGGTGAAATGGTGACAGGATACCAAAGATGCAATGTGCCACTCAACAGATGCTTTTATCCTGCACTGTCACAAATTCACATATCTTCCAATAAGTGCCTTGTTATATGAGTGCCACAGAGGTGGCTCTACTTATATCATAACAGTATTATAATATTAACCTAGAGATGAGTATTTTTTCTGTGGTCACAATTTATCTGAATATTTAAGATGGCAATTAGTACAAAAATCAATAAACTTTAAATACAATGAAAATGCTTATACTGTTGTTCTTACCCTTTTTTTGCATGCCACTGAGTTATTTTACATTTCTAATATGTTAAAAGGTTGAATTCTAGATATAATCTCATCTCAGAGAGAAATTAAAAAACTAGGCAGCCAGATATGTTTGTACATAAAAACATGCTGAATAACCTGCCCACTTCAAGTTGATTAGAGAAAATTCCTATGGATATTTCTTAACAAATAAACCCTATTGTGTCGCGCTTCATCACATACAAGCTGGACCTGTATATAATTTACTTTGCTTATTTTACTTTCACACTTTTTGGATATTTGCAGATGATTCCACCCTGATGACCTCCTCCTCCATCCTGTGCCACCCCTATATCTCTGTGCCAGGCCTACTTAGATTCCAAGGTACTCAATATTTTCATAGAGACAAGCGCTGATTTTGGATAAACTTAACTTTTGTTAGTGCTCCATATAATTTTGCTACAAAATGTCATTCCATTTGAATGCTAAAAAATTCTGATGAAGAAGAGGACTTGACTTGTCATCAGAAAAAAAATCAATTCCATTTAAAACGACTATGTTTCAAACATCACTTTCACATATTCTGCTAATTCATCCTTTTTATAACAAAGCGTCATGATGTTTGACATAACTGTTAGATAGATAGACAGACAGAGACAGACAGACTATTTATCCTTGTATTCTGCTGTACAAAGGCAAAAGACATTAATTTCATTTTGGTCAAAAATGACTTTTTGCCAATTTTGTAACAATAAAGACCCGCTCTGCCATGTGGATGAATATTCCATGCCTCAAGTGTTGTTTTTTGTTGAACAAAAAAACTGTAGAGAAACCAAGGCAACATCTCGTAACTTCCCTTAAGGTTTTCTGGCTTTGTTGCACTGTGCTTAGCTGCACTTCATTTATCCACACGTAACTGTTTTTAGTGTTGCAACTCGAAATGTGACGGTTAGGACAAAAAATATTGTAAAGTTTGGTCCTGGTGACGTGAGTTGGTAATGTACCATCAAAAGACAATCAAAGTAAAGTGGTTTTAAAAAAAAACAAATAAACACTAATTGATTGATTTATCCTTGTTTGTAGGCTATTATATTGAGAAGACAGTTTCATTACATATCACTAGATACTATCCAGGTTAGAATTATTATCATACAGTATATTGCTTACTGTAATCGACGACAAAGTGAGAGATTAAAGGGATAGTGCACCCAAAAATGAAAATTCAGCCATTATCTATTCACCCATATGCCGATGGAGGCTCAGGTGAAGTTTTAGAGTCTTCACATCTGCGCGCGAGACCAGCGAAAGCATGTGAACACACATGAACGCGGTGCCCATGTCTCACGGTCTCACGCAAGCGTGCACACGTGAGCGTGGTGCACAGAGAGGCAGTTAGAGCTACAGGCTACTATGAGGCTAAAAACAGAGTTCAAATGACGTTTTTCCAAACAACTTTTAATGTCGGGGCTTCAGGACACTTGGATCACTACGGACGAGCAGTATGGAGATATTTTATGGTTTCAATTATGTGATTTTGGACGTTTGAATCTGGGGTGCCGTCAGCCTTCATTAGGCGGAGTTGTGTTGCTACCCCCTCTCCCCTGGGATCTCCGCAAGGGATGTGAGGACTCTAAAACTTCACCTGAGCCTCCATTGGCATGAGGGTGAGTAGATAATGGCTGAATTTTCATTTTTGGGTGCACTATCCCTTTAAATGGAAGTTAATGCCTGTTGCCTTGGCATTACCTCTCATAATCTTGCAGACAGTACAAAGGCAGAGTACCTTAACTTCCAAATAAGGGCCAAAGGTCAAGTTGAGCACAAACTTCAAAGTAGATGAATAACTTCATTTAAAAAAAAAAAAAACCCAAAGGATTGCCACACTGACTGCAATTAATTTAGCTGGAAGACATTTTTCTCAGTTCCACAGTCTGGTGAGTCTAGGTCTCTTACCTTTGGTGGCTGCAGTAGAATCACTAAAATACTGAATGTGGTTTCCTCAAGTAGCTAGATAAGCATCAGGGAAAATAAACCAAAGCAGCTGATGACATCCTTAATATGGCACAGTGGGAACATCTACTCTACTCACAGCGCAGGTTGCATTTCTCAGTCAGGGAGATGCGCAGGTAGCTGTGCCTCCGGCCAAAGTTGTCAGTCAAAAACGCTGAAAAGGGTAGAATGCTGTCATCTCTTAGCCTCACCTGGGGATAGACACAACAGGATAATGTCACAGTGGAACTGATCTGTCATGTAGAAATGGCTGATAATGAGGGCACAGTACCACACCTATGTTTTGTTTTGCCATATTTTGCATCAAACACAAGATTGGGCAGCAGTAGCTTGGTCCATAGGGACTTGGCTAAGGAACTGGAGGGTTCAAGACTCTATATAGACCAAGTATGGGGTGTGGGCTGGTAGCCTCCTGGGCACTGCTCGGGGTGCTTGTCCATGGGTAGCCCCTTCCTCTGACATATCTCCATTCAGTGCATGTGTATGGGTCCTGTTTGTGCATGCGTGTGTATTTTGGGCCTGTGTGTATGTAATAATAACAGACTGAAAAAAAAACTGTATTTCCCTCGGGATAAATTAAGTATGTCTTCTTCCGTTTACACTATCGTTACATTGATTTTATCCTTGTTCATGTATTGTCAAAGAATACTGGTGCATTACAAAACAGTGCAACCATTTATAGTTTTTGCAAGGCACAACACACCAGGGCCAAAGTCTGGGGAATACACTGGGACAGAAAATCCTGAATTGGCTATATCTAAATAAAAGTATTGACACATCAAAATGTTTGTCTCACCGAGGGCTTTGCGCATGCCTGTCATGACCTTTGACTGTCAATAGCGGCCTGCTGTTGTGTCACATGTTATCAGCGTAACACCAAGCATGTTACTACTACTAAAGTAAATCACAGGAGCCAGTCAGATACTGAATATTTATGCATCCCTATTTATTCTGTGTAGAGGACTTGTAACAGTAATGTGAGGATAACAGTGTAAACCAAGTGGTAATCATTCCAAAGGTTAAAAAAAATCCACTCTACAGCAGCCATCTTTACTTCTCAGAAAGACCCCTAAAAATCCTTTGGGAAAATACTTTCCTAGTTCATTCACCCTGTCACTGATAGTGCCTGCCAAAGCAAGTTAGCTCAGCTGAACAATGAACTTCACACTGCATTGGCTGTCTGTTTATCTGCTGTAATGTAAGTAAATAACATCCTAAGGTAAAGGCATGCTCCACCATGAAATAAATATGAATCTAACTTAGTTGAACTGGTGTTAAAAAACACTCTATATAATCATGTTACACCAGTGTCATAGTGGTGGTGCTGGTTTAATAGTCCCCAGCAGTTAGCTAGTTAAACCTTTATTGCTCCCATGGACAGAGGTTGTAGCAACATTACAAACTGCTAACCTTACTCATTAATTACCAGTTGGCTAGCAACTCCAGTAACTTAACTAGCCCGGGATTAGACATAGTGAAAACCTCAGCACTGAGTACAACACCGAGACGGCAGTGTCTGTGAGTCAGTATTATGTTAGCCTTACCTGTCTTGACTTAGTTTTGAGAGCTGAGGCGAAGTTAGGAGCAGATGAAGCCGAGTCTCTAAGTTCAAGTTCATTGTCCTTGTGCGTAGCACCTGAATACAGACGCTGGGTATTACCGCTTACGCACTGGACGAGGAGTTTTCTTAAATGTGTTAAGCTGGTATGTCTGTCGAATAAGCGACAGCACAAGCTAGCGTGTGTAGCCATGATGTTATATTCTCACAGCTCCGAGGTTTTATATGGTTGTTTTCGGGGCTCTCGGTGTATGTGCTCCTCTTGCTCTGCAGTAAAACATGTCAGTTAACCCAATGACCAGGAGGGAGGAATAAGGGGCGGGGTCACGTCAGCCAATCGTGCCATCTTACGCAGATGCCGGTGCACTCTGGGTAGTGTAGTGTGGTTGACGTTATCGTTTCAAAGAACTTAGTGAGAGATTAGAGCTTTTTATTTTTCCTGATCTTCATTTTTATTATGCTTTAATTTTTGTTTTCAGTTCAGTTTAGTTACAGTTAGTTCCCTGGGTGCGTTATGTGTTTGTTATTCATTTATTTTGGTTTTATTTAGTTATATCATTATTAGTTTTTTATTATGAGGGGCATTTGTCAGGGGCAAGATTTATTTTAGACATTAAAAGATATAACACTTCGTGAAGGCAATTGACTTACAGCCTCCTAATGCATACTGTGTTGACCAGATTGACAAAGACTACAACTAAAGACATTTCCCATGTATTTTTATTTTATTTTATATAGTTAGGCTGATCTTGTAAGTACACAATATTATTTCAGTTAGTTTCCTTCTTTTTTCATATTTATTTCAGTTAGCTAAAATGTTTTTTCACATGTAGTTCTAGATTTGTTTTAGTTAACTATAATACCCGTTCTCTGGAGTCAGCAAAATGTTAAAGGACACATTTTAGGGTGTGTACCCCAAAGAAGCTCACGTTACATGTTCCCTCAAATCGGGTCCTTTGTGCAGTGACCAAGCGCTATAGTTGACCTGAGAAAGGCTGACTTTCTGTGTCTGAATGATATGAAGAAGTAATTTGATTTCCATTTAAAGAATAATTCAAGAAACAATTAAAATTGGATTATTGTTCCTATCCTCTTTTTTCAATGCTCCTCTGCTTGATGTGCTATTCATAAACCCCAGTGGCATATTAGGGCAATCACAGGCCCCAGTGTTGCGTTAGGATCCTCACATTAAAGGATGTCATTTTACATGTTTGAAGCAATAGTCTGCTGGAGATGTAAGACAGCACAGAACAAGTTAAATAAATATGCCTGAGACATAAATGTGTGTCATTGTCTCTTAGTATGTGTGTAAGTATATGCACAGCGCACTTAATCACAGTTACAGATAGGTCATCATATTCAGAATGAAGGTATCTTGGAAACATAAAGGCATTGTTGGAAAAACGGTCACAGAGCACAGAAATATTCTTCTAGGAGTGTCACTGCTGATCAAGGAATGGAGCTCATTCATCTGCTGATACTGATGGTTTCTAACTCACACATAGAAATCTAAATATATATGTGCTTCTTTTTCCAGAGCCCCAGTTTGTACCTTTTGCCCACAGGAACACATGATCCTCACGTCATGTGACCAACATTTCATACTTCGGTCATGTGATGGCAACTGAACCCATCAATTGGACAAACTCCATGTGCTGATGAGGGCCAAGAGATGTGGTTGAAAGCTGTGGATTTTTTTTTGCTGAGATTTTATTCTTATCAAACTACAATGCACAAGCTCATAAGTTTAATGTGATGAAAGGTTTTAAAACAAAATGACTACATGAACATTGTGTGTATATTTAATTCAATTCAGTTCAATTCATCTCAATTCAACTCAGTTCACTTCATCTCAATTCAACTCAGTTCAGTTCAATTCAATTCAATTCAGTTCAGTTCAGTTCAATTCAATTCAGTACAATACAGTACAATTCAATGCCTTTATTGTCATTGTCACTGTACAACGAAATTAGGTGTCTCCAGTGGTACATATAGAAACCTTACATTCAAGCAGACACATTAAGACTATATACATGGTTAGAAAAACAAGAAACAAGCAAAAGTTAGTAGTACCATAAATTATTGCACATAGTCATAAAATATTGCGCATCTTCAGGATATTTATCACACATATGCATATTTTTCTTAGATGTGATAGGTGTTATAGCGTGGTTATTTACAGTTTAGTTCTTTAATGGCACTTAGGTACAAGCTTTTCGGGAATCTGGAAATGCTTATAGACCCCTGTCGCGCCTTCCAGAGGGCAGCAGGGTGGAAAAAGTGGTGACCTGGGTGAGATGAGTTGCTAATGATGGTCCGTAAATGTCCTCTGGTGATGGTAACTGAGTGCTAGTGATTTGTTGTGCTGACTTTATGAGTCTCTGAAGAGCTTTCCTGTCTGCTGCTGTGCAGCGAACAAACCACACCAACACCTCCCTTTTTGGAAAGCGTTCTCAGAGCAGTTATGAAAAGACAGAAGCAGCTGCTGGGACAGGTTGGCTTTTTTCAGTGTCCCGAGGAAACAGCCTCCACAGTGCCTTCTTAACCAGGGCAGTCGTGCGTTAGAGTCCATAAGAGATCCTGGGAGATGTGTGTGCTATGCTCAAAAATACGACCAAAATATATTTACATGTTTAAGTTGGAACATTTACTGGAAATTACAAAGAAAATCACACTTTTAACACACAAGTAAGAACGTTTATTCTACAGGTGCAATGCACAAAAATCCTAGCCACAGACATGTAACAGAACCTCTCTCCTACATAGCATAACAACCCACTCCAATAGATATAAAACAAAATAAATATCAGGTCAGTCTTCAAGTCACAGGTAGGCCATTCAATATTAAGGGATGAGGACCAAAAAAAATATGATTGGGACAGCTCCACTCTGTGAACAAGACAAGACAGTCTCTTCAAACAGAAGCTCTTGCCTAGTGGCCCCATGACCCCTGGTCATGGACAAATTATGAGACAAAGGGCCCCTGGGAATGGATATGCAAAAGGCCCCACCATCTCTCTTACACAAGAGTGAGGCACACAGACTTTGTGGTGGTTTTGCATCTTTTCGTGGTCTTTCTGTGGTCATTTTGTGTCTCCTTGGCTGTTCTGTGTCTCTATGAGGTAAATTGTGTGTTTTTGTAGTTTTGTGTATCTTTTTGTGTCTCCCTGTGGTTGTTTTTGCATCTCTATGTAGTCGCTTTGTGTCAGTTTGTGGTTGTTTTGCTCCTTTTGTAGGTATTTTGTGTCTCTTTGAGGTAAATTTGTGTCTCATTGAGGTAATGTTGTGTCTCTGGTGTATTTATGTGTCTTTTTTAGTTGTTTTGTCCCACTGTGTTGTTATTTTGTGTCTCCTTGCGGTTGCTTTGTCTCCTTGAAATTGTTTTTTTTTTTCTCTTTGCAGTCATTTTGTGTCTCTTTGAGCTTGTTTTGTCTTTTTGTTGTTGTTTTGCCCCCTTTTGTAGTTGTTTTGCGTCTCTTTGCATCCCTTTATGGTCTTTTTGTGGTCATTTTCAGTGTGCCCCTTATCGATACTTGTTAATTTGAGTGACATCTTGAAGGTGAAGGCAAGGGGGGGCCCTTACACTTTGGGCCGCTGGGCTGGTGCACAGTTCAGTAATCCATCCATTCCCCTAGTCCGACATGCCCGGTGGGTCTTTTCATCAATCCTTCCATGAATAAACAAGTACATGCCATAAAACAGCATGAATGCTTTAATAATATAAAAATCGAAGTCCATGAGCTAAATATAGCTGGAAAATAAAGTCTGATGTGGCTATAGGTTTTAAAGCAAGTAGGCCTACGTGTGTATTGCATTGTGCTATGCTCACCATCTTGCTGTCTCTGGAAGCATTGGAAGCATACTGATTGTAGCGTGCAGAGTGTCCACTAGATGACAGTACAATTTTGATTTTCTTTTTTAGTATGTAACCCTTATACAGTCTATGGTGTAAACAGCACTAAGGCATTTAGAAGGGAAACAAACAGACTGGTTTATGGGTTTGTTATTTGTGTCATTTTTTTGGAAGAACTTTTAGCATAATCAACATATCTTATACATGATGACAGAAAATAATGGATTTGCTGTGTAAAATAAATCTTACATCAAGGAGGGTATCAAGGTGACTACAACAGACAGTCAGGACTGCAGAGGGAATCATTAGCACCAACCTGCCCTCCAGTCAGGACTTATACTCCTTCAGAGTCAGGAAATATCTGTGCAGACTCTTCACACCCTGGACACAACCTGTTTATATACTGTTCTCATGTATATAAAGCAACCATACTTACACCAGCACTGTTTGTATATGAAAACAATGTATGCATATACTGTAAACATGTTTATGTATGATTATGTTTTCCTTTGTTCAGCTTTGTTGTCCTCGTTTTAGCAGTATATATATTTCTGTGTGTATAAAAATAACTGAGTCAAATGCCTTGTATGTGTAGGCCTACACACGTACTTGGCCATCAGAACCGATTCTGATTCTGAATGTTCTGGCTGTAAAATTCCAGTGTGGCAAAGCATTTTGGCAAATGCAACTGCAGTAATTTCATGCTCCTGGAAATCCAGTCCATATTTGTGAAAAGTAACAACTCTCTCCCGGAGCTATAAATAGCAGAACCAACTGTTGGATCTGCGGAGTGTTTCTGCTTCCTGATTAGGGGTATTGTACTCTAATCAACACACCTCACTTAGACTAAAAAGCTGTTTGTCTGTGGTATATATTTTAACAACAGTCCTGCTGGGAAATAAGTATCTCCATTTCTACAATATGTGCATTATGAGAGTGTTGTTTGCCTGAACAATGTCGTACCACACAAAAATAATCTGCAAAATCAAAATTATGAACCACAAATAGATGATCTGCAAAGTCCTGGTTTATATAAATCATGTGCAGCGAGGCGAGATGAGCTCACGGCCGAAAACAAAACCTGTTTATCTGGTATTCACATTGTTGTACCAATGATTTTCCTTTTTCCTCAACAGTGAGTTGAATCATATTCTGATGGAGTTAGTGCAGAATGACATAACAGGGGCTCCTTCAGTGCTGAACAATGAACCAATGTGTTATTTCATGCATCAAAATGTTACTGCAAGTCAAATCGATTTATTGACACTGCAAACAAACCTTTAGTTCTATCATTTGTCCTTTCATAGGATTATTATTATAAGATGTGTAATAAGATAACTGTCAAAATGGCCAAAATCTCTTTTTAGACTAAATGTAATGGAAATCAAGTTAATTCTTGGAGACCCATGTTCACGCTCCAAATGAGAAATTCTGGCTTTCCACCAGCCTGCAGGCGATGTCCTTCCTGAATTTATGCTTTCCATTGTGTTACAGATGTTCATAATTAACAGTTCGGTTCAGTTCATGTCTTCATTGTTCAGCAAAAGATTCCCGAAAAGCTTTTGCAGCAAGGCGGCATAAAACCCCCCCCAGAAAAAATAAAGACAAAAACCCCATAATAGGGCAACTGAAGACATTAAAAGTGCTGATACTATTCATACATGTTACATTGTAGGTTTCATATGAAGCGCATATGTCAAAACTTTGTGTTTAAGTTTTCAATTTTTTGTTGTGACAGTGCTCTGGATAATGAGTGGTTAGGTTTAAGGACAAAAAACACTTGGTTCAGGTGAGGAAAACATGTTTTGGTCTGAAATACCTGATTTGGTCACCACAGATATGCCAGAAGGATATGTCTTGACTTCTCACCAAAAATATAAGTTTTTGTTGTAACAAACAGGACAGGACATGACCTCTCAGTAGGAAAGACTCGTGTTAGTCCCAAGTCCCAAGCACTGTTCTGGGCCCAACCTAGGAGAAATTGCAATAGCAGTGTTTCATAGTTTTTATTGGTCCTACTACCCTCCTGCATCATGTATTACAAGTATACTTTCATGGATTTAGTGGAACATTCTTTTTTCAAGATCAAAAGCGAAGTTTTAACATTTTACAGTTACATGGTTTGGGTGAAATTATTAGTGGAGGGTCTATGTACACCTAACCTAACATATTTGGTGTCTTTTCCTAAGTGTTTTGGGTTAATCTTTTTAATAAAACACTTTTCAAGAGGTTATTTCGGATGTATTATACCTATATTCGAGGTACTACTACTCAACAACCAAAGACATCCTGTACGTCTTAGACGGGATGGTTGGTATCTGATGGTTATATATGAGAAAGACCATCCTATAAAACTGATATTTAGACATAAATTATATGAAAATATCATGTTCAGAAGCAGAGATATGCACTTCTTTGTGTGATGTGTAATGATACACGTATTATATGTTATGTGCACATGCCAAGAGATCACAAATAATCATGAATGATTACTATTGCAGTTTTCCCTGGGTCAAACCACAGATTGACTGCCATCCCCCATCCTCTCCTCCTACTGATGAAAAATTCCACTCATGTACATGTTATCTGAAAAGCCCGCTCTCACAAAAAAAATGACCACATAAGTTGACTGTACAAGCAGTGCGTTACAACCCATACTTTTGTAAGGCAGTGCCTTCTAGTGGCCAAAGGCTGTAGGTATAACTGCAACTGGAGCAGCTACGTGACCCACCCTCTAACTAATTGACTCACCCACCATGTCTAAACATCAGTCCACAATCAGCTCCCTTCACTCCTTGGCCTGGAAGTGGAAGTCCTGACAAAATTTTTAAGTTAGCTAGCTATGAAGTATTATGTTAAAAGAGAAACGTACAATGCCAACATCTTATTCTGGCAACTGGGCTGTTCCATGTGATTTTCCGGATAACATTTCTAACAAAGAAGGCTTCTGTGCGCCTACTGTCCAGTCAATAAGTGGTAGGGCGAGAAGGGCAAATATCTGCTTCTGAACATGCTATTGAATGGGGAGGTCGGTGTCATTTCCAAAAGGACAGTTCTTTGTTTCAGTGCTACTGTCACTGCTGTTTAAACCTTGAGCGCATCTGCATCTTTCCAAGAATCATGAACGTCAAACCCTGCCAGTCTCAGTCCGTCCCACAACAGGTTTTGAAATGTGTGTTGTCATAATTCAACAGAAACTCCTGCTTTTTCAGCGACAGTGACATAGTTGTATGTAACGTAAAGATTGTAACATAAAGAATTTAAGTTTCCACTATTGCACTGCATGTTTTTTCCTATCTCCATGGTTAATCCATGGAAAAAAGCCCCTCTATATAAGACCACAGGATGTCTCTTTCTGGCACATCAACAAGAGGCGAAGCACTCCAGATTGCTTTTGCAATTTATTTAGATCAAAATATATTGCTTCAATGTATTGAAAAAATAAGATAATGACAATAAGAGTTAGGGTGCTCAAGGTTGCTAATAGAACCAGCCAGCCCACAAACCCTCCATATCTCAACCCTTCGTCTCCCCCGTGTTATGATCCTCTATATACACCTATCAGACATTAAAATCACTGGTGGGTGAGGTAAATAACATTGATCATCTTACAGTGCAATATTCCATTGGGAAATCTTAGGTCATGGCATTCATGTAAATGCTACCTGATGCGCTCCACCCACCTGAACACCATTGCAGACCAAGTAGACTCCCTCATGGCAACAGCACTTGTTGATGGTAGTGGGCCCCCGGCAGGACAATGCACCATGCCACACCACAAAAACTGCTCAGGAATAACCCGAGGAACTAAGAACTCAAGGTGTTGACTTGGCCTCCAAATACCCCACATCCCAACCTGATCCAACATTTGAGGGACGTGCTGGTACCCCAGAGGTACCCTTGACCCACGGTGGGTCCTCCTTAGACTGGACTTAGCTCTGACCTGTCAAGGCATGAACACAGGACCTCTGGAGGGTGTCCTTTGGTGTCTGGCACCAACATGTTGACTTCAGATCTTTTGAGACCTGTGGGTTGAACAACACGTCCCACAGATGTTTGATCAGACTGGGATTTGGGGAATTTGGAGGCCAGGTCAATGCCTTGAGGTCTCTGTCATGTTCCTCGGGCCACTCCTGAGCAGGTTTTGTGGTGTGCCATGGTGCATTGTCCTGCTGGGGGGCCACTGCTACTGGGGAGTGCTGCTGCAATAAGCGGGAGGGTCTGCACTGGTGTTTAGGTGGGTGAAGCGTGTCTGGTGGCAACCACATGAATGTCAGGAGCCAAGGTTTCTCAACAGAACATTGCATTGTAACAAGATGATCAATGTTGTTCACGTCACCTGTCAGGGGTTTAAATGTTTTGGCTGATAGGTGTATGTGTCAAACTTAAAATGGCTGATGATATTATAGATACTAACATATGCCTATACAAAAGAACTTATACCCAGTTTAGACGTGGATACACCTGTACCAGCAGTGTGGCACAAACTGTAAGTGGATAAGTTGTCAAAAAGAATTACATTTTGGCTGGTAGTACCCCAATAAAAGGTATAATATATTAGAATATCTTCAGAAAAATGAATTATTATCAAGCGTGACGCCCCAAACTTGGAAAAAGACACCAAATACATTGGATAGATATACATAGACCCTCCAGATTCCAAAACAAACGGGACAAGATGTTAAAATCCTTTGTGCAAGCACATACAAGAGTTCATTGGTGAACAGTAGATATGAGGTAAGATTAAGTTGTAAATTTGGGATGTATCTTCAGTAGTGTTACTTTGGTTCCTGGGGTGTTTCGGCCATTCACACTATACACCCTCACCAAAGGCGGCCAGCTACAGGGTGATCAGTCCTGAGCTTGCATCCCATGCCCAATTATTCATGATTATTTATTGTCATTTATGATTAATTATTGCTATTTGGAGACCAGCAGGGATCCTTCCTTTTCAGCCAGAGCCACTGGCTGCTTCTCTCTGCTGCCTCCAATGCAGCTTTGATGGCCGACCGCTGGCTCTGGCCCCTGATTCCCAGGTCCCTCAGTAGTTTGGTGGTAGATGTTGCCACAAACCCTCTGCACCCAACCTCCACTGGGCGGACTTCTGTTTTCCAGCGATGATGTTGAGCTTCAGCAGCTAGTTCGGCATAGCGCAGGTGTTTTCGCTCATATGCCTCGTACACTGAACCGTCCCAGGGTACGGTGAGCTCAATGATGTAAACCTTCTTTAGAGAAGGGGACCAGAGCAGCAAGTCAGGTCTTAAGGTGGTGGTGATCTCTGGAGGGAACACAAGCTGCCATCCGATATCCACCAGCAATTTCCAGTCACGGGCTAAGCCAAGCTGGCCTCTCTCCAATGGTGTGGAGCTGCTCCTGCTTATTTTTGCCCCCTCACGGACAAAGGCTGTTGTCCATGGGGGTTTGGAAACTGGTGGTGGTTGGGAATTGATGGTGTAGTAGTATTATTAACACTATTTCACCCAGACCATGTCACTGTAAAATACTGAAACTCTACTTTTGACCTTGAAAAAGAATATGTTCCACTAAATCCGTTAAGGTTTACTTTTAATATCTCATTCTGAAGGGTATTAGGGCCAATAAAAACTATGGAACATTACTATTGCAATTCCTCCTGGGTTTGGCCCTTTTTTTGGGTTAGATTGACCGGACTGCAATGATGTTACTCTCCATCTTGCCAAAGTTACCTAGTTGATAATGTGTTCTGCAAATTTAAACTCCCCTATCAATAAATCAGTGAGGACAGGACTAATGCATTGATTGTGTGACGACATTAAAAAACATTTTACTCTTGCAGTATCTTCAGTCTTTGCTGCCCTATTTGCGTATTGCCACACCAATTTTACAGTGCCTCCCTTTTTCTGGATGATTGCTTCTATGCACCTCAGCATTAATGTATCAATACAATGAAAGCAAACAGACCTGGTTACCGAGAAACCAAGGGTCACTCAAGATTCTAATAATTACACACAAAGCTAACACATAGCCTTTCATTCCCTGAGGAACTGATTATAGACTTGTTTTAATGAATTATCCTTGTGACAAAGAAAAAAAAGCAATGCTGTGTAACAATTTATGTCCTTTTTGTAGGGTGGATATTGATCTTAAACACTACTGACTACATAATTATCGATCACCTTTTGTTTCCACGCTGCATTGCAAAGCACAAACACTCTCTATCAATGGTGGTTTTTCTATGACTGTTCAATGCTCTCCTATTAGGACCTGAAATGAATCCTGCTCAGCTGACCGCTTCAGCTGGGCAGAGGAGCATGAAATCTAAGCCAGCCAAGAATCCTGTGAACCATGCTGATTCCTTCAGTGCATGCGAATCTGACAACAGTTTACCTTGCTTTGGCTATTGCATGTTTTTTTTTTTTGTTTTTTTTTAGCTCTTTCCCCATCAAACTGGGCACCCTGCATGCTTTTGTCTCTGCATATCTGGGTGTTATTAGCCATGTGAAAGCACCACTCAGAACAGCTGATGTTGATATGAGCTCATGCAGAATTTCACAATGCCTAAGCAATCCCATTAAAATGCAGCTTTAACACACTGCATTTAAAATGTGTGCAGAGGTTTACAACAAAGCGCCGTGACAAGTGCATCAGTGTATCAATCAGAGACAACAGAGTACAACTGAGGCTTCAGTAAGAATTACTTACTACAAGCAATTACTGACTTAATTTTACAATATGGCAACTATCACATGATAGCTGTGAAATGTTCCTTTACAGATGCACAGTAGTGTTATGATCTGAATGCAGTCACTCCCAGTGTGTTAAAGCCATTAAACGTCTGGCACATGGATGGTGTTGCTGTGGTCTTGCAAGGTGTGAGGAGTACATTAGCACAAATGAACAACCAAAGCTGGAATCAAGAAGCTTTGAATCGCTCCCTCTTTCAATGTTCATACCCGCTATTCTTTAAATGCCACCTGAACTCTTTTGTTCATTTCATTTTAACATCATTTTGCTGCCAAATAGCATCCACAATTCCCTGCAGAATAACCATGCTAACAGGCAAAAATTGTTAGGTAGTCTGCAGGCCTGTTAGTCCCTTTGAATGGTTGGAATGACAGTGGTAATTATCCTGTCATGACACAGCAATTAAACAGAGGTATTTAAAGCCAGCACTGATCGTGAAAGAGATTCCTCAAATGATAGGCTCACTTCCCACTCCGGTCCGGCAGTATTCTCTCCTATTCTGTGTGGGCGTGATTTACTATTGAATTAGAGGGAACATGAATTTGCATATGGCTAACACCAAGTGGTGTCACACTGTAACAGCTAATCTCTGGAGTTGTTTTTCTGAGCACTGTGAAATGGAGGGATTAAATATGTTCATTTTGTCCCTCAATTTGATTATGAAGTAAGAGAGACAGAGAGAAAAACTTTTTTTTAATTTGCTCTTAAAATGCACCATGCCGCATTTACGCATATCCTCTTTATCAGCTTGCTCACTTTTTGAGTCACAGATATCATGTGCGATAATAAGTGAGAAATTTAGGGGAGATTTTAAGTCAAGCGTGTAAAATTAAGCCATTTTCACATGGTTGCTGCAAAATAAGATTTAACAAACAGTAGAGCATCTTAGATTTGAGTTATAAATTAAATGAACACACATTTGGGTCACTCTAAAGAATCATCAAACTGAATTAGCCAAACAAGTAATCGTTTTCGGTAGAGATGCAGTTTGCAGTGTGTAGGCTTTTAATCCTGCATCCTGCAAGCAGAACAACAAGCAGTAACACTCCACTGGCATGTCATCATCACCTTATAAAGTTCATGGTGAAAATATTAGCATAAGTGCACAACATAAATGTTGCAGCGCTTTATATACAATAACAATCATTTACCGTCCCTACTCTATGGCAGCTGATCTCGTCCTCTGCGCAGAGGGTAAGGAGCTCCTGGACCTCATTATTTCTGCAACTGTGTCAGGGTGGCCGTTGCACCGCATGCACCACGCTTAGCGGCGGCACTGCTGTCACATTGACAATTCCTTGCCCTAAGTTGTTAGGAATGCCTCTGCACCTCGTTGATCAGGACCTGTAGCTCGCTGTGTGTCAGTTTTCTTTTTCTCTCTGCCATTGTTATATCTACCGTGTTTCTCATGCAAAGGCAATATTCATACTTTGCCACATGATAACTGCACTCAGATACAGAAAACAGGGCCAACTGCACTCAAAACTTCATGAGCGTGTTTGTGCTATACTATCATTAGCGCAAAAATATTTGTCAATCTGACCTTGAGATGGAGTCGATGAGTTGTTGCAAGTGATGTGCAATTCTTAGTGCTATCAGCAGCTGCAATCCACTCTTTGTGAGTGACCATTAATTCATTTGATTTCATGAATGAATAAATGACTAAGACTTGGGTCACTTATTTCTTGGTACACACAGTGAAAATGATCAATGACATTTGTCCTCTGCAGATGAGGCTGATATCTGCTGACTAACAACAGGGTGTCGGTTAAAATAATTTCTACCCTCAAGTAGGAACTCATTGTGGTGTTGGCATCAGTGAGCCTCGTTTGGTAAGCAGGTGGTGCAGGTCTATGAGGCTGTTTAGTCATTAGTCATCAGCATTTGTCATGCCATTTGTGTGCATAGAGCCTCCACGTCTTTTTTGCTTATATGGTGGAGGAAGTTGGGCGTCCTCCTGTTCCCCATCGAAACCTGGCAGCTTTGTAGTTTTGACGCATTCGTCACATCGAGCCCAGGATGTGAAGAATGAGTGATTTAACGGTGTAAGCGACAAATCATAATAAATGATGATGATGATGATGATATTCCTATTCTTAGCAGTTTAAAAGACTGGTAAGACAGTAATTGTGTTACAGAGCTCTGTCCCTCAGTTAGGTCAAACCATGCAGCAGTTAGGTGCTTTTAGGGGAACACATGAAATGGGGGGTGGGGGGTAATTTCGAAGGTCAAACACTTACTTTCCTGCATCAATTTAAGGTGGGAATGTCTTTAATTTCATCAACATGAAAGTCCTCTGCTACTTTCAGGTTTTACTGTGGGGGACAAATGCACATGTAAATACTGATGGGGATGCATCACCTGCACCGACCCCCAACCCCCCCCCCCCCCCCCCCCCCCCCCAGCAGCCCCCGCCCCCTTAATTTTCACCAATGCATACTTTCATATTTCTTTGTTTTCACTTTAAATGCATTAAAAGTTTGGTGAACTTTGTCATCATTGTCAAGCCACTCACTAAAAACGTGGACGATTGTGTGAAGCTGAGCATTTCCACTGTCCAAAGAGCTCAGGTTAGCTCCAGTCAAATTTCTGGCATCTGTACCAACAACCAAGAAACAAAATATGGATTTCTTTGACTGACATCTGCAGAGAACACCTGCCATTTTTTTCCCTCACAAGATAAAAACAAAGTGGATGAATTCATCATTGCAGTTTCTACTTTCCCTGTTTTATGTGATCTGTCTCTTAAGTACAGAAAAAAGATACTTGGGTGGCAGAGACTGAGACTGTCATATTGGATGATGAATGGAGACACAGTCTGACACAAAGTGTCCTAAATTATTCAGCAAGGTGTTTTTTTTTCACCACTGGGAGCAATGACAGTGGACATTCACCATTTACGAGAAACAGCAGGTAAAAAGAGTTATGTATCCTCATCTAACATTCCTCTTGTTCAGTGTAGTCTCACCATGTATTTAAGAGCCAGGGAGGATGAAAGAAACAGTGTACTGTTGTTCTATGACCAATGGAGCAAACACCTGATTTGTTCATGTCAAGGTCACTGGGACATCCACTGATAGGGACGCATCAGCTGTAGCTTCTGAAATATGCAGCCTAAGGAGAGATACTACAACTATAATCATGTGTGTAATTACATGATGTGAATGCCTGTTCAGAGATGGGGTGCTGCAGAATGCTTAGAAGGTGACTTTCATGTTCATGCCTCTAATCCTCATCGTCGGTAATGTTTCAGGAACAATGGCTGCTCTGAGATAAATACACGTTAATAGGATCATTTCTGCACTGCTACAGATCGGACAACAGCCACATTCTACATGCTACTCCTCTGCTTGTCAGTGTCTGAAAACTGCAAGTATCCCCATACTCAAAAGCTATAATGCCATGTTAATCATACATGTTCAGACTGTAATTATGAGCAAAAAATTAAAAAAAAAAAAAAAATAGAACTACCGCCTCATAGATGGATTCCTCCGCTAACAAGTCAAGTTGCACTTTACATCCATGTCTGTCCAGACCGGCATGTAGCCATGACTGTGCTTCTAATATGGATGTTGCTGCATAGAAGCTACAAATTCTAAATGTTGATTCTTCATGCAGCACAGAAGATTTATGTAGTCACCACAGCTTTAAGGTGGACACCCAAGATTAGTGTCACAAATTCAGTATCTGACCAAATGTCTGTCCTCTTGTTCCTGAGTTAAGACGTTGAATAAAAGTCAGAGGTGTTTTTGTGGAACATTATGATGTCACAGTGAAGTTGACCTTTGAGTTTTTGGATATAAAATGTCATCACTTCATCATTTCATTTTAATAGACATCTGTGTGAAATTTTGTCATAATTAGTGTATAGATTTTAACCAAAGGTGTACTTTAAGGTCCCAGTGATCTTGACCTTTGACCACCAAGGCCCAATCCCATTTCTACCCCTTAAATCTTCCACTTGGTATTGATGAGAGAAGTGAGAAATATTAGGGTAGAGATCTTTCCCTAAGAAATGAGACACCACAGGCAGGCATACGTCAACAAAGTAGCGACGCAAGATACTGGTAGTCATTCAGGTTTGAAAATGCCGGCTCCAGCGCTTGTGTTGTGGCGTCTGCTATGTTTATTCTTCTCCGTCTGATGAATCAACAGAGAAGAAATGCTGAAAACAGGAGGCGCCTACGACGTCTTCTAGTTCTGATTGATTTTGTTCGGGTAAGTCAATTTGTTTAAATATTTTGACGCTGTGTTCAACCGAGTAGCTGATGACCAACCATCTGTTGTTTGTATAGCCTATGTTCCGATCATACAGTAACAAATTGTTTTCCAAAACTTGCCAAAGTTGCTGACTTTGCAAGGTGCTCTGGGAAATTTCATCTTCCACTTCGTTGTAAGTGTGGGTCGGGGCTCCCTTGGAATCTAGGTCGGGTTTTAAGTGTTGGAAACCACTTCCACTACCTCACTTCTGTTTTGGGACACCATTAGCCGAAACGTAAACGCGCATAACCAAGTGCAAGTGGGTAGTTCACGGGGAAGTGTGGGTATTGGGACAGGCCCCAAATTCTTATCAGGTCTTCCTTCCAAGTCCAAGTGGTCGTTTGTGCCAAATTTGAGAAAACTTCCTCAGGGCATTCCTGAGATAATGTGTTCAGAGGAATGGAATTGATGTGACGTCACACTGAATTTTGACCACCAAAATCTTATTGTTGAGTCCAAGTGGACATTTGTGCCAAATTAGAGGACATTCCCTCGTGGTGTTCCTGAGATATCACATTCACAATAATGGTATGGATGGGTAGATGGGCGGACGGATGGACAACTCAAAAACATGATAACTAAAAAAACTAGTACTGAATCTTGGATATCAGGAATTTCTGACAGCTACAGTGAAAAGAGGTAACCATTGGTTGCAAACTGGCTGCTTAGCCACCATTGGTTACAATGAAATAATGATACTTACTTTAATTTAATTAATTCAGGTACATAAAAGCTGCTCCATACTGTTTGTTTGTACCTGGTTTTACTTGCCAACATACCAGTATGTAACATATTAAAAAATATCTGCTTTAGACTATTTACATGGTGTGAATGAAAGGCTAGCAGTGGGAATGACCGTCTTGGAATAATGCGTGACTGCTCAGGAGTTGTGTTCTACCAACACTGCATGAATGCAGCGTTAAGGATATGTTACATTCAGTATATCTACATATATACAAAACACTGTTAACTATACTATCCCAAACAGCATGCAGTATCTGCTCCTCTTAAAATCTCTTATTTATACTCATGAAAAAATCATAAAATCGGCAAACTGACTCAACAACGTCACAGCAGTAGCTACCCAGTTAAAGAGGCAACAGATGTTTTTTTTTTGTTTTTTTTTAGCTTGGCGCCACCTAGCGTCAGTGGTGTTGCGTCGCACTGTCACAACGACCAAATTGACCGTGGGGATCAGAGATAATCAATAAAATGTAGGCTGTAAAGCCACCAGTATACCTCTATGTACATGTAGAATGAGAAGGTGTGTGGACACTCTACTAAATAAATGAGTAAAGAGACCGAGCAACAATTATCAGATTTATCTGAAGAAAAAACAAATAGTAATGCAAATAATTATACCAGAATGCACAGTACCAGTACAAACAACTCACAGTAAATTATACCAATATGCACAGTATCACTACAAACAACAGTAGACACAGTGGAATTATACCAATATGCACATGTAAACAGTCCTGATTCTAGAATAAACGGTACCATATGGAAACGATGCAGCCGGGTGAAGCTCAAATTGAATGGGAAACAAAGTTCAGTGTTCACAGCTGGGCATAACTTAGCTGGGTTATGTCCGTCGATAGCTGCCTCTGTGAGAAGAGAACAGCAGGAAGGGAGGGGGGTATCACTGTTCGAGGGCTGCCGTAGGATGTCAGCCGACCAACACTCGCTACCCGGTCCCTGGTTGCAGTGATTTGTGATGCTGGCCAGCTAGGAATGAACTAGCAGCCAGTACAGTATAGTCCTCTCTCGTCTAGCTAACATTTAGCCATGTTACTTACTGATCCATTAGAAAGAAAGCTAGCTGGACATCGGTTTTGAAGCCTCTTTGGTCACGGAGCTCCCTCCATCTCTTGAACGCCTGACTGAGGTTTACTCTTGTTTTTCCTCTTCTTTTATCACTCTCCTTTTTGCTTTTCTTTGCCTCCTCAGACAGAGGAGCTCCTTTTCTTTTGAGAGGCCGTTTTTCACTTGTTACCAAACTTTGTCCGTCTGCCATTGTGCTCGTGACTCAACTATCTCATGCCCAACTCCTCATAAGGACCAGCTCCAGTCCCTGATTGGCTGACCGACCAGTTTCACAATACATGACGCGTTTCCTGCCGTAAAGCAGATTTTTTCCACGAAATTTCGCCCCCGGTGGCAGCAGCTTATTACAAAGATTGCAAAGCCACTAAGTAACCTATGTAAACACTGATAGTCTGATTTCACTGTGGCCACTACCCTGTGCAACCCACATTATTTTCGTAATGATATATTTAGGAAAAGATGCTTTCTGTTGCCTCTTTAATGTTTTCACATTAGTGACCAACATGACTAGTGACCAACATGACCAACCTAAAAACAAGAAGAGGCAGCAGGTATGCAGATATGGCAGATGAAGCTGAAGGTGAAAAGTGAGGCAGACTAATTTGGTAATAAAACTTGCTGTATCGGGCTCAGTTTTAAAGCTACAGTGAAGACGTTGTAGACACGGGTATCATATTAAACTAGAGGACATGAGACATCCATTGGTGCCAACAATGTCATGCTACCTTGTCAGGAAGGGGCCAAATAACGCTCCAAAGTTACGCTAAATTTTGGCGGGAAAAAAAGGAACATTGCCTTTTTTAAAAACTGTGTATTTAAATATTTCTGCATAGGGTCCCTGAACAGTCTTTAAATTGCATAACTTGGGTCTGACTGGAATATTGACAGTTGACAACCATATACTCTACAGTATTTCAGATCTGCACACAATTTAACCAATACATGATTAAAGTAGCCTCAAGATTAGATGAATGGGTAAAGAAAGAAATGGGCCTATTTGTTCACTCCTGATTTGATGTTCTGATTTAAAACCTTGCAGTAAATCCTTCAGTCAGTGTTTGATTTGACTTTTCTCTAATCATTCAATGGATGGTAATTTTTTTTTCAGCCCAGGGCACACATGTGACTCTGCTTTTCAGAATACAAGGCTTTAACACAGCAATGCGTGTGGATGAGGGGCCCACTTTGGAAAATGTTGTCCCCCTGCCTATATTGTACTGGCTGGCCTGCTCACATCCACATATATTCATTATTACATAGTATTTGTAATCCACAAATTGAAGGAACTGATTACATTTGGCTAGAAGTGCATCTTACACCATTTTATGTGACAAATACCTCAATTGACTGATTGATCAGAATTGTGTATGACACTTTTTTTTTTTTTTTTTTATACTATTTTTTGCAATCACCATCATATAAGAATAATTTCTAGGCTATATTTAGGTTATGTTTTAACTGAATCAGTTGTACAATGTTTAAACTGATATGAAATTATGAATATGTGGATTTTGTTTTGCACTCATGTTTATATTTATTTAATTTCTATTGTTAAGTGTGTCCTGGAATGTTGTGTTCATATCAATATATTGCGCTGTTAGATGCTGTTGTGTTTAGATATCAGAATATTTGGTTTGTTGTTGATTAATGTGTCCATGTAGGAGGGGTCATATAAACGGCCAGACATGAAAATAAAACTATTCATTATTAATTAATTTATTCACACAAGAACAAGTGCGGCTGTAAAGGCAAAATCAGTGTGTGTGTGTTGAATTGAGCAGCCTAAGGGTCCATATGCTTCCAGCAGTTAACTATTATTGCAGGCTTTGTTTTTTCTCAGCTTTATATGCCACAAAGCTGTGCGTCTTTGACATGCAGCTTTATCTGGGGGGACAAAGCATTGTCCTTTATTGACTTCATGCTTTAGCTGAGGGACATGGGGACTCCCAGCACATGCGGTACGTCTCTGAAGTTAATCCTCAAGCCGTTATCAATTCTCAGCCAGAGTGGGTGTTAGCCGCAAGAGACAGCTCAGAAAATGCAGGGACATAGAGACGTTCAGAATTGAGGGGAGGACAGCTGCAAAATAACTTTGAACATCAAATGATAAGAGGAACCTCAGTGGTTTGGGAAAAAGGATTTTACTAAGGATGCAATGCTGCAAGCGCACATTGATTATGAGCATTGATTCTGTAATCACAGCGTAGGTTTCCCAGGGAGTGGAGAGGTTAACGTGATCATGCCAGCTAAGCATCGCAGTCATTAAACTTTTAGACTGTTTTTCCTACAGAAGTGGATACGTTCCTTTAGCTTTTCAGGACTTTTCACACTTGCATCAAAGATCGGGGAAATGCAGTCCCACAACATGAATTGCAAATGCTTTTCCTTAGATGCTTCAAAAGAACACGTCTTACATACCCATAAACTGACATAAACAACTGTTTTTAATGTTATTTTTCGAGCTTGTAGCTGACAGTGGAGACTGAGGGGTGACAACAAACATGGGGGCAGACGACGGGGTGGATGACAAGACTGAACTCAGTGATACAGTTGTTCTATATGTGATGTATTAAACATCAAAGATGAATTCTAGAGAGAGGCAAAGGAAGAAAGTCTGACCATAAAATATATGTGCTATGGAATTCAGTGATGTGACAACAAATTTGTTGAAATGTAAATGTGAGAATCTTGAGCCTGAAACACAGACAAACAGAAACAGTCCAGTCACCACAGACATTAATTTTGTCACGATGCAACACACCAGCATGTCCACTACCTTAAGGTTAAGGGTACTCACTGACTACTCTGAGCCTCAGCAGTTTGGACTCTCTTCCATCCTTTTACTTCTTTAAAGGAGCTATTATTAACTCCTGCAGAGGTGAAGCACTTCCCAGTCCTCAGAGATTAATGAAAAGGTAGTCAGCATATGAATAATTTAGGTTTGTCCTCTTCATTCATTGCTGAACTCAATTTGGACAGATACCCACTTAACCCTGCAGTTTCTTCTCCCTTCAGATAAAAATCTTTTCAGGAATTTAATTATAATGGTGAGATTTTCAGCACACGATTGCCTCGTTTGTGGGAGCAGTGTGTTTTTTGCAGAATTATAAAGATATTAATAAATTATGAGTCAAAACCAAACTGTGACGGGAATGAAAATTCTGTGAAAGACAAGAATTTCAAATAGCTGAGCCTCAGCAGTTCATCAGTGCTAAAAGCTGTTGAGGAAACCTTCATTTGACATTTGCCTGCCACAATCCCTCTTCAAACCACAACTTAATAGAGTTTAAACAACTGCTTAGAATGCAATTATGGAAATATTTGTTCGCTGTTCCTTCAGCTCTGAATACATTTTTTTGCCGAGACCCAGTGCGGTGGGTTCATTTAAATGCTGCAGTGCAATGGAAGCTTGTCAGAAAGTTTACAGTACAGTCATCAGTTTCCAGAGTTTTCCCACTGCGTCCTGTTACAGCAAGTCTGGCGGCATCCTCACCAGTGACACTGACACTGGGATTAACTCCTACTATGGCCATTTGAATTTGATGACCGCCCGTATTTATTTGAACACGGAGTACAGGGACGTACACAGATGCAGAGCTCATTGAAACTGAAGAGCGGACGAGGAGAGAGAGGGAGCAGTGTTACTTTGGTAGCACATATACTAAAATTGTAACAGGCAGAGGAAACTGTTGCAACACAACAGGAACATCCAGCTAAAGGTAAACACAGACGTTCATTTCTCCTTTCCGTTATGTTGTCAGATAATTATACTAACAATCCGAGCCTATCTGTGTGAAAAAAAAGCACTTTTAGTGGACATATTTTGACGTTGTTTGGCGCTGTCTGAATGCCCTATTATTTAATATAGCGCGCGCTCACGGGCTGCAGGCAAGTCAGCCCTAGCTTCGTACTGGAGAAATGTCAAATATTGAACATCCTATCACTCATTTAGACAAAAGTAGATCGGAAAATAGGGCCCAGGTTGAAAAAAACATTAGTTCCCCTTCAAGTCACTGATTGCTCTGTCACAGCTGGAGTGATCCCATTGCAAGATGATTTTTAATTAAAAAACAAAACAAAACATGAAAATCTGTAATAATAAAAGAAAGTAACGAATGAAAAAAAAAACATCTTTGGTGATAGAATCACTAAAAACAAAAGTGGGCCAGGGTTATAAAGTATAAAGCATCTTTAAATTCGGCCCTCATTTTGACACACCTGTACAGTTTCATGACTGCACCTTGCACGTGTGCAACATTATTGCACTGACAAAATCTGTCCACAGACAGACACACAGACATAAACACCTGGTAAAATACCCAAATCGGCTTCTGTGGTAGTTTCTTCTACAATAGGTGACACCAGAGACCACATTTCTCCACCATAATGCCCATGCACACACACACACACACACACACACACACACACACACAGACTCATGAGTTGAAATCAGTACTAGCCGTCGAGACGTTGTTGCTGCTGGTAAACTTTCACCTTTACATGCAATCCTTCTTTCCTCCTGTTTTAGGATCTGCACTGTAATGTTCATATAAGAATGTTTAATGTGAAATATAATATATATAGCTGGTGTCTCAGCCCAAACCTCCTCAAAACCCTTCATCTGCCTTCAAGAAAGAACAAGCTTCCTTCCAAATCAGTTTTACTTTTAGCTGTTTGTCCCCAGGCATCCAGGGAGCTGGAAATACAGCTATGTACATACAGCCAAAAGTACACCATGGACTAAAATACTCTCATCCTTCCCTCAAGGAAAGATTTTGCATGCTCGCAGCAGCTCTCAGCCGGTGACATTTTAAAGAGCAATTTGCAAAAAAAATGGATGTGAATAAGAAGCTAGCTCAACCATGTGATTGATTTTCCCTCATGTCCTCAACGATATTTAGGAAGGCGCACAGCCCAGAACAGTTGAGCTACGAACACATTATTCTCAGTTGGGTTTTCTCAAGAATCACAAAGTTACTTGTTTGTTATGGCTGAGGGGGCACTTATTTCTTAAGGGATAATAAACAGTCTTATTTGATTTGTTGAACTATGCTCACCGAAATGCAAGAAGTGATGATAGCTCCCCAGTGTCTAAACTGCTGTAGCATACATCAGTCAAAGCAACAGCCAAGCTATACAAACAAACAGGAAGGGACAACATTTATTAAGTTGCATCTGGTTACTGAGGAGGAGGCATCATGGTAGCCAGTCTGGACTGAAGTGGGGGACCAACCGACCTACTGTAAGTCAATAGGATACGTCATCTGAGGTGCCATTAATGTCTGTACAAAATGTGTGTACCAATCCATATGTTAAATGTTAAGATACTTTACTGGATGACTGAAAACTTTGACCCATGGGGGCCACTATAGAAAACATTTGGGGATCACCAAAGTTATTATAATTCATCCTGAAGGCCTTGACAACCCAAACCGACATCAAAGTGCTAACAGCGATGAAAGCTGAGCATTGAGAGGCCTCACGTTGCCTGTGCTGCCGAAAAGAATCACTAAATATGTCCCAAACATAATTAAAGAGTTGCAGTTATGCTATTAAACTTTGTGGTTAGGTTTAGACAACAGAATTAGGCGGTTAGGTTTAGAAAAAAGGACATGGTTTGGCCCTAAAAGTAGCCTACACTTGTTGCAAACGCAATGTGATGCAAGTCATGTCACATCAACATGTCACATACGTCACAAACATAGTATGCTATGCAAACTAGCATTCTATGCTACTTTGTAATTGGGCACAAACACCTCTCTCCAGGGTGGAAGTCCTGTGCATGTTTGACCTATCCATTGCTCCTGCTCCCTTGTGTAGTCAATACATTTTTTGTCGGGTTTTTGCTTAGATCCCTGAAGGTAGGTAAGGTATGTGGTAACACAAGCTTAAGAGACTTTCACATTTTGTTCTATGGCAAAAAAATCAGTAAATAACTCGTAAATGTTGAATCTTGTGTGTCTTACAAGGCAGTCGCTGACAAGTGGCTAAAAAAAATAACAGGACGTCATCACATTTTACTTGCTGTGGTGGCAACATCGAAGTCATGCAAGCGTGGTGTAGATATAGAAAAATCATAAATGTAGTGTTCATTTGTAAAGGCATCTTTAAGCATCACAATCTTTTGTTTGCCATAGAGCTTATTTCTGCAATGTTCCAAAATCCAATGGGAAAATCCCCTTGGCTTTTTGACGAAGGAACCAGGGCGACGATAACTTCCACGTCAGCGTACAAAAGAAGAAGACGTCATCCCAGCATCACTTTATTAGGACTTCTTTGATCTTTGTACAACATTACACTGACTTTGTCACTTTCTATACTACATCACCTTACTTACGCATCTGCTCCTGCAATAATTACCATGGCCACTAGAGCGCAATGCCTTACAATCATCATAGATATGGTTCACAGCAAGTTTCTTGCACAGTCCACCAACATGGTCGTTTTTCGGTGAGAGTGGAATGGATATTTTCAACAACTTCATATTTACCTATTTAGCTTGTTAAAACAGCCCAGTTTTCATTTTCTCAGTCATGTTAACAGTAGGCATGAGGAAGTATTTTATCAAGACACACCACTAATTTGATTACCAATAATTTGATCTATTAAAATATTTCAAATATATTCATTGATTTCTCAAACCTTGTATCGCTGCATTTAAATGCATCCGGGTTTTTTGTTTTGTTTTTGTTTTACCCCCTTGAAAAAAGAAAAAAAAAAAAAAAAAAAAGCAAAGTACAACGGCCATCAGTCCATTAGTAAATCAGGCACACTCATGGTCTAGTCAGAGTACTGCCACTGAACTCCTAAAGCCTAAAGTTTAAAGTAAAATTAAAGCTTACACATGCACTCTTCACCCCCTGCCAGCACTGGCCTTTGCGGGTAGAACATGCATTATTGACCAAGAAGTGCTCTGAAAAACTAAAACAGTGAGACATATAGTCTCCAGCTTCAGCACTTGAAAACATATTCTATGAAAGAGACTAGCTGCCCTAAAACCTAGACAGAGTGACCAGCTGTGAGCGAGTGGGAATGAAGAAGGAGTGCAAAACAATCATTGAGCGGGCAGGCAAGGCTGAGTGCTCACTCCGCATAGAATAGACCAGCAGACTGAAAAAAAAAAAAAAAACCCTGAACGTCTGAAAGGTCACCATCCTGCTGCTTTTACAGATTAAACGTTAAGATCAATCATTTAGCCGTCAGAAGGACTGTTGAATCTTAAGTAACGACACTGAACTGTTTCTTACTCAGTTCATGAAGCTGTCTCCCACCTCCCAGTTAGGTTAAGACCTAAACTGAATTTGAACATAACTGAAATTTCTTGAAATAAAGTTCACCCTGATGCGGTGCTGTGCTTGTCAATAAACACTGAGAAAGCTGAGAGGGGTGACTGAACAAGGCAGAGCCGTGGGAATCGATTTCAAAGTCAGAGAAAGAGAGATCTCACAGTAAAGAAGTCCACTGCAACAGTTTCCATACATTTAGTGAGATATTTATGTGAAAATGTGCTTTATGAGCATTTTATGCCGCAAAAACTAAAATAAATAACACAAAAATAACATGCTTGTACTATCTGTGTTTTCCCAAAAGACACTGCCAGAAATACATCAACGGCTTGAGTCACATCTCAAGTAATCCAACAGGAGCGAGTCTCCCTCTGTTGCTTCCGAATCACATCTAGCTGTCATCCCTGGTGGCACCAGTGTGATAGCTGTTTTTGCCACCAGATATTTAATTTTTTTAATTTTTTTTTTTCATTTTTAATTTAATTTAATTTTACATACTTTATTAATCCCCAAGGGGAAATTCAATTTTTCACTCTGTTTGTCAATTACACACAGGTCCGAACACACACATGCACAAACTGGACCTATACATGCACTAAGTGGAGAGATGTCAGAGTGGGCTGCCCATGACAGGCGCTCCGAGCAGTTGGGGGGTTCGGTGCCTTGCTCAGGGGCACCTCGGCAGTGCCCAGGAGGCGAACTGGCACCTCTCCAGCTACCAGTCCACATTCCATATTTTGGTTCGGACAGGGACTTGAGCTGGCGACCCTCTGGTTCCCAACCCAAGTCCCTATGGACTGAGCTACTGCCGCCCCAGATATGTAACTTGCTAAGTTTGACTGACACAAATAAATCCTAGGAGCTTGAACATTAGATCTTATGCACCCTGCAAAAATGTCTTGACTTTTGAAATACCTGGTAAAATTTGGCCATTTTTTTTTGTTTAATAAATGTGACTGCTTTAACTTAAAGGTATCCTGAGGAGTTTTTGGCCACTAGTAGCGCTATTGAGCAGTCCTTTGGTGAGTGGGCTTTTTTTTTTTTGCATCTTCCGCACACGCACAACATTCCTGTCTGCCTTCACACTATTCTACTGATCTACAGGTGGGTGTGTCAAGAAATCTAGCAATGTGCCAGAAAAATGCAGGGAAGAAGAAGACGTCAAGCTAGCAAACAAGGATGTAAACTGTCTCAAATTTTTCAAGAATTTGGAATTTTGAAGAAAAGTCCCTCAACACCTTTGTCTTACCCCAAAGATACACACAGTGTGTTTTCTAGCAAACACTGAGGCGTTGACTGATTTTTGTTTGAACGTCCAATTAAGACATCCCGCTATGGTTCAAAAATAGTTCCAAAATGAAAGATGTGCTGACATCCTGGATGTGACCTGGCCACGAGCTGGACATCCTGACATCCTTCCTGGATGTCCTAGCAATGTTGAAATATGATGGTAACACAAACAAATAATAAGCCAATTCATTCATGTACCACACCTTCCTCCCTACGTGGACTTTAACACTCTTTCTACTACATCACCCGGCTTTCTAGCAGAAAGCTCTAAAGGCAAACTTCTCTCATGTGTGATCAAAGACAGGAAGCTTGGATAAAGACTTTGGGCTCTTACAAACTCCACATGCTTAAAACAATGAGACAAGAATACAGTTTACGTTTAGATAGACCTTAATGGCATAAATGTGTTTTTTATTAAACCACCATTGACGCCTCGCAGTGGTATGCCTCTGTTAACCAGTCACATTGCAGTTACAATTTACATCTATGTCTGTCCAGACTCATAATGTATCCATGACAGTATACAATGCCACAAATATGGATGTTTCTACAATGCAACTACATATTCTAAAACATGGATACTCCACACATATCCACAACCCAGCAGTACAGAAGATAATCAGCACAGTTTCAAAGTGGGAACTCAAGATTAGTGTCGCCAATTTCGTGTTTGACCAAATGTCTCCCCTTCTGTTCCTGACACTGAATAATATCCATTAAAGTGTTTATGCAGAACATTATGATGTCAGAGCGAAGTTAACCTTAGACATTTGAATATAAAATGTCTACACTTTATTATTTTATTCCATTTTATTTTTTTTTGTCACAGTTAGTGTATGAATTCTTGCGCTATGGCCAAAAACATGTTTTGTGAGGTCACAGTGACCTTGACCTTCGACCAATAAATTGTGATCAGTTCATTGTTGAGTCCAAGTGGACATTTTTGCCAAATTTGAGGAAATTCCCTCAAGGCCTTCTTGAGACATCATGTTACTGAGAATGAGATAGACACAAAATCACAATGAACTTCATCTTTGACCTTTGACCCCCAAAGTCTAATCAGTTTATCTTTGAGTCCAAGTGGACCTTTGTGACAAATATGAAGAATTTCCCTTTTGGGCACTCTTGAAGTACCCTGAGTGTCAGACTGAAGCTCCCAGAACCTTCAGTCTGACATGGCTTCCATTGAAGGCGATTTACAAGGGGGAGGGAATTTGATTTTTCCCTAACCAATCAGTAGAGATCAACAACTCACCCAGAATCTGACGTCATTAGTATCCATGCCTCGGGGGTGCCGAAAACAAGCGAGCATTGCCCGTTTAAAATGTCTCCGTCGTCGTACACGCCCAGCTGCATCTCGTTAAATCCAGTTTAGCAGCTTCCTTAATTTGGTCCTCCATTAACGCGAGTAGTGGCGAAATACCCTCG